>NC_057807.1:643491196-643806715 GCF_018294505.1 Triticum aestivum
CAAAACAAGAGGTTCCTTTCTCATTCAGTGGAAGAATTTGTACCTTCTGATCTTGTTTTGGAGTCGTTTCTATAGTGGAAGTTCTGAAATTCCATGCGCTAAATTGCCAGTTCAGCTGAACATTAATTATCAACTCCTTCCTAGTGTTAACCTGACCTATATATGACTTGAAATTGACATGGAACCCTCTTAGTTTAACTTTTTTTTGTGGGGTCCCCTTAGTTTAACTTTCACACCATATAAAGTTGGTCTTCATCTGTTCTTCAGGAGTAGTTAACATATGCTCCCTGCATCGTTTTTTGACACTATATAGTGGTAAAAAACGTCTTACATTTTAGGACGGAGGGAGTATATGTTATCATTAATTAATCAGTTTTGCTAGAACTCATCTAGATGAGATATAATTTGGTCTCATTCACCTTTTATAACCATTGGATGTGATGCTATAAGATGCGTGTGTGCTGACGTGGGTTGTATCTGTTCTTATTTTCAAAGTGAATGAGATCAAACTATATCTCATCTAGATGAGTTCTAGGTACTCCCTTAATTAATAACTGAGTAGTTATATTCGAGTGTGGAGTCTTTGCATGTATCACATTATTTTTGTTCCTTCGGCAAAAAGGTTAAAAGGTGCACCAAAAGGGATCACAAATTTGTCCCTGCCTCTTCGAAGCCTCAGAGGGTCATGACAGTTCAAATCTAAACTACCAAACCAATTGGTCCCACAAAAATCATCCTCGTCCAAGCAACCTAAAGGTGGGTAGTTTAAACTAGCTTTTCAAAACGGGAGGTTATTCCATTTTCCATATCTAACAGTTGGGGCAGCTCAACAATGTAACATTCTGCTTACTAGCTAGCTAAGCTAATCACTTTCTATGATTCCTAATCGACGTACTAAATATAGTTTTCGCAGCACTCATCTTATTTTACCTTTTATTGGTATTACATATGTGAAGATCACATCAAGGCTTGGCATGTCGGAAAACGATTGGTAACCGCAAAATTATCCTTCTCCAAAAGAATAGAATTAAAATAGTCGATGCTCCGTGCACGACCACAAAAAGGATGTACAATCACTTATGCCATTAATCTTTCGGCTCTAGAGCTAGAGTGACCAGTGGCGGAACCAGAAACTCACGCCGGTACAATATAGGTAAAGTGGCCAGTTGGGCAATCTTGTTTTGTTTATCTGAAGAAAGAAAAGTTGAAGATAGCCACAAGTGGTGAATACTATGAATCCTCGAATTCTAGTGTGATGATAGCTTTAGCAAAAGGTATTCCTTGGTTACCCTATGGGATCATCACAGGTGCAACTGAATTTGGAGGAAACGTCATTCCAATCTCCATCCATCACAACGAGTATATATCATCCATCCGATGGGAAATCAATGAAATGAGACAATTCAAGTCGCTCCTAGGTGACATATTTTTTCCCGATAAAGGGAGCTTTCACACTTGACCTATGTGTATTTAGGATGCACGTATCTGATTCAACACACGCGCACAAATAGAACGTACAAAAAAGAGAGGAATAAAACGGAAGGTACAGCATCTAAGGAACTGGGCCAAAGAGGTGAAAAATTAACACATATATATCTTACGAAAATAATTCACTTATTTTCAAGGTGAAAAAGGAGGCACGTTTTTTCTATCTTATTTTGTGTGCGTCAATTCTCTGGCCTGCTTTGGGATCGAATCAGGGGGCTAGCTGATGGAACTGGCTAGCTAGTAGCTAGGCACCAACATGCACTCGCACATAGTAGTGTTCAGGCAGATCAATTCGGAATTCGTTTAAGATAATGCCTGATAAGAAAAGGCTATTCTAAGTAGCATAATGACCTGCAGGATCAGGATCAGCTCGACGTTTCATCACTTTGCATCGTCTGAACAATTGACGTGTTTGTCGTTACATAAGAAGCCAAGTATTCAGTAGCGTTTTGCGATTTTTATTTTTAATTATTATTTTTGAACACAACACAAACATTGACGTTCACATATACGCACATACCACCATTCATATGAGCACACACATGCACATCCTACCTTTATGAGTACCTCCGAGACACCTGAGACGGCAACTATTTTTGCAACAAAAAAATTTAGTCTTAGTATTTGTGCAACTTAGAGTGGGGTCGATGTTCATAAGAAAATCTTAGCCGATAGAAGTTAGTGAAACCATAATATATAACTATACTTTTGAAAAAGATTGAATGGAAAACTACGAGTTTTTTTCCTAAGCAGATAGAAATGCTCACGTCAACTGAAAATGGTATACTCCATTCATCCAAGAATACAGTGCGTATTAGTTTTTATTTATGTCATTTAAAAAAAATCAACATAGTTCCTACAAAAAAATTAGCAAACATCTAGAAGCATATCAATATCATTAAATTCTATTTTCATACGGTATATATTTGGTATCATAGATATCGATAATTTTCACGCTATACCCGTTCAAAGTTTTTGAAGCTTGTTTGCAAAAATCATGTGAGCTATATATATTTATGGGTAAATGTTAAAAGTAGGTGCATGGCAAATGTTAAAAATAGGTGTTTGTGTTGCCTCCGAGGCTAGATTGTGGAGCATGCTAAGCACAATGTGGAGGCCGTTCCTTTCGTCTTTGGGTGAATCTACTATTGATGGTGTGGTGTGGGACGAGACAGGGAACGCCTTGTTTGCCTTCACAAGTGTCCAAGATGCATGTTGTGACGCGGAAGAAGTGGAGCTTCTCGCCTTTCTCGAGGGCCTTCCAATGGTGGGAATTGTTGTTGTTGCACTGATGTCGCTACAGATAGAAGGACAATTGGTGTGTTAGGGCAACTAGAACTAGGATCACCAAAAGGATGGCATCAAATATCCACAGACACGTCCGAATGTGTCCATGGACAAAAGGCGGGGCGTCGGCCATCCAACCGTAGTCAGTAAATTCAGACAACGGGCTATATATGACTGAAAGTGGGCCAGGCATACCAAGGGAAAAAGATGTGAGTGGGACATATGGACCATGGGGAAATGTGGTCCAACTAATAGTAAGTCAGGCGGATGTCCGAACTCTCCTAAACCTTTCCTAGTTTGGTGCCGGTTTGGATGATTTCGAACGTTCGGACCGTTCCAAACAAATTCAGTGACCAAATTGTGTGGACCATCCGGTTTGAACATTTGCGGGCGATTTCATGACCCACGTTGGAGTTGCCCTTAGTCTCTATATGTAGGACCAGAACAGGCCTTATCATGGGTTTTCTTGTCGATTTGAATTTGAACAAGTACGATAAAATGTCAAACATTTTCCTTGCAAGGAAAAAAGCAAAGAAAATAGTAATTAACATCATAAGTCTCACAAAAACAGCTGCATTTGTATTAAGGGGGAGTAGACTCATGTTGCAAAAATAGTATTTATACTGTATGAGCTAGCAAAGCAACCGTCCAACTCTTGCATGCATATAATTTTCTGCCTTTGCATATGAAGAAGTTGCATAGAAATTGCCATGGAAATGCAAAGAAATGGTACGGCTGATGTCACATGAGACAGTTGAAGCATAACATCACTAATTTGGTCATATTTGCACCGCCATATGTCCTACCTGATAATTTATTGTTCTTTTCTTAGGAATATTTGTTTGCATTCATATATTCTAACTCGTTCTGTACCCACATATATAGCATAACTCTTTTCTGATAGGGTGCTCGAGAGATAAGGAATGGTTGACATTGTTTTTGCAAATGGCTCTAAAGAAGTAGGTTTAGTGGTGTGCATATGTGGGGTTGCCCTACTACTAATGTGTCCCTTGTGATGACCAACTTTCCTGGTAGGCACTCTTGGGCAAGTACAAACACAATGATGCATATTATTTTGCAAACAAGATACCAAGTTGGGAGATGGATATGATTATATTCCAAGTGCATGCTTGTACTAACTACCCTATAATATTGCCTAATTAAAGCTAGAGGTCCTTGAAGCTTTTGAACCATCCTAATTAAATAGATCCCAATATAAAACACACAATGATTATCTAAAGAACACCCTGATTAGTGATCGCCGTTGGACTTAGCTAGGCTATTACATGTGCATAAACAAGACCAAAAGGATGAGACAAATGCTAGTGTCACCCTCAAATAGAAAACAAAAAGGATCAGCATAGGGAATTCCTTTGACCGTTGCTTTAAACCAATGCTAGCTGGGACCATGCATGCAAGAAGTGGAGGATGTCTTATTTTAGATAACTCATAATGGAAAACCTAGGGTCTGTATTATGTATATCATGTCCTTGGATCATATACTTGCAATTGCTTTCCGTTTGTGTGGTCCTTAAATGTGGAGAGTACATAAGAACCAACATGTCGTGTCCTTCTCAACTGAGCAATTATAACATCTAGCTTATAATTAAGAACCAAAGCAGCCTTGGTTAAGTTGTCGACAGGTTCTTGGATTATTCCATGGGGTAATTGTAGTTTAGAATAACCATAACAGCCACGGTTATTTTGTCCAGAGGTTGTTTCTGAAAATAATAATCAGGGCATGGTGTATGTAATTTAGATTATATATAGCAGCCACGGTAAATATCACATCGAGAAGTATTTAGAAACCACATTCAGTACCATGACTACAATCACAAAGGACAATATAAATGGGAGATATGAAAGATGGCTAGATTTATTATGCATTAGCTTGTTATATGGGAGCTTGCTGTTTTTTGTCCCTTCCAACTACTGTTGACGTCAGCTGTTTTCCTTTCATGCATTGAGCAAAATGCTTTTGGACAACAGCTCAAACAAGAACATACTATTTAATATGAATGGATAAGGAAGTGGGCAACTAATCATTGGATCACTGTTGCATGACGGTGAAATATGCAATTCATGGAAACCGTTTCTCAACAGGTCATCAAAAATATCATGACCACACTTTTCAGCATAAAGCTAGCAAAAGAAAAACATAAGGAAGAACAAGACACCACCCCAACTAGTGGTTGTGATACATCATACATAGTTTTCAAGCAAATGATAATACCATGGACTGGCTTTGGTTGTTCTAGGTGCTAATTAGTCTAATCCTATAAATACCAGCACTACCTAACAACTGCTCTTGCATACAATTTTTGTAAGTATATGGTGCAAAAGTGCTGGGGCCCAATTAATACAGGTTCAATGGCTTATATCACCAGATGCAACTTATCTTTAGTTCATTATAATTCAGTGGTGCACTATGAAATAATAGAACCACCCAAAAAGTAAGTTCTGCAAGTTGTAATGTTGACATAACTTTTCAATGTCATAACATTCTTATATTACTCAATGGCCAAGCTTGCGATTTGGTGATTCCTTCATCTCAGATCTCTCCGATCTTCTCTTTTTGTGAACCATATAAATGGTTTGACCCTCTATTATGGAGAACAGTTTGGCTTTATTCCTCAAAAAAAGTTTGACTTTATTCACCACAAAAAGTTATTTTAATAACATAATAAATTTAACTTTCTCAACCAACAAACTAAATTTATAGCACATTGTACAAACCATGGAACTATTATCAGTGAATCTTCTTATTTTATCAGCTGTGCCCAAGTCATTGCCCATGGCTAGCTAGTTTTGACCTATAAATTCTCTTTCTATTTTTTTTTCAAATAAGGGGTGGTTATTTTTTTGTATGTTGTAACAGTTCTAAGCATGATGAACAAGTTTATGATCTTTGATCATAGTGCATTCAAAATTTTATCAAATAAATTTAGTTTGCGCATACATGTGTAAATTCTGTCATGATATCAAGTGTTGCATATTTTGTTTACGTATGTCGCGGTTGCACACAAATAGTAATCTTGGTTTAATTACATGAACTGGCCAACTTCGATTGAAGTTGAACTTACGTAGGTCGGACTATTGGTTTGATGTTTACGAGGACGGTTGTGCCACCAGCCTATTGGGGATCGAACCCCTAGTTTGACATTGTATGTGTCTCATGATAGTGAATTGTTTCTTCAATGCGAGGCGGCGTTTCTATTAACAGCGAGCTGTTTGTGGTGAATTTTGTCAAATTTGAAGCTCTCCAATTCTTGTCTGTATTGTGAGTATGTATGGGGTGTGCACAGGCGCACGTGTGCGTGTGTGTCTAAGAAAAGGGAGTGAGGTTTGTGTGAAGAGTTTGATTAATTGCAACTTGACCGTCCTAGCTGTGATGTTGGCCTTACATCCACCTTAATTAACTGGCCATGTTACTTAGTTTAGGCCGTTGACCTTAGAATGTCAAACCTTGAATAACAACTACTTACCGTTACGATGTTGACCTCAATTAGTACGGACAGTTTGACCTTGACAATGTCAAAGAAATATAGAACTCACCCTTAAGCTGTATGCATGCATGCATGCAAGACTGGGGTTGACTTTGAGGAGCAATATGAATATGCAACTGGGACGGCACCAGGCATGACATGGTTGCTTTGACCTTGACATGCACATATGCAGGCATGCACCTCTCCCAACTAATCTCAATCATGCATGAGAATGCTTCCATCACCAAGGAGGAGAGCTGGAATGGAAAATGACAACCAAAACTGATGATGGAGATGTCAACTCCCAATCTTATAAGCAACTAATGATCAATGTCAAGTTGCTAACCCACCTCGGCCCCTATCATTCCACGGAACAAATACAGCACTGAGCCACTGACTCTCGAATAAAAGGAGTTGCCACTATGCACGCCCAGATGTTAGTCTAGAATCTTCTTTTTTTTCTTCTTTTTCTTCTTTCAACGGATTTATCATGCTCGCCAACTAAACTTGCCATCTTCAAAGAACATAATTTTTCATGAAAAACGTTCGATTTGCCATGGTAAAAAAATTTGACGTCCGATTTGTAGTGGAGTCCTTTTGTTAAGATTTACAAGGCACAATTGGTTTGTTATAAGTCAAACTATTTTATGAAGTATATTTTCATAGCATCAACCTGTTTGGATTTTGCCGAGGAAACCCTACTAAATCATTGGCGAGACAAATTATTTGCGAAAGAAATGACCGCCACAGGCTTGCCAATGCCGAGATGAAAACTGCCAAAATTTTGGCAAGACAGTTGCCACCTTTTTTTAGAAAAGGAGGATTACCCCCGGGCCACTGCATCTGGGCGATGCATGCAGCCATTTTATTAATTATTCTCAGAGACCTTACAAAGCATTACATCAGTAAGCTTGAAGCCACCATCTAGGCGACACCTGTCGCTAGTCCTATCCCCTTGATGAAGGGGTGCCGAATGTCCAAGCCTAATACCAAACAGTCATCGCATCAAAACCTAACATCTAATGCCAGATGCCCCATCCTAGCCACATGCCGGGAATGGGTCACACACCGGTCCGGCGCACTCACCGAGGCTACCGCCGCCGTCATCCACCTAACCATCTTCAGAGCAGGTATTGACGCAAAGACCTTGCCAGGTCAGCTGTCGACACCACCATGGCGCCAGACAGCGCCACCGCCCTGCGCGAGGCCATCACGCCACGTCCAGCGCCGAAACCCCGCTGCTCCATGCCTCTGAGACCCGTCGTCGTTGACGCGAGAGAAGGAACGCCACACCACCTCACACCTCTTCCATCCGGCGCCGCTCCACAAACGATGCCCCCAAGAGGGAACACGACACCACAACGCCGCCATCGTCCGATCCGGTGATCTTAGGATTTCTCCCGGAGCAGCACGAGCAGGTTGATGATAGTTGCTTGACGATGCCTTCATCAAGATAACGATGTAGACGCCGCCATCGCCCGCCATGACCGGAGTCGGCTCGGTTTTCGCCGGCGACTATGTCTCCCCAACTCGCCGCCGGTGCTATTAGTGGGATCCAAGATCCGTCACTACCAGCCTGGCCAACCGCCTTCGGTGGAGAAGGCAGCCACCACCACCATGCCCGGGCCAAGAAACCCGGACGTCCTCGCGCCGCGATGATTACCCGGGGGACCTCCTCTTGCCGTTGTCGAGACGAGGCGCAGCCACAGTGGATCTCGATCTAAACCCCTCGGGCCCAGCAGATTTCATCGCAGCCAAAATCTCATCCGCCAACGGCCGCCGGAGATCTCCTGGCCACCGCCAACCCGCTGCGCACTGCCGTTGGAGGAGGAGGGAGATGGACGCCGCTGCCCCACGCGTTACGGCTGAGGACAGCACCGTCGCCGGCGCCTCACCACAGGGGCTTCGCCCCGCGGCATCCTCAACGACGGCGGCGGTAGTGGGAGACGATGGAGGGGGAGGGCTGAGGACGGTGTGGACGGGGACTCCCCGGGGGCGGCGCGGCGCCACCGCCTCGTGGGAGAGAGGTCGGGGGAGAGAGGGACTCCCCTCAAAGAAAATTAGAGCCAGTTGCCAGCCAAACAACCCCTATATATCTCCGAAGTTGTAGATGTGGATATTTTTCTTGATAAATTTGGTCAATTTCTTTCTTTCTTGCTGTGGAAATTTGGTCAAACTTAAGGACAAACAGAATGTGCCTTGTAAACCCGCCTGGAGGAGGGAGTAAGAGAAGAAGCCACTCTGGCATTTGGAGATGCAGGTGATTGGTCAAGGAAAGTGATTAAGTTAAGAATGCTGCCTAAAAAAAAGAGAGCTGCAAGTGCGGCAGCAAGTGAGTGAGATTCTTGATAGCTCAGCTGAGTGGAGACCGAAAATTAATCTAGGATTACGATGGAGACGACCAAGTAAATATTCCAAACCACGGACTCAATTTGTTTTGACAACATCTCTCTCTATATTACAGCAAGAGCCTGTTACATTGGCCACCCCAATTAACCGCGGGGTCAATTCTCGGGGTAAAAACCTCAAAACTCTCGAGTCACACGCTCGATCTCGATCATTCTGGTTATCTAGAACAAAAAGGAAGTGAAAATGAAGCAGAGTCCATCGATCGGTCAGCTTGTGTACGAACAACAAGCTGATCACTCTCTGCGTCGTCGCTGCGAGTCATCGAGAGCTTGACCGTAGCAGTACTTACTACCATTGTTGAGCTCTTGCTCGAGCTCCAGGTGGACCGTCAATGGCGATTAAGCTGTGGCGTGACAGCTAGTTCGGGGAGCGTTCTTCGTGCGGATTGTTTCTTGTGTCTGGTATGTACGTATGTAGGGAGGGTGTTTGTATTAGCTAGACGACGGCGGTGGCGGGTCTGCCGGCGAAGACGGAGGCATTGCCGGCCGCTGAGGCGAAGACGGAGGCCTTGCCGGCTGCGGCGACCATGCTGCATTCTTGGTCCTCGAGCAGGAACGACCGGACGGCATCGATGCAGGGCGCGGCGACGAGCCGCTGCCACGCCTCGTCGGCGGCGGCGCCGCTCTTGAGGAACACCTCGGTGGCGTCGACGCGGCGGACGCGCCACATACGGGCCAGCCGCTGGATCTTGCCGCGCTGGCGGCACGCGAGGCGCGACGTGTTGGCCTTGATCTCGTCGACGGCGGCGGCGAGCATGCTTGCGCGCTCGTCCTCGCCGGCGCCGGTGGAGCGGAGGTAGGCGTCGAGCTCGGGGACGCCGATGGCGCGCCAGACGCCACGAGAGTAGTCGGTGCGGCGCGGGTCGAAGGCGGCGGCCACCTCGTCGACGAGGCCGCGGCGGCACATGTCGTCGACGCGGCGCGCCACGAAGTCGCGCAGCACGGGGAGCTGCACGTCCACCCACAGGAAGCAGCAGTCGTAGCGCTCCCGGAAGGCGCGGCGGTCGCCCTCCACGAGCTCCTCCACGTACGAGTTGGAGCCGCCGGCGACGACGGGGACGTACCCGCGCGCGGCGGCGTCGCGCGCGACGCTCGCGGCCTCTCGGCGGAAGTCGGCGGCGGAGAAGTCCTGGTCGGGGTCCTGGATGAGGCCGAGCAGGTGGTGCGGCACGCCGGCGCACTCGCCGGGGGAGACCTTGTTGGTGGCGACGTCGAGGCCTTGGTAGACCTGCATCTTGTCGGAGTTGATCACCTCGCCGCCGAAGCGGAGCGCGAGGTCGATGGCGAGGCGGGACTTGCCGGTGCCCGTGGCGCCCATGACGACGACGGCCTTGTGCTTGGCGGCGGCGTGGCGGACCACGAGCGGCGGGGGCGGGCGCGGCGCGTCGGCATGGGCGCGGTCCGGGAGCGCGATCATGGGCGGCGGCATCGTGAGCGTGGTCAGCCTCGGGAAGGCCAGGGCCGGCGGCGGCGCCACGGAGATCATCGGCATGGTCGGTTCACGCTACGCTTGATCGCTCGCTGGCTGGCTGGCTACGTACACCGGCGACGGATCGCTGGGGAGTGTGGAATGCTGTCCGTCGCTCGCTTGCTCTGTGGCGTGGTGTGTGCGGGTGTGAGCAGGGGAGCTGGGGTATTTATAGGGTGGTTAGCAAGAGAAATTAGTTACTACGGGCAGCCTAAACAGAGGGGCTTGGGAAAAAGGCAGAATGGAGGGGGGCCTAATGGCGGATGTTTATGGTGGAGGGGTCACTCGTGGACTCGTGCGCTGTGGAGGATGCGGCGACTAGTAGTGGGAGAGTAGTGCTGGGATGCGGCGAATCAACGGCAAGAGAAACTTACTGGGTCGTGTGTACTTGTGTACTCACGGTCAGATCAGAGCAGAGCAGAGCACACATGAGACCCATCTGAGACTGTGATGGTTGATGCCTCTTTTGTTTCCAAACAATCCGTACAATTTGCAGTTGAACATCTAAACAAAATAGTACTCCACTACTACAGTATGTTTACATTCAAGTCGACCGAGCCGCCGCCGCTTCTTCTATATGGTGATTTGAAGGTACATAGTCGACATCGAGCTCCGCTCGCAACACGCACGCTGTAGGTGCGGCGGTGCGGGAAGAAGACGGCGTTGATTTCCCCAAGGCCCGGTGTGTAAGTTTTAGTTTTGATAAAGATGGCATTGTAAGCGTTGATCGATTTTAGAATAGGGCATTTGCTCTTTTCGCAAAAGAATAAAAAGACTGAGCTTTCCTTATCTCTAAATCGAATCTGATGGAAATGTGCGATTTATTTGGCTAGGTATTTGACCGTTTAAATTTTTGTTGTTGTTATGCAATTGGCTTTTTTTTTGCGAAAGTGCCCCTCTGCTCTCGAGCTCAAATGAGGTCGTTGAATAGTGAAATCAAAAACATCTGAATTTCTGTGGGAAGATAATTGATAGCATCAATGCACCTGGTGCAGTCACTCGTTTAAGAGCAACACAACTAGCAAATTTCTGTGGGAACTTCGCATTTGTCTCTATATCTGAACCCAAGAAAGTTGTTGAAACTTTTATGTAACCTGAATGGATTCAAGCTATACAAGAAGAGCTTCATCAGTTCGAGTGGAACAATGTATGGGAACTGGTCAAGCGTCCTGATCCTCGCAAGCACAATATCATTGGCACCAAATGGATCTATCACAACAACCAAGATGAGCATGGTCAAGTGGTCAGGAACAAGGCTCGTCTTGTTTATCAGGGCTACACTCAAGTAGAAGGAATTGACTTCGATGAAACATTTGCTCCTATGGCAAGGCTTGAAGCCATTCGCATACTGCTAGCCTATGCCAACCATCACAACATCCACCTGTACCAAATGGATGTGAAGAGTGCCTTTCTCAATGGCAAGATTGAAAAAGAATTGTATGTTGCACAACCACCTGGGTTTGAAGATCCAAAACATCCTGATATGGTATACAAGCTCACAAGGCACTGTATGGCCTCAAACAAGCTCCTCGCGCTTGGTATGACACACTCAAAGACTTCCTGAAGAGCAAAGGCTTCAAACCTGGTTCTCTAGATCCGACACTCTTCATGAAGACATATGACGGTGAACTGTTTGTGTGTCAAATCTATGTGGATGACATTATCTTCGGATGCACTAACAAAAGATACAGTGATGAGTTTGGACACATGATGCAAGAGCAATATCAGATGTCCATGATGGGTGAGCTGAAATTTTTCCTTGGTCTTCAAATCCGTCAGCGGAGCAATGGCATCTTCATATCACAAGAGAAATACCTCAAAGATTGCCTGAAGAAGTTTTGGGATGCAAGACTGCAAAGGATACATGACGCCAATGCCAACCAAAAGTCATTTGAGCTCCGACGACAATGGTAAAGAATTTGATCAAAAGGTATACCACTCAATGATTGGTTCTTTACTTTACTTATGTGCATCTAGGCTAGATATAATGCTTAGCGTTTGCATGTGTGCCCGATTCCAAGCAGCACCAAAGGAGTCACATCACCTGGCGGTGAAGCGAATACTTTGATATTTGGCTTACACCCCAACGATAGGATTATGGTATCCAAAGGGCTCAACATTTGATCTGATTGGATATTCTGATGCTGATTATGCTGGTGACAAGGTTGATCACAGGTCCACTTCAGGAACATGTCACTTTCTCGGACGATCTCTTGTCTGTTGGTATTCAAAGAAGTGGAATTGTGTATCACTCTCCACTGCTGAATCTGAATACATATTGCTGCTGGATCGTGTTGTGCTCAGCTTCTATGGATGAAGCAAACTCTCAAGGACTATGGCATCAACACGAAGAATCTACCACTCTTATGCGACAATGGAAGCGCCATCAAGCTTTCCAAGAATCCAGTTCAGCACTCGAAGACAAAGCACATTCAGATCCGTCATCACTTTCTCAGAGATCATGTCAACAAAGAAGATATTGATATCATTCACGTCAACATTGAAGAGCAATTGGCATATATCTTCACTAAGCCCTTGGATGAGAAAAGGTTTTGCAGGTTGCGGTGTGAGCTAAATATCTTAGAATCCTCAAATGTCCTGTAATTGGACACACATCCTAACGCTTATGCATGATTGATGACTTAGATGTGCAACACACGAAGTAACGTATATCTTCAATCAATGAAGACTTACCCTCTAAGTATGAATACATTAATGTGGAATTTGACTTCGGAGCGCCACGATAATTGTGCATCGTGTCTTGATCTAATACTTCCTATACGGTGGGTAACGCCACCACAAAATTCTTATTGGAGTGTTTCTCTTGGCGTTATGCTTGCATAGTCTTCGCATTTGGTTTGTCTTCAACATTACTTTGTCTTCATGTTTATCTTTGCAATGTTGAGTTGGTCTTCATATATTTGCGTTCTGTCCTCTACAGCATTCACTTATAGCTATGTTTTCATTCTTGAATCTTTATTGATCTAAGTGAATGTGATCGGACCCTAACCTATTCTGTGCTTCTACCTCAACTCTATCTGTCCAAATCATATGCATTCTATTGAAAACTGTCAATTGTCTTCTCTGAGTCCTTGTCAGTAGAGGACAAACTGACAAACATTTAAATCTGTTTAATGTCGTATCCTTATTGCCTAAAAACCGGAGAAACCGGAACGACCACCCAACAATCCAGGCGTGTGTGAGAACATGGAACAACTTTCAATGAGTTGCATGCATGCCACGTGTCTCTCAGATGTGAACCGCCAGGGGCACCTGCGTAATTGTGTTGTGCCGCCTGATGAGGATACAGACCTGGGGTAGGGTCATAGGCCTGACCTATACATCCTACCCAAGGTCACTACCCTGGAAGATAAAAGGACCAAGAGACAACAGGAGAGCGCCTGTCGAATACGTCGAGTGCAATCCACTCGACAGCCACGACACTCGGAGGTCCTCCTCCCTACTGTCACTCGACCGTACAGAGAGTCACTCGACCTATCGAAGACCAGGAGTCAGAAAGGACCGCAACGGTCGAACATTCACTCCGTAGTCTTTATAAGCATTAACATCACTTAAGGCTGGCGTTACCAGTAACGCCCCTTACTTTATGTACATTAAGCCCCTTGTAATGGAGGTGGGTGGGGGTCCTGGCGCACTCTATATAAGCCACCCCCTCCTTTGGCACAAGGGTTCTCACCCCCTGTAATATCACACACATAATCCAATCGACCGCCTCCGGGCACCGAGATGTAGGGCTGTTACTTCCGCTGTGAAGGGCCTGAACTCGTAAACCTCGTGTGTACACCTTCACCATAGCTGAGATCTTGCCTCTCCATACCTACCCCCCTCTCTACTGTCAGTCTTAGGACCACGACACCGCCCTCCTCCTACTTATAAATAGTCACCCATGCGGTCAATATTTGTTCTTCCACCTCGCCACCTCGCACAAACCCTAGCGCCTCTGCTAGCTCGCGTCGACGCCGGAGACGAAGCGCTTAGTTGCCGCGACTTCTTCGATGCCGTCCTCACGCCAGCCACGGACCTCGTCCTCTCCGCCGCCGCCGTAGGTGTCTTCCGCCGCCAAGTTAGGGCGCGGGAGATTGATCTGCTCGGCCTTCTTTCAACCTCGTCTAGCAGTTCGTCCATGGTAAATAAATCTTACTTTTACTGCCTTTTTGATCCGTTAAATCCATCCACTTCAACCAAAAGTGGTTTCTGCACTTCCAAATATGGATTTATTCTCTTTTGCATGTCATGCCAAGTATATTCACTTATGCGTCATAACTAGTTAGATTCCTCACTTGTACTTATGCATGGATTCGTACAAATCTGGAACCAACTCTCTCCAAATAAGTGAATGTCTTCGCGCTATGAGGTCAATGTCTTCTAAACTGATATATCTTCAAAATCTTCTGAGAATGCATATGACCTCTTCCCCTCCCCTCACATCTCTAATTGAAAGTGCTAGTATTCGACAAGAGGGGGGGTGAATCGGTGATTTTTGTGAAAGTCTTCAAAACATGAGTGCTTTGAAGACAAATAATGGAAATGAACCTATTGATATGCAGCGGAAGGTGGACTACTAGACATGCCATAGTCAAGTAACCAATGTAGTGCAAGCACGAAGACTATCAGTACCTGGGTAGTATGTATCAGGATGGAAGATAGTATGAAGCCAAACAGTACACAGTCGTCACACTGTGAAGTCAATCAGATCAGGCAAGAGGGCGAAGACTCCACGAAGACAAACTGTAAGTAAAGAGAGAGGAAGGATAGAACCTGTTGCTCGGAGAGGACAAGCGATTTGCTGGACCAGTTCCAGTTGCTATGACAATTGTACATCTGGTTAGGGAGGCTGAGATTCAACTCATAAGACCACGTCTTGACCTTATTTCCCTTGAGCTAAGAACACTTAGTCCTCGCCCAATCACTCTAGTAAGCCTTCAAGGGAGACTTACAAACCTTCACAGACTTCGTTCATCGGCAATCCACATGACTCTTGGATGCTCAGAACGCGACGCCTAACCGGCTGGAGGATTCATAGTCCTCAAGTGTAATAAGTCTTCAGATCACACGGACAGAAAGACTTCAGTGATGCCTAACACTCTTTGGCTCTGGGTGTTTTGGGCTTTGTCCTTGCAAGGATTACTCTCTCAAATGCTTCGGAGGTGGGTTGCTCTCAAACGACAAAAGCCGTGTACTAAATCTGAGCAGCCACCAATTTATGGTGTAGGGGGTGGGCTATTTATAGCTAGGAGGCAACCCGACCTGATTTGTCAAAAATGACCCTGAGTCACTAAGGAACTGACATGTGTCCAACGGTCAGATTTCAAACACACGCGGTAGCTTAGCTTGGGCTACAAGCCAAGCTGACTCATCCAGCTCTGGATAAGATTTGCTCTCATTGTCTTCACTTGAAGACATAGTATTTGGTTGAGCATCACATCAGTCACTCTAACTTTGTTCACTTGGACCCCACTTAACAGTATGGTGGTTCCTATGACTCAACAAAGAAGGAAAGGAAACTACGAAACAATTATGTCTTCGCACTCCATAGTCTTCATACGATGTCTTCTCTTGTCATAGTCTTCGATGTGAATATCTTCATGGACCACCATTGTCTTCAATGTCTTCACACATTTTTAGGGGTCATTTCTGATAGGTAAACCGAATCAATATGGGACTACTACCTGTGTTATCCCGCAATTCTCACAAACACATTAGTCCCTCAACCAAGTTTGTCGTCAATACTCCAAAACCAACTAGGGGTGGCACTAGATGCACTTACAATCTCCCCCTTTTTGGTGATTGATGACAAACTCGTTGAAGTTTTCAACGGGAATAAAAGTATGTGAAAGTTTAGTGTTGTGAGTATTGTCTTCATACATATGACGAGGCTCCCCTTGAAGATGTGGATAGAAATGATTTGCTTTTGAATGCAAATGCACATGGCAGGTTTTGCTTTGTGGAGGCCATCTTCAAAGTGTGAAGACAATACATTATGCATATAGATAGATAATGAAGATAATGATATGCATAATGGAAAATGGACGTCTGCAGAATGACTTCATGCGGAATTTATCATCGCAACACAGAATAGCAGAAAAAGTAGCAGACGACCACCGAGTTTAAGTGTTACAACTCAAAGAACCAAACGTATCAAAAGACGAGAGTTGTAAAACTTGGCAAGATAATGCAACCACCCATAAGGACCCGCTTGAAGACTATCAACTCATATGCTTATCCCCCTTTTGTCAGTAATGACCAAAAAGGTTTGAAGACATAGAGTGTTTATTCGTTTCCAGAAGGATCAGGGTCGGCATTGGAGTTTGGTGGTGCAGAGGGGCCTGGCGCAGAGTCGAGATGCAGTGTAGCCATGGTCGGTGAAGTGGCGTCGTCTTCTTCATCGACGACATTCACAACAACAGTTGCAGCTGAGGATGAATACTCAGAATCTTCAAGTGAGGGAGTACGGCGCCAGCTTACATTTGGTGGAGGCCTGGAATCAAACTTGAAGCTTTCGATGAAGCCATCTGCTCGAAGATCGTCTTCAAAACACAACAGAGTAAGGCTCTTCCAGGACCTCCGCGCATTCTCATGGGCAACAAAATGAGTTCTTGGTGGCCAGATTGCAAATGCGATTGACATCCTCCAAGAGACTATGCATCTGACGCTTTAGCCAGTCATGGTGCTTGTCCTGCTTCTGATGTAAGGCCACAAGCAGCTCTCGGTCATTGAGTACACGAGAACGCTTTCGAGGACTTTGAGCAATTGTACTGGCAGTGGCTTTGGTATTTGCACGATGAGGCATACGCACATTGCCAGCCATAGGATAAGCAGGAATAGCAGCATTTGGAACATGAACGCCTTCTATGGGCTGCGTGAAGCTTTGATGATCAACATTGTGAAGATATATCGGCTCCTTGACAGGCTCGGGGTAGATGGCTTCAACTGATAGATCAACCTCAGGCAGAAAGACAAGATGGTTGCGTGCAGAATGCTGATAGTTGACAATAGAATGAAGTTTGATTAGGCGCATTACCCATGGATCATAAAACTTCAGGCCAAACCGATCAATCCCAGATGCAACAAGTTGTCTGATGAAGAAATCCTGGGAGTTGAATCTGATGCCATTGACAATATAGAATACCAAAGTCTTCATAGTGCCTTCAAGTTTTGCTTCAGAAGAATATCCCTTGATTGGCCATAGAGTATGCCTTAGGATATGATAGATTGTGCGGGGCAAGTACTCCAGGTCCTGGACAAGGAATTCCTTGGGATAGTCTGCATCTTGAGGCAATGGCTTCATCATGCTGAGCATCTAACTCATATTGGGTTCAGACCGCTGAAATATACTCTGTAGTTCTTCTTTGTGACGCTGACAACCAGGCTCATACAGATCACCTGGAGTGGGCAGGGAGGTAAGCTCGATGATGTCTTGAGATTTAGCTTCATGGTGCACATCACCTATCATCCACTTGAGGATCCATGTCTTCGGATCCCAGTAGTAGCCACGAATGTGAAGAGTAGCATAGAACTGCATCAGAAGCTCTTCATTCTAGTGCTCTTTGGCTGTGACAAATTCCAAAAGGCCAGCATCCCGAAAGCAATTCAGAGCATCTTCAAGATAGGGGAGCCCAGCCATAACTTCACAATCAAGGCGCATGTGAGGAAAGATTCTCTCTTGATTGTAGAGAACACATGAGTAATAGCTGTGCTGTTGATGGCTCCAGAAGCGATCTAAAGAGATTCTTGGCTTCGAGTATGGATTCTTGTCACTGTCAAAGAAGGTATTGTGTGCTCTGAAGCTATTGACACTGAAATATCCTGGTGCTGTAGCAGCACCTGGAAGCCTTGGTAGCCTGGGCTTTGGCTTCTATACTTGTGGTCGCTGCTGCACATGATAATCATATTGGGGTCCAGGACCAGTGGGAGGAACCAGGATTGGCCAGCAAACTGTGACTAACTCCCCCTCACGATTGTAAGTTGTTTCCATAGTGTGAAGCCTTGGAGTGTGAGGCCTTGGAGTGTGAGGCCTTGAGGTCATGCAACATCTTCTTGAAGATTTGGACATCTGCCACGCTAACCTTGGCCATGTTCTTCTTGAAGTGAGCCTTCACATAATAAATCTTGTTTTTTAGCTCGACAGTCTTCTGAGCCAAGGCCAATTCACCAGTAATGGCTCCATGGAAGGTGACGCTGATGTCCACAGGGAGCTGAAGATCACCAATACTGATGTCCTGGTTGTCGAACCACTCATCGATGAAGTTATTCAGAATATCAACATCAAAGAGGGGAAAATCGTTGAAGATTTCAGCCTCCTGCTTGCTCTTGATAAGCATTTCCAGAGCATCATCACCAAGATCTTCATCACTTGACAGATCAATGGCTTCATCTTCGTTGCGCAGAACAGCATACAGTGCCAGAGGTTTCCTAGTGGCCTTCTTGGGCAATGGCTTCTTGATTCTCTTGGACACGCGAAATAAGTCTTCAGACTGCACACTGGATTCAGGCGGTGCAGTCTTTAGAGTCTTCCTTGTCGAAGCTTTTGGTGAAGGAGATGGCTTTGAAGCTTTTGTCTTCTTCATCTTTTTCTCCTTTGGAGGTGAGGGAGCATCTTCAGAATCAGCTTCTCCCGCAGATTGCTCCACAGCTGCTCTCTGAGCGGCAATGTGAGACAGTAGCCCATCAAAATTAGGAAAGGGGCCAATTCTGTTATCATTAGCTTCAGGTGTCCCATCAGATCTTGGAGCGGAGGGGACAGGGTTGAAGTTGGGGCCGAACTCCTTATAGTTTTTGGAAGCTGAGTCTTTAG
Source organism: Triticum aestivum (assembly GCF_018294505.1). NCBI lineage: Eukaryota > Viridiplantae > Streptophyta > Magnoliopsida > Poales > Poaceae > Triticum > Triticum aestivum. Next base: position 643,510,148 of record NC_057807.1, read on the forward strand.
CAAACTGATAGTTGCGTTTGAACAGATTGTCGTCACGACACCATAAAAGAGAAGATGGGTCGGCAACTTCAGGTTGTGGTCCTTTGACCATGCATGGGTAGAATTTCCCCTCAATGGCTTCAGCCTTACTCTTTGGCACCAAGCCACGGTAGAGGCAGTCACCCCATGGTCGCTTGATGGCATTCCTTTCAGCATATTCAGGCGTGACGAACCTGTACTTGAACCATTCCTCAGCCCAATATCTTCGGATCCACTATATCCGAGTTTTGCGTTGGTTGTAACTCTCCTCAGGATCTGACTTGTACTGTTCGTATAGATTAGCAGGCAAATCTAGTGTAGTGTTGCCACGGCGTTGCCTGCCACCCTTGCGTGCAGACATTTCTGAAGCCATAATATTCAGACTGATAGGCTTCAGCACAGTGAATGGCTTTTGTCTGCTAGTTAGACAAGAACTGGCTTCAGGTGATTCAATGTGATGCTTTTGATCAAATTCTTTACCATTATCGTCGGAGCTAAAATGACTTTTGGTTGGCATTGGCGTCGTGTATCCTTTGCAGTCTTGCATTCCAAACTTCTTCAGGCAATCTTTGAGGTATTTCTCTTGTGATATGAAGATGCCATTGCTCTGCTGACAGATTTGAAGGTGAAGGAAAAACTTCAGCTCACCCATCATGGACATTGATACGTCCATTTTGCATCATGCTTTTATGACAATATTTATTGCATTATGGGCTGTTATTTCACGTTATGTCACAATACTTATGGCTATTCTCTCTTATTTTACAAGGTTTATATGAAGAAGGAGAATGCCGGCAGCTGGAATTCTAGGCTAGAAAATGAGCAAATATTGGAGGCCTATTCTATGCAACTCCAAAATTCCTGAAACTCCACGGAATACCTTAATATAAATAAAGAAAAATCGTCGCCAAAGATGAAGGCCAGGGGGCCCACACCCTGCTCACGAGGGTGGGCCCCCCCTAGGCGCGCCCCCTACCTCGTGGGCCCCCTGGTGGCTCTCCGACGCCCATCTTCTCCTATATGAAGTCTTTCGATGAGAAAAAAATAAGAAGCAACCTTTCGGGACGAGACTCCGCCGCCACGAGGCGGAACCTTGGCGGAACCAATCTAGGGCTCCTGCAGAGCTGTTCTGCAGGGGACACTTCCCTCCGGGAGGGGGAAATCATCACCATCGTCATCACCAACGCTCCTCTCATCGGGAGAGGGCAATCTCCATCAACATCTTCACCAGCACCATCTCATCTCCAAACCCTAGTTCATCTCTTGTATCCAATTCTTGTCTCCAAGTCTGGGATTGGTGCTAGTAGGTTGCTAGTAGTGTTGATTACTCCTTGTAGTTGATGCTAGTTGGTTTATTTGGTGGAAGATCATATGTTCAGATCCTTTATGCATATTATTACCCCTCTGATTATGAACATGAATATGCTTTGTGATTAATTACATTTGTTCCTGAGGACAAGGGAGAAGTCTTGCTATTAGTAGTCATGTGAATTTGGTATTCGTTCGATATTTTGATAAGATGTATGTTGTCTAGCCTCTAGTGGTGTTATGTGAACGTCGACTACATAACACTTCACCATTATTTGGGCCTAGAGGAAGGCATTGGGAAGTAATAAGTAGATGATGGGTTGCTAGAGTGACAGAAGCTTAAACCCTAGTTTATGCGTTGCTTCGTAAGGGGCTGATTTGGATCCATATGTTTCATGATATGGTTAGGTTTACCTTAATACTTTTGTTGTAGTTGCGGATCCTTGCAATAGAGGTTAATCATAAGTGGGATGCTTGTCCAAGTAAGGGCAGTACCCAAGCACCGGTCCACCCACATATCAAATTATCAAAGTACCGAACGCGAATCATATGAACGTGATGAAAACTAGCTTGACGATATTCCCATGTGTCCTCGGGAGCGCTTTTCCTATTATAAGAGTTTGTCCAGGCTTGTCCTTTGCTACAAAAAGGATTGGGCCACCTTGCTGCACTTTATTTACTTTTGTTACTTGTTGCTCGTTACAATTTATCTTATCACAAAACTATCTGTTACCACTTATTTCAGTACTTGCAGAGAATACCTTGCTGAAAACCGCTTATCATTTTCTTCTGCTCCTCGTTGGGTTCGACACTCTTACTTATCGAAAGGACTATGATAGATCCCCTATACTTGTGGGTCATCAAGACTCTTTTCTGGTGCCGTTACCGGGGAGTGAAGCGCCTTTGGTAGGTGGAATTTGGTAAGGAAAAATTTATTTAGTGTGCTGAAATTTTCTGTCACTTGTTACTATGGAAAGTAATTGTCTGAGGGGCTTGTTCGGGGTATCTTCATCCCGTCCAGTAGAGCAAAGAGTTGCTCCTCAACCTACTCAACCTACTGAACCTATTGAAAATGAAACTCCTTTTGAGATTCCTTCAGGTTTGATGGAAAAACTGCTAGCTAACACTTTTATAGGAGATGGAACAAAGCATCCTGATGAACATCTAAGCTATGTGGATGATGTTTGTGGACTATTTAAGCTTGCAGGTATACCCGATGATGTTGTTAAGAAGAAGGCTTTCCCTTTATATTTAAAGGGAGACGCATTGACATGGTATAGGCTATGTGATGATATGAGATCATGGAACTATAAAAGATTGAAATTGGAATTTCGTCAAAAGTATTACCCTATGCATCTTGTTCATCGTGATCGCAATTATATATATAATTTTTGGCCTCGCGAAGGAGAAAGCATCGCTCAAGCTTGGGGGAGGCTTAAATCAATGTTATATTCATGCCCCAATCATGAGCTCGCAAGAGAAGTGATTATGCAAAGTTTTTATGCTCGCCTTTCTGATAACAATCGCACCATGCTCGATACTTCTTGTGCTGGCTCTTTTATGATGAAGACTATTGAATTCAGATGGAATTTATTGGATAGAATTAAACGCAACTCTGAAGATTGGGACCTCGACGAAGGTAAGGAGTTAGGTATGACACCTAAGTTTGATTGTGTTAAATCTTTTATGGATACCGACATTTTCCGTAAGTTTAGCACTAAATATGGACTTGACTCTGAGATAGTAGCTTCTTTCTGTGAATCTTTTGCTACTTATGTTGATCTCCCCAAGGAGAAGTGGTTTAAATATCATCCTCCCATAGAAGTAAAAGTAGATGCACCTAATAAAGTTGAAGAAAAGATTGTCACTTATAATGATCCTATTGTTCCCACTTCTTATGTTGAGAAACCACCTTTCCCTGTTAGATTGAAGGATCATGCTAAAGCTTCAACTGTTGTTCGTAAAAGCAATATTAGAACTTATACACCCCCTGAGCAAGTCAAAGTAGAACCTAATATTGCTATTGTTAAAGATCTCTTGTCTGATAATATCGATGGGCGTGTTATTCAATTCCAGGGTGAAACTGCAAGAATTGCTAAACCTTGTGTTAGAGATAAACATAGACCTGTGGTAGGCGTGCCTGTTATTTCTGTTAGAATAGGAGATCATTGTTATCATGGCTTATGTGATATGGGTGCTAGTGCTAGTGTTATACCCATTGACTTATACAAAGAAATTATGCATGATATTGCACCTGCTGAGTTAGAAGATATTGATGTTACAATTAAACTTGCCAATAGAGATACTATATCTCCAGTAGGAATTGTGAGAGATGTCGAAGTCTTGTGTGGAAAAACCAAATATCCCGCTAATTTTCTTGTTCTTGGTTCTCCACAAGATAGCTTTTGTCCCATTATATTTGGTAGACCCTTCTTGAATACTGTTAATGCTAAGATAGACTGCAAAAAGAATGTTGTTACTGTTGGCTTGGATGATATGGTTCATGAGTTTAATTTCTCTAAATTTAGTAAACAACATCGTGAGGAAGAATTGCCTAGTAAGGATGAAATTATTGGTCTTGCTTCTATTGCCGTACCTCCTAGTGATCCTTTAGAACACTATTTGCTAGACCATGAAAATGATATGTTCATGAATGAAAGAAGGGAAATAGATGAAGTATTCTTTAAATAGGAACCTATTCTGCAACACAATTTGCCTGTTGAAATCCTAGGGGATCCTCCTCCACCCAAGGGTGATCCCGTGTTTGAGCTTAAACCGTTGCCTGATAATCTTAAATATGCTTATCTTGATGAAAAGAAAATATATCCTGTTATTATTAGTGCTAACCTTTCAGAGCATGAAGAAGAAATATTATTGAAAACTCTGAAGAAGCATCGCGCCGCTATTGGATATACTTTGGATGATCTTAAGGGCATCAGTCCCACTCTATGTCAACATAAAATAAATTTGGAAGCTGATGCCAAACCAGTTTGTGATCCTCAACGACGTTTGAATCCTAAAATGAAAGAAGTGGTAAGAAAGGAAATACTCAAGCTTCTGGAGGCAGGTATAATTTATCCCGTTGTTGATAGTCAATGGGTAAGTCCTGTCCATTGTGTCCCTAAGAAGGGAGGTATTACTGTTGTCCCTAATGATAAAGATGAATTGATTCCGCAAAGAATTATCACAGGTTATAGGATGGTAATTGATTTCCGTAAGTTAAATAAAGCTACTAAGAAAGGTCATTACCCCTTACCTTTTATTGATCAAATGTTAGAAAGATTATGCAAACATACACATTATTGCTTTCTAGATGGTTATTCTGGTTTCTCTCAAATACCCGTGTCAGCTAAGGATCAATCAAAGACTACTTTTACATGCCCTTTTGGTACTTTTGCTTATAGACGTATGCCTTTCGGTTTATGTAATGCACCTGCTACCTTTCAAAGATGCATGATGGCTATATTCTCTGACTTTTGCGAAAAGATTTGTGAGGTTTTCATGGACGACTTTTCCGTCTATGGTTCCTCTTATGATGATTGCTTGAGCAATCTTAATCGAGTTTTGCAGAGATGTGAAGAAACTAATCTTGTCTTGAATTGGGAAAAGTGCCACTTTATGGTTAATGAAGGTATTGTCTTGGGGCACAAAGTTTCTGAAAGAGGTATTGAAGTTGATAAGGCCAAGGTTGATGCTATTGAAAAGATGCCATGTCCCAAGGACATCAAAGGTATAAGAAGTTTCCTTGGTCACGCCGGATTTTATAGGAGGTTCATTAAGGACTTCTCAAAAATCTCTCGGCCTCTAACTAATTTATTACAAAAAGATGTACCATTTGCCTTTGATGATGATTGTGTAGAAGCATTTGAAATACTTAAGAAAGCATTAGTCTCTGCACCTGTTGTTCAGCCACCTGATTGGAATTTACCCTTTGAAATTATGTGTGATGCTAGTGATTATGCTGTAGGTGTTGTTCTAGGGCAAAGAGTTGATAAGAAATTAAATGTTATCCACTATGCTAGTAAGACTCTAGACAATGCTCAAAGAAATTATGCTACTACCGAAAAGGAACTTTTAGCAGTTGTATTTGCTTGTGATAAATTCAGACCCTATAATGTTGATTCTAAAGTAACTATTCACACAGATCATGCTGCTATTAAATATCTTATGGAAAAGAAAGATGCAAAACCTAGACTTATTAGATGGGTTCTCTTGCTACAAGAATTCGATTTGCATATTGTTGATAGAAAAGGAGCTGAGAACCCCGTTGCAGACAACTTATCTAGGTTAGAGAATGTTCTTGATGACCCACTACCTATTGATGATAGCTTCCCTGATGAGCAATTAAATGTCATAAGCACTTCTCATAGCACTCCATGGTATGCTGATTATGTTAATTACATTGTTGCTAAATTTATACCACCTAGCTTCACATACCAACAAAAGAAAAAGTTTTTCTATGACTTGCGACATTACTTTTGGGATGACCCACATCTTTATAAAGAAGGAGTAGATGGTGTTATTAGACATTGTGTACCTAAGCATGAACAGGAACAGATCCTATGCAAGTGTCACTCCGAAGCTTATGGAGGACACCACGCTGGAGATAGAACTGCACATAAGGTATTGCAATCCGGTTTTTATTGGCCTACTCTCTTCAAGGATGCCCGTAAGTTTGTGTTGTCTTGCGTTGAATGTCAAAGAATTGGTAATATTAGTAGACATCAAGAAATGCCTATGAACTATTCCCTTGTTATTGAACCATTTGGTGTTTGGGGCTTTGATTATATGGGACCTTTTCCTGCCTCTAATGGATATACACATATTTTAGTTGTTGTTAATTATGTTACTAAGTGTGTAGAAGCTATTCCAACTAGTAGTGCTGATCATAACACCTCTATTAAAATGCTTAAGGAAGTTATTTTTCCGAGGTTTGGAGTCCCTAGATATTTAATGACTGATGGTGGTTCACACTTTATTCATGGTGCTTTCCATAAGATGCTTCCTAAATATGACATTAATCATAGGATTGCATCTCCTTATCACCCGCAGTCTAGTGGTCAAGTAGAATTGAGCAATAGAGAGCTCAAATTAATTTTGCAAAAGACTGTCAATATGTCTAGGAAGAATTGGTCCAAGAAACTTGATGATGCATTATGGGCCTATAGAACTGCATATAAAAATCCTATGGGTATGTCTCCGTATAAAATGGTTTATGGAAAAGCTTGTCACTTACCTCCCGAACTAGAACATAAGGCATACTGGGCTATTAAAGAGCTCAACTATGATTTCAAACTTGCCGGTGAGAAGAGGTTATTTGATATTAGCTCACTTGATGAATGGAGAACCCAAGCTTATGAAAATGCCAAGTTGTTTAAAGAAAAGGTTAAAAGATGGCATGACAAAAGGATACAAAAGCGTGAGTTTAATATAGGTGATTATGTATTGCTATACAACTCTCGTTTATGATTTTTTGCAGGAAAACTTCTCTCTAAATGGGAAGGTCGCTACGTTATCGAAGAGGTCTATCGTTCCGGTGCCATAAAAATCAACAACTTTGAAGGCACAAATCCGAAGGTGGTAAACGGTCAAAGGATCAAACACTATATCTTAGTTAATCCTATAAATGTTGAAACTAATATTATTGAAACCGTAACCCCGGAGGAATACATAAGGGACACTTTCCAGAACGTTCCAGACCCCGAAAAGGAATAGGTATGTGGTACGGTAAGTAAACAGACTCCAAAACAATTTTTAAGGCAATATTTCTCCGTTTTGGAATATTTAGAAAAATAGAAAAATAAGTGGCAGTCCGGGAAGGACACGAGGCCTCCACGAGGGTGGAGGGCCCGCCCTACCCCCCTGGGCGCGCCCCCTACCTCGTGAGCACCTCGTGTGCCCTTCGGACTCCGTTTCCTTGCACGATACGTATTTTGGTTGGTAAAAATTCATTATATATACTCCCAAAGGTTTTGACTCTCATATCACGCAAATATCCTCTATTTTCGTTTCGAGCCGTTGCTGCTGCAGATTGGAACAAGATGTCGTCCCAAGATTCGGAGGGAGAGAGCTACATAGCTGATTATATTGCAAATCCAAGAGTATATGGGGACGTGGAACACTATGGCTGGACCACCGAGGAAGAAGAAGACTATGATCCAAAGAGGAAGGAGGGGACAAGCTCTGATGAAGAGGACTACCCACTGCCTGAACCTGGACAGCAAGGCAACACTATGCAAGAAGATAATGAAACTTGAGCTCGAGAATGAGGATCTGAGGGAGGAAAATTTTAGCCTCAGGCGTAAGCTAGAGAAGAAAAGTGCAACAACTCCTACTTCACCACCTCCGAAGAAATAATCACATGGGTATGGGCACTCCCCTTGGCAACTGCCAAGCTTGGGGGAGGTGCCCCGGTATCGTATCACCATCACAACTCCTATCTTTACCGTTTTTCTTAGTTCGATCCTATTAGTAGTATCTTGATTTGGTAGAATAAAGTCATGGCATGATCTAGTTTTGAGTTTTGCTTATGATCCTTCTTTGTAATCGAGTCCGTGAGCTATATAATAAAGATTAGTGTTGAGTCAAGGGCTTGAGTATTTTGCCATGATCTTGGGTGATTAGAAGAAAAAGAATAAAAAGAATCAAATAGTTCATATTGATCTTAGTGAAAGTAATGACTTCACATAGAAAGAGTATGATGATTAAAAGTTGTTGGGAGTTGGCAAATATAGCTTTGGTCATCATTGCAATTAATAGGAAGTGATAAGGAAAGAGAGGTTTCACATATAGATATATTATCATTGACATCTTTTATGATTGGGAGCACTCATTAAAATATGACATGCTAAAGAGTTGAGCTTGGATAAGGAAGACAACATAATGAGTTATGTTTTCTTACATCCGAGATAAAGTATGTTGTCATGGATCCTCTACCGTGTTGAGCTTGACTTTCCCCCTCATGCTAGCCAAATTCTTAGCACCAAGTAGAAATACTACTTGTGCTTCCAAATACCCTTAAACCAGTTTTGCCATGAGAGTCCACCATATCTACCTATGGATTGAGTAAGATCCTTCAAGTAAGTTGTCATCGGTCCAAGCAATAAAAATTTCTCTCTAAATATGCATGACTTACTAGTGCAGAGAAATAAGCTTTGTACAAACTTGTTGTGGATGCAATAAAAGCGACGGACTACATAATAAAGGTTCACATACAAGGGGCAATATAAAGTGATGTTCTTTTGCATTAAGATTTTGTGCATCAAACCTAAACGCGCATGACAACCTCTGCTTCCCTCTGTGAAGGGCCTATCTTTAATTATTATTCTCTACCTTATGCAAGAGTCACGGTGATCTTCACCTTTCTTTTTTCATTTTATCCTTTGGCAAGCTCAGCATGTTGGAATGAACATGATATATATATATATATATATATATATATATATATATATATATATATATATCTAATTGGATGTGGGGGAGGATGAATTATTATTGTTGACATTACCCTTGAGGTAAAAGGTTGTGGGGCAAAACTATAAGCCCATATCTTTCTCTGTGTCCGATTAAAAACTCCGTAACCACAAGTATTGCGTGAGTGTTAGCAATCATGAAGGACTAAGTGATAGTTGAGTATGTGGATTTGCTTTTAAGCTCTAACATAGACTCTTTCCGGTGTTATGATAAATTGCAATTGCTTCAATGACTGAGATTATAATTGTTAGTGCCCAATAAGGTTTCTGATTCATACTTTGGCTTTGTGAAAAGATCATCACTTGAACATGAGTAATCATATGACAAAATCTATGTATATTGCTGTTATGAAATAATCATGATGCCTTCATGTCCGTATTTTATTTTTATCGATGCCTCTACCTCTAAACATGAGGACATATTTATTGTTATCGGCTTTTCGCTTGAGGACAAGCGCGGTCTAAGCTTGGGGGAGTTGATATGTCCATCTTGCATCATGCTTTTATGACAATATTTATTGCATTATGGGCTGTTATTTCACGTTATGTCACAATACTTATGGCTATTCTCTCTTATTTTACAGGGTTTATGTGAAGAAGGAGAATGTCGGCAGCTGGAATTCTGGGCTGGAAAAGGAGCAAATATTGGAGGCCTATTCTACGCAACTCCAAAAGTCCTGAAACTCCACGGAATACCTTAAAATAAATAAAGAAAAATCGTCGCCAAAGATGAAGACCAGGGAGCCCACACCCTGCTCATGAGGGTGCCCCCCTGGGCGCGCCCCCTACCTCGTGGGCCCCCTGGTGGCTCTCCGACGCCCATCTTCTCCTATATGAAGTATTTCGATGAGAAAAAAAAGCAACCTTTCGGGACGAGACTCCGCCGCCACGAGGCGGAACCTTGGCGGGACCAATCTAGGGCTCCTGCAGAGCTGTTCTGCCGGGGACACTTCCCTCCGGGAGGGGGAAATCATCACCATCGTCATCACCAACGCTCCTCTCATCGGGAGAGGGCAATCTCCATCAACATCTTCACCAGCACCATCTCATCTCCAAACCCTAGTTCATCTCTTGTATCCAATTCTTGTCTCCAAGTCCGGGATTGGTGCTAGTAGTGTTGATTACTCCTTGTAGTTGATGCTAGTTGGTTTATTTGGTGGAAGATCATATGTTCAGATCCTTTATGCATATTATTACCCCTCTGATTATGAACATGATTATGCTTTGTGAGTAATTACGTTTGTTCCTGAGGACAAGGGAGAAGTCTTGCTATTAGTAGTCATGTGAATTTGGTATTCGTTCGATATTTTGATAAGATGTATGTTGGCTAGCCTCTAGTGGTGTTATGTGAACGTCGACTACATAACACTTCACCATTATTTGGGCCTAGAGGAAGGCATTGGGAAGTAATAAGTAGATGATGGGTTGCTAGAGTGACAGAAGCTTAAACCCTAGTTTATGCGTTGCTTCGTAAGGGGCTGATTTGGATCCATATGTTTTATGCTATGGTTAGGTTTACCTTAATACTTTTGTTTTAGTTGCGGATGCTTGCAATAGAGGTTAATCATAAGTGGGATGCTTTTCCAAGTAAGGGCAGTACCCAAGCACTGGTCCACCCACATATCAAATTATCAAAGTACCGAACGCGAATCATATGAACGTGATGAAAACTAGCTTGACGATATTCCCATGTGTCCTCGGGAGCGCTTTTCCTATTATAAGAGTTTGTCCAGGCTTGTCCTTTGCTACAAAAAGGATTGGGCCACCTTGCTGCATTTTATTTACTTTTGTTACTTGCTGCTCGTTACAATTTATCTTATCACAAAACTATCTGTTACCACTTATTTCAGTACTTGCAGAGAATACCTTGCTGAAAACCGCTTATCATTTCCTTCTGCTCCTCGTTGGGTTCGACACTCTTACTTATCAAAAGGACTATGATAGATCCCCTATACTTGTGGGTCATCAGACATGTGATATTGCTCTTGCATCATGTGCCCAAACTCATCACTGTAACTTTTGTCAGTGCAGCCGAAGATAATGTCATCCACATAGATTTGGCACACAAACAGTTCACCGTCATATGTCTTCATGAAGAGTGTCGGATCTAGAGAACCATGTTTGAAGTCTTTGCTCTTCAGGAAGTCTTTGAGTGTGTCATACCAAGCGCGAGGAGCTTTTTTGAGGCCATACAGTGCCTTGTTGAGCTTGTATACCATATCAGGATGTTTTGGATCGTCAAAGCCAGGTGGTTGTGCAACATACACTTCTTCTTCAATCTTGCCATTAAGAAAGGCACTCTTCACATCCATTTGGTACAAAAGGATGTTGTGATGGTTGGCATAGGCTAGCAGTATGCGAATAGTTTCAAGCCTTGCCACATGAGCAAATGTTTCATCGAAGTCAATTCCTTCTACTTGAGTGTAGCCTTGAGCAACTAGACAAGCCTTGTTCCTGACCACTTAACCATGCTCATCTTGTTTGTTGTGATAGATCCATTTGGTGCCAATGATATTGTGCTTGCGAGGATCAGGACACTTGACCAGTTCCCATACATTGTTCAGCTCAAACTGATGAAGCTCTTCTTGCATAGCTTGAATCCATTCAGGTTCCATAAAGGCTTCAGCAACTTTCTTGTGTTCAGATATAGAGACAAATGCGAAGTGCCCACATAAATTTGCTAGTTGTGTTGCTCTTGAACGAGTGAGTGGACCAGGTGCACTGATGCTATCAATTATCTTCTCAATCTGTACTTAATTTGCAACACGGGGATGAACTGGACGAAGACTTTGCCCTTGCAGATCATTGTCTTCACTTTCAATATTGACTTCAGGCTGAGCATTGTCTTCAGGTTGACTTGGTGCAACAATGAGTTCATCTTCAGCCTGAGCTTCTCAAGGTATGATTTCTCCAGTACCCATGGGCTTGATAGATTCACTAGGAGGAACTTCATCTAGCACAATTGGCAAGTGCTCTCTTTGTGAGCCGTTAGTCTCATCGAACCGCACATCCACAGTTTCAACCACTTTATAGTGAAAGAGGTTGAAGACTCTGTAGGAGTGCGAATCCTTTCCGTAACCAAGCATAAAACCTTCATGTGCTTTTGGTGCAAATTTTGAAGTGTGATGTGGATCCTTGATCCAGCACCTAGCACCAAATACTCTGAAGTAACTGACGTTTGGCTTCTTACCAGTTAGCAGCTCATATGATGTCTTCTTTAGAAGCTTGTGAAGATAAACACGGTTGATGACATGGCATGCAGTATCAATGGCTTCAGGCCAGAACTTCCTTGGAGTCTTGTACTCATCAAGCATCATCCGAGCCATCTCAATGAGGGTTCGGTTCTTGTGCTCCACAATGCCATTCCGCTGAGGTGTGTAAGGAGCAGAAAACTCATGAGTGATGCCCAGTGTATCAAGATAAGTGTCGAGGCCGGTGTTCTTGAATTTTGTGCTGTTGTCACTTCTGATGTGCTTGATCTTGATGCCATAGTTCGTCATGGCACGGTTGGCGAATCGTCTGAAGACATCCTGCACTTCAGTCTTGTAGAGGATTATATGCACCCATGTGTATCTTGAGTAATCATCAGCAATGACGAAGCCATAGATATAAGAAGTGGTAGTAAGAGTAGGGCAATGAGTAGGGCCGAATAAGTCCATGTGAAGCAGCTCGAAGGGTTGTGATGTCATCATGATTGTCTTCGAGGGATGCTTGGCCCTAGTCATCTTCCCAGCTTCACAGATCCTTCTTGAACTTGATGCCCTCGATGCCCACTACATGCTTCTTCTTCGCGAGAGAGTACAAGTTCCTCATACCCCGCATGTCCTAGCCTTCGATGCTAGAGCCAGCACTCTGAAGCTTTTGCTAGAAGACATACGGCTAACTGTGGTCCTGCTGAGAAATCTACCATATACAGATCATCTTTTCGATACCCTTCAAAGACTAGAGATTTGTCAGATTCCATAAGGACAAGACAATGATATTTTCCAAATATCACAATCATGTTCAAATCACATAGCATTGACACAGACATTAAGTTGAAACCAAGGGATTTAACAAGCATCACTTTATCCATGTGCTGATCCTTTGAGATTGCAACTCAACCAAGACCCACTACCTTACTTTTACCAGTGTCAGCAAATGTGGTGTGACTTTTATCAAACGGGCGTAGGGTTGAATCCATTAGAAGACTTCGATCACCAGTCATGTGGTTGGTGCAGCCACTATCCATAATCCATTCTAAAGCCTTTGGTGTCATATCCTACAGTACAGTTTGGGGGATAGGCTTCACCAAGAGAGTTGCGAAGCAGAAACATTTGATGAACAAGCGGAACATGAAAGTTCAGATCTTGGTTAGGATAGATAGGATGATTGTCAAGGAATCTCGGGACGAAATACATAGTAAGACCATTTGGACATTTTATCTTGCGTGCCACAAGACGTTTAAGGTCCCCAGCATAAGCATCACACGCCTTTGATTTCCGGCTGGAGACCTTTCCCTACAAAAAGAGAGTTAAGTTTTCTTAACCACCCACATCTTCAGGGGTGGCTTAGAAGCAATGATTCTAAGTGCAACATCTGAGAACTTTGGCTTTGGTGCCCTAGCAAATAGCCTTGCAGGAGGTGAATAATACTCATAAGAATAAGCAGAATAGTTCTGGTCTTATGAATATAGCGGTTTGACAAAAGACACTCATATTTAAAAGAGTGAGTGTGGTTTCCCTGCAAAACATTGGCGTTAGGGTGAATCATGTGAGTCCTCTGTCTGTATGAAGCCTTTGGACCATATGAAGCCTTTGGTCCGGGATTTGTCTTCTTCCCGGGTGGTGTCATGATGACATTCATGGGAACACTTTCAAGACAACTTTTGGGTACCCAGATCTTCTTAAGAGGTGGTCCATTCCTGCAGTTAGTACCAATGTACCTGGCAAACACTTCACCATTCTGATTCCTGAACAGGTTATAGTTTGCATCAAAGGATTCATCAATAATAATTGGGTCAACACAAGAGAAACCAGATAAGGTAGATGGATCCACTGAAGGTCCCTTAGCAGCAACCATTATGGTTTTGAGGTACTGCTCAGGCATCCAGTAAGAACCATCAACATTCATTTTCCTCTCGAACCCAACATCCTCTTTCCTAGGGTTTCGGTTCAGAATCTGCTTTTTGAGGACATCCATAGTGTCTGATGCCCTTTGAGACTTTTGTGCATTCCTGTCTCAAGCAATGTCTTCAACCTGGCATTCTCATCAGCAATAGCAGTGGTATCCTCAGCAGAGGGGTTAGTTACCACATTAGCAGTTGAAGATATTGCAGTAGTAGCAACAGTTGAACATTCAGCAACAGAGACATCACTATCACGCTCAAGACATTTTAGACATGGTAGTTCAAATCCTTCTTGAGCGGAACTGATATGTTGAGCACGGAGTGACTCGTTCTCCTTTTGAAGATCTTCATGAGTCGATCTCAATTTCTCAAGCTCTTGCTTCCTTTGAAGATAATCATAGGAGAGATTTTCATGAGAAGTTGAGAGCGTTTCATGACAACTTTCAAGTTCCTGATACTTAACATGAAGATTTTTAATGTCTTCAATTAAGGACTGAGTTTGGGTCATTTCCGCGTCCAACAGGTCATCGCTTTTGTCTAACAACTTTTGAATATGTTCCATATCATTTTGTTGTTCAGTTGCAATAGCAAGTGTTTTGTAGCTAGGTTTAGATTCACATTCAGAGTCATCTTCACTTGATGTTTGAAAGTAAGCATCACGTGAGTTTACCTTGGCACCACGTGCCATGAAGCAGAGGTGGGAGTAGAGTCATCCTTATTCTTGGCATCAGCGTTGTTGACGAGGCCATTGTCTTCAGTGTTGAAGATGGACTTGGCGACATATGCAGAAGCTAGAGCCATGCTTGCTACTCCAGAATCAGATTCCTCTTCAGACACCACCTATGCCTCCTCAAATGCAGACTCCTCCTCTGAATCCATCTCCTCGCCAACAAAAGCATGACCCTTGCTTGATGATCTCTTCTTGTGTGATGAAGACTTTTATGAAGACTTGGAAGAATACTTTGAGGATTTCTTCTTCTTCTTGTTGTCATCGGAATCATATTCATTGCTCTTCTTCTTCTTCTTTATCTCATTGTCCCACTGTGAACACTCAGAGATGTAGTGACTAGGTTTATTGCACTTGTGGCAGGTTCTCTTCTTGGGATCACGTGATGAAGCTTCGTCATTTCTAGAGCTGGATCTTGAAGACTTTCTTCTTGGAAAACTTCTGGAACTTCTTCACAAGCATAGAAAGCTCCTTTCCAATGTCTTCAGGATCACCAGAACTGCAGTAAGATTCTTCTTCGGATGAGGAGACAGCCTTTGCCTTCAAAGCACGAGTACAGCCATAGTTGGGACCATAGATATCTCTTTTCTCAGATAGCTGGAACTCATGTGTGTTGAGTCTCACAAGTATGTCAGACGGATCGAGAGTCTTGAAGTCAGGGCATTCTTGAATCATGAGGGGCAAGGTGTCAAATGAGCTGTGAAGTGATCTCAACAGTGTCTTGACGATTTCATGCTTGGTGATCTCTATGGCGCCGGGAGCAAGAAGCTCATTAGTGATATCAGTGAGGCGATCAAATGTGAGCTGGACATTCTCATTGTCATTTCTCTTGAAGCGGTTGAAGAGATTGCGAAGAACACTAATCCTTGAATCTCTCTGTGTTGAGACGCCTTCGTTGACCTTGGAGAGCCAGTCCCAGACTAGCTTCATAGTATCCAGAGCACTCACATGACCATACTGCCCTTTGGTCAGACGACCACAGATGATATTCTTAGCAGCTGAGTCCAGTTGGACGAACTTCTTGACATCAGAAGGAGTAACACCTTCACCGGTCTTGGGAACGCCGTTCTTGACGACATACCAAGGATCGACGTCAATGGCTTCAAGATGCATACGCATCTTATTCTTCCAGTAGGGGTAATCAGTGTCATCGAAGACAGGGCATGTAGCGGAGACCTTGATTATCCCTGCAGTCGACATAGCTAAACTCCAGGTGGTTAAACCGAATCACACAGAACAAGGGAGCACCTTGCTCTGATACCAATTGAAAGTGCTAGTATTCGACTAGAGGGGGGTGAATAGGCGATTTTTATGAAAGTCTTCAAAACATGAGTGCTTTGAAGACAAACAATGGAAATGAACCTATTGATATGCAGCGGAAGGTAGACTAAACTAGACAGGCCATAGTCAAGTAAGAAATGTAGTGCAAGCATGAAGACTATCAGCAGCTAGGTAGTATGGATCAGGATCAAAGATAGTATGAAGCCAAACAGTACACAGTCTTCACATTGTGAAGTCAATCAGATCAGGCAAGAAGGCAAAGACTTCATGCAGACAAACTGTAAGTAAAGAGAGAGGAAGGATAGAACCAGTTGCTCAGAGAGGACAAGGGATTTGTTGGACCAGTTCCAGTTGTTGTGACAACTGTATATCTGGTTAGGGAGGCTGAGATTCAACTCAGAAGACCGCGTCTTCACCTTATTCCCCTTGATCTAAGAACACTTAGTCCTTGCCCAATCACTCTGGTAAGTCTTCAAGGGAGACTTCCAAACCTTCACAGACTTTGTTCACCGGCAATCCACAATGACTCTTGGATGCTCAGAAGCGATGCCTAACCGGCTGGAGGATTCATAATCCTCAAGTGTAATAAGTCTTCAGATCACGTCGACAGACAGACTTCAGTGATGCCTAACACTCTTTGGCTCTGGGTGTTTTGGGCTTTGTCCTCGCAAGGATTACTCTCTCAAATGCTTCGGAGGTGGGTTGCTCTCAAAAGACGAAAGTCGTGTACCAAATCTGAGCAGCCACCAATTTATGGTGTAGAGGGGTGGGCTATTTATAGCCAGGAGGCAACCCAACCTAATTTGTCCAAAATGACCCTGGGTCACTAAGGAACTAACACGTGTCCAACGGTCAGATTTCAAACACACGCGGCAGCTTAGCTTGAGCTACAAGCCAAGCTGACTTGTCCAGCTCTGGATAAGATTTTCTCTCATTGTCTTCACTTGAAGACATAGGATTTGGTTGAGCATCAGTCACATCGGCCATAGGATTTGTATCACATCAGTCACTCTGACTTTGTTCACTTGGACCCCACTTAACAGTATGGTGGTTCCTATGACTCAACAAAGAAGAAAAGGAAACTACTAAACAACTATGTCTTCGCACTCCATAGTCTTCATATGATGTCTTCTCTTGTCATAGTCTTCAATGTGAATATCTTCATGGACCACCATTGTCTTCAATGTCTTCACACATTTTTAGGGGTCATCTCTGATAGGTAAACCGAATCAATATGGGACTACTACATGTGTTATCATGTAATTCTCACAAACACATTAGTCCCTCAACCTAGTTTGTCGTCAATACTCCAAAACCAACTAGGGGTGGCACTAGATGCACTTACACTAATGATGTCACAGGTACATGTCCGTGGGAGAATCCCTTGGTTCTCATAGTCTGCATTCATTTGCAGAATTCCTACAGCGTCACATTGAATCACCTGAAGCCAGTTCTTGTCTGACTAGCAGACGGAAGCCATTCACTATGTTGAAGCCAGTCAGCTTGAATATCATGGCTTCAGAGAAGTCTGCATGCAAGGGTGGCAGGCAACACCATGGCAACACTGCACTAGATTTGCCTCCTAATCTATATGAACAGTACAAGTCAGATCCTGAGGAGAGTTACAACCAACGCAAAAATCGGATACAGTGGATCCGAAGATATTGGGCTGAGGAATAGTTCAAGTACAGGTTCGTCGCGCCTGAATATGCTGAAAAGAATGCCATCAAGCAACCATGGGGTGACTGCCTCTATCGTGGCTTGGTGCCAAAGAGCAAGGCTGAAGCCATTGAGCAAACATTCTATCCTTGCATGTTCAGAGAACCACAGCCTGAAGTCGCCAACCCATATTCTCTGTTATGGTGTTGTGACGATAATCTATTCAAGCGCAACTATCAGTTTCCTAAAGATTCAGCTGCCAAGAACCACAAGGAGTTCGGCCTCAACTTCAACCCTGGCCCCTCCGCTCCAAGATCTGACGGGACACGTGAAGCTAATGAGAACAGAATTGGCCCCTTTGCCAATTTTGATGGGCTTCTGTCTCACACTGCTGCTCAGAGAGCAGCTGTGGATCAATCTGGTGGTGAAGCTGATTCTGAAGATGTTCCCTCACCTCCAACAGAGAAAAAGATGAAGAAGACAAAAGCCGCCAAGCCATCTTCTTCACCAAAAGCTTCAATAAGGAAGACTCTGAAGACTGCACCGCCTGAATCCAGTGTGCAGTCTGAAGACTTACCTCGCGTGTCCAAGAGGATCAAGAAGCCATTGCCCAAGAAGGCCACTGGGCAACCCCTGACTCCGTTTGTTGTTCTGTGCAACGAAGATGAAGCCATTGATCTATCAAGATCTTGGTGATGATGCTCTGGAAATGCTCATCAAGAGCAAGCAAGAGGCAGAAATCTTCAACGATCTGCCCCTCTTTGATGTTGATATTCTGAATAACTTCATCGATGAGTGGTTCGATAACCAAGACACCAGTATTGATGATCTTCAGCTCCCTATGGACATCAGCGTCACCTTCCATGGAGCCATTGCTGGTGAATTGGCCTTAGCTTAGAAGATTGTTGAGCTGAAAAACAAGATTGATTATGAGAAGGCTCACTTCAAGAAGAACATGGCCAAGCTCAGCATGGCAGATGTTCAAATCTTCAAGAAGATGATGCATGACCTCAAGGAGGAATTCCACAAGAAGCGCAATGAAGCTAAAGGCTCACAAGAACGCATGAAGTACCTTGCTGAGAAATGTGTTCAAGCACACAATGAAGCTGAAAAGCGCAAAGCTCTTGGGCACCCTGGTATCGATCCCAGGATGGCTGCCAAACCAAAGAAGCCTGTTGTGACCCAAACTGCACCAAGGCGGGAAGAACCTCGCATTGTCTTCCCTGCCAGCATGACAGGCTCGAAGCCCAAGGTCCCCTCAGCAGCTTCAGAGCTGAAGAAAACAAGGGCAGCTAAAGCTGAAGCCAAGAAACGTAAGCACAAGGACGCATCTGACGATGCCCCTACCAAGAAAAAGTTGAAGACTAAGGGAACTAAGTCTTCAAAGAAAGAGCGTGTTGTGGCTTCTCAACCTCTCATTGTTGAACCCATCTTAGTTGCTCCTCCTGCTGCCACCAACAAGGATCGACGTGTTGTGATCCACCAGCCTACTTCCACAGAGGCTCGTGAAGAAGGACAAGTTCCAGCTGTTGACCCCAACGCAGCTGAAGACATTGGTCATGAAGACAATGTTGTTGATGATGAAGTCCTTCCTCAACTCAAGCACCACTTGGTATCATCGCCTTCTCCAACGAGCAGCGAATACACCAGCATTGGTTGTCGATTGACGCCAATCGCTCAAGATGATTCATGGGCTGAGCGCCCGCAAGAAGAAACCCCAGTTCATGATGAAACACCTCGTACTCCACCAGCACCAGTTACCAATCAAGTGCTGAATGACGACAACTACATGGAGACCACACCATTGCCAAAGGCGCCGCCCGTGTTCCAACAGCTTCGCAAAGGTCTCAGGCCATCGGTCTCCATGTCAACCATCCCAGAAAAAGATTCACAACAATCCAGTTCAGTGGCACGTCAAGTGTTCCCTAAAGAGAATCCTTCTGTGACGGTTCCTGTGTCTGAAGCGAAAGTTGCTGAAGACATTCCGGCCGCATCAGCCGATGAAGAAGAGAGAAGAGAAGAGAGAGTTGCCACACCTCCCGCCCCAGATCAAGTCATTCCCGAGGAGAATGTGATTGTTCAAGACCCTCCGGTCATTGACCAAATGGAGGTTGAGAATAATGAGGCTGCCACAAACACTGCTGAAGCCAATGACCCTGTCTTGGCTGAAGATCCTATGGATCCTGAAGCTAATGTTGTGCTTGAAGCCAATGTGAATCCTGAAGCTTCTGTGACGCCGGTCTCCACTGACAGTGCAATTCCTCCTCCAAGGCCTCACACTATGGAAACAGCTTACAATCGTGAGGGGGAGTTGGTCACAGTTCACTGGCCAATCATGGTTCCTCCCACTGCTCCCGGACCACAATATGATTATCACGTGGAGCAGCGACCGCAAGTTCAGAAGCCTAAGCCGAGGCTGCCAAGGCTTCCAGGTGCTGCTACATCTCCAGGATCATTCAATGTAAAGAGCTTCAGGGCACATAATACATTCTTTGACAGTGCCAAGAACCCATACTCGAAACCAAAGATCTCGTCTAATCGCTTCTAGAGCCATCAACAGTGCAGCTATTACTCATGTGTCCTCTACAATCAAGATTGAATCATCCCTCACATGTGTCTTGATTGTGAAGCTATTGCTGGGACGCCAGCGTCACAGAGAAGAACTGCAGAGTATATTTCAGCGGCCTGAACCCAATATGAGTCAGATGCTTAGCCTGATGAAGCCATTGCCTCAAGATGTAGAATATCCCAATGATTTCTTTGTCAAGGACCTCGAGTACTTGCCCCACATAGTCTATCATATACTGAGGCATACTCTACGGCCAATCAAGGGACATTCTTCTGAAGCCAAACCTGAAGGAGCCATGAATACTTTGGTCTTCTACATTGTCCATGGCATCATATTCAACTCCCAGGATTTCTTCATCAGACAACTTGTTGCATCTGGGATTGATCTCTTTGGCTTGAAGTTCTATGCTCCATGGGTAATGCGCCTAATCAAACACCATTCTTCTGTCGATTATCAGCCTTCAGCATGCAACCATCTTGTCTTTCTGTCTGAGGTTGATCTGTCAGTTGAAGCCATCTACCCCGAGCCTGCCAAGGAACCTCTATGTCATCAAAATATTGATCATCACAGCTTCTCGCAACCTATAGAAGGAGTTCATGTTCCCAATGCTGCAACTACTGCTTATCCTCTGGCTGGCAATATGCGTATGCCTCATTGTGCAAATACTGAAGCCACTGCCAGTACGATTGCCCAAAGGCCTCAGAAGCGTTCTCGTGTACTCAATGACCGTGAACTGCTTGTGGCCTTACATAAAAAGCAGGATTAGCACCACGACTGGCTGATGCGTCATATGCAGAGTCTCTTGGTGGATGTCAATCGCATTCGCAACTTGGCCACCAAGAACTCATTTGTTGCCCATGAGAATGCACAACGGTCCTGGAAAAGCCTCACTCTGATATTCTCCGAAGACGATCTGCGAGCAGATGGCTTCACCGAGAGCTTCAAGTTTGATTCCAGGCCTCCAGCAAATGCAAGCTGGCACCGCACTTGAAGATTCTGAGTATTCATCTTCGGCTGCAACTGTTGTTGGGAATGTCGTCGATGAAGAAGACGACGCCACTTCACCAACCATGGCTACACTGCATTTCGGCTCTGCACCAGGCCCCTCTGCACCACCAAACTACAACGCCGACCCTACTCCTTCTGGAAACGATTAGACGCTCTATGTCTTCAAACGTTTTTGGTCAATACTTACAAAAGGAGGAGAAGCATATGAGTTGATAGTCTTCAAGCGGGTCCTTATGGGTGGTTGCATTATTTTGCCAAGTTTTACAACTCTCGTCTTTTGATACATTTGGTTCTTTGAGTTGTAACACTTAAACTCGATGGTCGTCTGCTACTTTTTCTGCTATTCTATGTTGCGATGATAAATTCAGCATGAAGTCATTCTGCAGACGTCCATTTTCCATTATGCATATCATTATCTTCATTATATTTCTATATGCATAATGTATTGTATTCACACTTTGAATATGGCCTCAACAAAGCAAAACTTGCCATGTGCATTTGCATTCAAAAGCAAATTGTTTATATGCACATCTTCAGGGGGAGCCTCGTCATATGTATGAAGACAATACTAACAACACTAAACTTTCACATACATTTATCCCCATTGAAAACTTCAACCAGTTTGTCATCAATCATCAAAAAGGTGGAGATTGTAAGTGCATCTAGTGCCACACCTAGTTGGTTTTGGAGTATTGACAACAAACTTGGTTGAGGGACTACTGTGTTTGTGAGAATTGCAGGATAACACAGGTAGTAGTTCCATATTGATTCGGTTTACCTATCAGAGATGACCCCTAAAAATGTATGAAGACATTGAAGGCAATGGTGGTCCGTGAAGATATTCACATTGAAGACTATGACAAGAGAAGACATCGTATGAAGACTATGGAGTGCGAAGACATAGTTGTTTCCTAGTTTCCTTTTCTTCTTTGTTGAGTCATAGGAACCACCGTACTGTTAAGTGGGGTCCAAGTGAACAAAGTCAGAGTGACTGAAGTGATGTTCAACCAAATCCTATGTCTTCGAGCGAAGACAATGAGAGAAAATCTTATCCAGAGCTGGATGAGTTAGCTTTGCTTGTAGCCCAAGCTACGCTCCCGCGTCTATTTGAAATCCGACCGCTGGACATGTGTCAGTCCCTTAGTGACCCATGGTCATTTTGGACAAATCAGGTCGGGTTGCCTCCTAGCTATAAATAGCCCACCCCCTACACCATAAATTGGTGGTTGCTCAGATTTAGTGCACGACTTTTGTCGTTTGAGAGCAACCCACCTCCAAAGCATTTGAGAGAGTAATCCTTGCGAGGACAAAGCCCAAAACACGCAGAGCCAAAGAGTGTTAGGCATCACTGAAGTCTTTCTATCCGCGTGATCTGAAGACTTATTACACTTGAGGATTGTGAATCCTCCAGCCGGTTAGGCGTCGTATTCTGAGCATCCAAGAGTCATTGTGGATTTCTAGTGAACGAAGTCTGTGAAGGTTTGGAAGTCTCCCTTGAAGACTTAGTAGAGTGATTGGGCGAGGACTAAGTGTTCTTAGCTCAAGGGGAATAAGGTGAAGACATGGTCTTCTGAGTTGAATCTTGCCTCCCTAACCAGACGTACAGTTGTCACAACAACTTGAATTGGTTCAACAAATCCCTTGTACTCTCCAAGCAACTGGTTCTATCCTTCCTCTCTTTGTCTTTACTTACAGTTTGTCTTCGTGAAGTCTTTGCCCTCTTGCCTGTTCTGATTGACTTCACAGTGTGAAGACTGTGTACTGTTTGGCTTCATACTATCTTCCATCCTGATCCATACTACCTAGCTGCTGATAGTCTTCGTGCTTTCACTACATTGCTTACTTGACTATGGCCTGTCTAGTGTAGTCTACCTTCTGCTGCATATCAATAGGTTCATTTCTATTGTTTGTCTTCAAAGCCCTCATGTTTTGAAGACTTCCATAAGAATCACCTATTCACACCCCCCCCCCCTCTAGTCGAATACTAGCACTTTCATAGTCCATGAGAGGATCTCCTCCTACTAAACAAATATAGTCAGAATGCCAAAAATAAATGCAAGAAAATGCTAGTAATAGTGTGAAGTCTAGGACTTGAACCCTAGTGGGCTAGTTTCACAACAAAGAATCTAACCCATGTGAGCTACGCTCAATTCACGTTATTTTTTATAAGTTACCATGAAATGATAATGTTTGAAATATTTTCTTAAAGAAAAACGTCAAGTATTAATTAACATTCATGAGAAACCATCAGATGTCTTGATTTTCATGAATGTCTCTAATTTTTTTTGAAGTTCTGTGTTTGGGGATTTATATATAAGTTGTTTATAAAGTTTTGACTTTTACCTTTTGTTACCTATTAAATTTTGTATTATTCTATTTGATTGGGTTGCCACATGTGCAGAAACGGTTGGTTTTTTCCCAAAAAAATTGAACTTTCGGGGGGGAGGGGGCTTCCCCACCTGAGTTTTTGTATTTGATTAGATGACAAAGAGGAGCAAAGTGGATGGGTGGGCATACAAGCGACCGTGCCAAAGAGGAACCGACAAGTGATGGAAAACAAGTGAGAGAAGGAGAGGGCCAAGCAAGCAAAATATCCACCAAATGGGCGGGCATTTTTCTTCCTAGGAGGAAGAAAATGAGGAGAGGTACAAGCTCTTCTTGGATGTGCAAAGGGAGAGGATGAAGTTTGACCAGGAAAGGGTGAAAGAAAAGTTGAAGATTGAGAGAGAGAAGATAGACTTGGAGAAGCAAAAGAAATATGCAAAATGAGAGCTTGGAAATGAGAAAACAGAACAATTGAGCTTGACAGAGAGAGGTTGAATCTTGCAAGGGACATAGACGATTCGAGGATCAAGTTGCAGGACGCTAGCCTCTTAGATGGGGAAAGATAGAAGTGGTTTCACATGAGGAAGAAGGAGATCAACATGCAAAAGCGAGAGGCGAATGATTCATCTTGTATCGCCTACCTATGAATTATTGAAAAAAGATTGACATGTATTGAATTGTCAAATTATGATGAATTGGTGCTATATGATGGACGTGCGTAGCTTTGTATGAATATGAGGGTTTGGACACGAGGGTGTGGTTGTTCAGAGGACAAATGAGGGGCTGGCCAGCGCAGTCCGCGGAGATGTTTAGAAGGTCGAATTTTCCTAATCCGATTGTAGATGCTCTTGCCTATATACCAGTTGTAGATGCTCTGACATGTATACGAAACATGTAAAAGACATTAACTCCGGACAAGTGAGCCGATTTACAAATAGAATGAACCATTCACCATTCAGACAACACTTTTATCGTCCATCGCCAGTGATAAGCTCCGGTTTTGTTGCTTTTGTTGTGACTAGTAAATGTGTATGTGCAATATATTTATTGTGCGTGAATATTAGGTAGGATATTAGTTGCATGTAGAACATGTTGAATGCAGTGAAGCCATCTAGATTAGTTCCTATAGTATTTTCTTTCAAATTTTGACCATATATTCGGCTAGCAAATTATAAATAATAGTATGCAACAAATATAGTACCATGGGAACCTACTTTCAAATACAAATCTACGATATACTTATATTTTGTTAGTCAAACATACGGTCAAAATTTGACGCAAAATACGACGGGAACTAATAAACCCGGACAAAGGTAGTATTTGTGTATTAATTATGTGATTAGCATTGAGTTTAATATTTGGTATGATATCTATTACATGCTAAACATGTTGAACACTTATCATTCAAACTATATAGATCATAGGATTGACCTGGTTTCATGGTCAAGATTAACTAAATTTGCCCCTTTAAATCTTTTTATACCATATATAGATTAGATTTTTTTTTCCTTGCAATAGGCAGTTAGTAGTAATAGTATGCAATGTGTCCAGTATTGTCCAATGGCTCATACATCACAGTCGAAGGCCTGCATCCAACGGTCCAGCGGAGATGAGGAGCGGTGCAGCTCCCCTTCCCCCCATATTTCCCCTTGAACACTCGATCGCACATTGTTCGGGCCAAAAACAATCAATCCAATTGGATCTCTCAAACCCAGCTCATATGTTTGGGTTGTCCAACACATTTCAAACCCATCCCATATGTGAAGCGGAATTGGGGCCACACAGACGTGTTCGACACATCGGACCGGCCTACTCTGACCCCATCAAATTTCTTTCCTATCCCCACCCCGAACCAAACCCTAACCATTCTTTTTAGTACATTTCACTTCAAGTTCGCTCCCCCTCCCACTCCAGCTCCTCCGCGCACATCTCTAGTCATCTCCGACATGGCTAGCAGTGCATCTGAGTCCGATCGGTCCGGATCCGTCGAATGAAAGTTGGCCGCCTGCTTAGACAAGGAGGAGATAGTTGCTCGGCTTGCGGTCTGTCGGTCCCAGTAGGATGGCCGAGCTCCGCCGTCGAAGTCAGCCCGTTGCGAATCCACCAGTCGGTCGCCTTCTTCGCCACTCTGGATGGCATCCAGAGGTGGCGCTGCGTCCAGCGTAAGCGGACGCCGCCTATCCAGGTCGTCACCGCATCAGCTACGCATCAAGAGGAGGGCCCAATCATAGCCCAGAAAGCCTCCAAGGCTGGCTGGTGCTGGACCATTATCCCCGAGTCTGAGGTCAATGGCAGCAATGCGCAAAGGCATAAATGCTTCCACTACGACGATGCGCCCTGGATCGAGGGACGGCGTGCCCACTGTAAAGGGAGAAGGCGCGTTCCGCGCATGAAGGCTGGCGATGAGGATGCCCGTGACCTCGTGGTGGAGCAAATTTGGGTTGTTCTTGCCTTCGTCGGCCTTTCCATTGTTGAGGAGGATGTGGAGCTCCGGCGCTGATCATATATGTGTCAACCCTATTGCATATTCGGCCGCTACTTCCACAACCATGAAGAAAAGGATAGGGGCAAGAGAGGCCCAAAAGGAGATGACCCAAGTATGGTCACTGAGGCACCGAGCATGTAACTCACAGAGCGGACAAATGAGCATTCCAGTAGAGAACCCCCCCCCCCCCCCCTATTTCTCCCTAAACACTTGAACATTGCTTGGACCAAAAACAATCAATCCAATCGGATCCCTCAAACTCAACTCATATGTCCGAGCTGTCCAACACATTTCAAACCCAACCCATGTGTGAAAAGGAGTTGGGGCCACCCAGATGAGTCGGACACGTCGGACCGGCCTACTCCGACCCCATAAAATTCCTTTCCTATACCCACCTCGAACCAAACCCTAGCCAGTCTTCTCTGTCCATTTCACTTCAAGTTTGCTCCCCCTCCCACTCCGGCTCCTCTGTGCACATCTCTGGTCATCTTCGGCATGGTTAGCAGCGCATCTGAGTAAGGTCGGTCCGGATCCGTCGAATGAGAGTTGATCGCCTGCTTGGATAAGGAGGAGATAGTTGTCCTGCTTGCAATCCGTCGGTCCTGGTAGGATGGCCGAGCTCCGTGTCGAAGTCAGCTTGTTGTGGGTCCACTAGTCGGACGCCTTCTCTGCCACTCCAGATGGCATCTAGCGCTGGCGCCGCATGCGGCTTAAGCGGACGCCGCCTATCCACATCGTCACTGCATCAACAACGCGTTAAGAGGAGGGCCCGACTCGTAGCCCAGAGAGCCTCCGAGGCAGGCTGGCGATGGACCCTTGTCTCCGAGTCTAAGGTCAATGGCAGCAATGCGCAAGTGTACTGATGCTCCAGATGCTTCCACTGCGGCGGCGCGCCCTGGATCGAGGGATGGCGTGCCGCGCAACGGAGGCCGATGATGAGGTTGCCTGTGACCTCGCGGTAGAGCAAACTCGGGTCGTAGGTGCCCTCGCCGGCCTTTCCATTGTTGAGGAGGATGTGTCACGTCCTGACACATCCAGCTCCGTCTCAATCCTATTGTGTATTCGACCGCTACTCCCACAACCAATAAGACAAGGGCAAGAGAGGCCCAAAAGAAAGAAGATGAGCCGAGTACGGTGACCGAGGCACCGAGCCCATAACTCGCAGAGCGGACAAACGAGACGCAAAGCAAGAGAGATTTGTGGCTTTGACGGCGTCGCGTCACTCAAAGGTGGCCGTGGCGAGAGTGCCGCGTCTCCGTCTTGGTCCTCCCCACGTTGTCCTTTTTGGCTCGGTGATGAAGATTCTGGCCGTCGACTACGGCCGATGACTGACTGACTGACTGACTGAACAAGAGATGCACTCCTAAAATCGCAACGTAGAAATGTAGAAATCAACTTAGAATCGCACAGGGCAGGGGACGGGCGGTACATCGTAATCTGCACGGAAAAAAACACGCGCGCTTTTACGGCCAAGTGCGCGCGCGGCGATGAGGACGCGGAGAGGGAGGAGGCCACCGCCGCCAAGGCCAGGGAAGGGCCAGGCGGGGTGATGGGACGGGACGAGACGGTGGCCGGGGGGTTGACGCGACGGGCAGCCCGTGGGGCGTCGACACCGCTCCACGTCGACCCATGCATCGGCTCCGTTGGTGCTCTCGCTTTGGTCGATTCCGTCGGTCCACCCGGGAATCCCCTCTCCCTCTCGATGCTGGTCTGGCGCGGGCGCGGCGTCTCCGCTCCACATTTTGTACGGCGGCCGCGTCCGGCCGGATTCGCGTCGCGTCGAGTCCATGGTGGAGCCAGCCGTGGAGGCTAGCAGTCGTGAAGGCTGGGGAGATGCCGGTCCGGGAGATGGACGTCACCTGGTGGAGGAGGTGGTGGTGGTGGCCGGAGCAATCATTGGCGGAGGGAGGACGGCGAGACCAGTAGTCGGAGAGCGACAGGGATGAGGACGACGATCGTCCCTCTGGCTTCACCTTGGGAGCGGGCGTGTGGCGGCCAAAGGCTCGGAGCGCCTCGTGCTGGCGCCACTCTTGTCACGTCAGGGGCCTATCGGCTACTACCGGCTCCCAAGGCGAAGACGGGATGGAGATGGAGATGGCGAGCCAGCCTGAGCCAGATGGGATGGATCCGCCGCACTTGCAACAGTACTCCAGTGGTGGCATATATGCGTGCGTGCGTGCGTGGTAACAGCAACTTGGCATGTTACCACCGCCAATGGGCACGATCAGTTTCCATCTACACACACGAGCTACTAACATGGGATGGGTCGTCGTCCACGACCAGCACTGGTAGCCAAGCCATGTACAATTGGCTCCCAAATGGATAGGGCATAGATAGATAGATATGTACGAGGACCACCTGAACCGTGTCCTGTGGTGTGGTGGATACGAGTGAGGACCACCTGAAAGCAGAAACAGGAGTACCGGTGGATCTCCCTTTGACAGAAGGACATCCCCTTCAACTCGAGCTTCAGCAGTGGAGCTGACCAAACGTGGGACGCCGGAACAGCGGAAAATGACTCGAGATGTTGGGGTGGGGGCACGCACGCAGAGACCTTGCAGAGAAGTAGACCGGCGATGGCAACTCGTCAAGTCGACCCCTGGGCGCACCTTTCAGGCCTGCACTGCACACAAAGCCACGAAAGTACGCCATGCGGTGAGACGTGGGGCTGTGCCACCGCATGTACTCCATGCAGAGAGCTCTAGAGTTTGTCAGAGAGCTCTAGAGCAGCTCATCTGCAGGTACTCCATGCGGTGAGACGTGGGGCTGTGCCACCGCATGCGATCCCAATTCACAGGACCTCACCAAAACGCCCACCGGGGCGAAAGAGGTTCTGAAGATGAATTTGCCAAGTCAGAAATGGAGCAATGTTGATGCAGCTACCAAGCTTCTGCATGAGTAATTCTTCAGGATTACCGAGTGTTGCTTGGCCATGCAACTGCCTCTCATTGCGAGTCTGATCACGTAGCGCATGACTGAATTTACCTAAATTATGCAGACTCCAGGGATTGGGAAACCGACGGCTTTGGTTCACTCAACCAACCCCTGAGCTCTTCATGTAATGTGCTGGTTAAACCATCTTGTGGTCATCTAATAAAGGATGTGTTAGTTCAAAAAGACGAAACAGATTGATCCATCCAATTTGCATCATGCATTCAATATACCAAAGTTCGTGAGCCAAGCCGCTGAACAAGCTCAGTACAGGCTAGCAGAATCAGGACTCGGTTTCTGGACAATACATACCCGGTTCATTGTTCGGTTACCGCTTGCTGCCGGAAGACGACGGTTAATAAGACTAACATCTACTACGACATAGCAAATCCCTGGCGACTACCAAAAAAACACTGACCAATGCTGGCCCAAGGTTGCAGGCCTAGCAGCTCCCTCTCAGTATGTCATGGCAGCAAGCCTTCGAGGCGGAGTCCTCGATCGTCGCTGTGCTGGCCTGTCAGCAAGGAAAACCAGTCATCAGTAGATTGCAGAGACAAATAGAGGAGACCATCAACATCAACAGCATAACTGTGAATTCCACTTGCACAATACAGATCTCTACTCTATAAATATAGAGGCTGGTGACAGAAGTTGCACATCTACAGCACAGACGGACATGGCATCTAGGGGAGGTAAAAGCATCGTCTTCTCTACAGTTTAGATTAGGCAATAAAATAACGTAGCTTAAATAGGTGATCGCACTGTCCTTTTACAGCATACATTCAGTCTAGGATGATTACTGAAACACGTGTTATTCATTTGCAATCTATACATAATCATGAAACCAAGGGAAGATAGCCGTATCTAATCCCAACAATATGAACTGAGAAAACTAGTTATACTGCATTACTAAGCATTTCATTTCACGAAACCAGATGAGATACGGGTTCACCAATGCTGAACCTTCTCCAGGAAAGACTATTCAATCACCTTATAATCTTTGAGGTTGTTAGGTTTACAGAAGAAAGTAATATTGTCGTGTAGTAGCGAGGAAATGAAAAACAATAGCTCTAGCTTGCAAGAATTTTGTGACAGGGCAATGGCAAGGACAAATATACAATTATAGAATGTAAATACAGATCACACAAAGAAGACACTGTCAGTAACAAGCATGTGGTCCAAATTAAGTATCATATCAAAAATTGGCATAAAGATTTATCAACCAGAGGAAATGCAGGACAAAACACGTTTAGTTCGCACCCTGCACTCATGACGTTCTGTATAGGACCTCTGTTGAATGCCCAATCAACATGGATAGTCTTTGTTAGCAGCTCTGTCCCATTCATTCTTCTGATTGCAGTTTGTGCTTCCTCAAAAATTCCATATTCAACCAATGCATATCCCTGTGTTGAGCAGATAAACACAGGTGTGAGAAATTAGAGAGCTTCTTCACAAACAAAAAGGCATATTTGGCATAATCGCCAATTGTATATGTAGGCAAGAAACTTTCTTCGCAAGTGTAAACAATAATCTCAACCATTTGTGCCACTACAGTAAGATGAATGCAATTCTGGCAAACTCTTGGTGCTTATTTCGACAGAACTGCCTGTCACACCCCATGATACTTGCACAAATTGGTGAGAAGAAAAAGGCATGGCCAAAAATGAAAGTAAAAATAGTAAAGCTTAGAAGCTGACTTTGTATTCAAGAACTTGCAACATTGCACGCAGCATATATCAAGCAATTTTATGTCCTTTAGAGTTTTCTGATCACGGTTTTGCAGGAGTCCAACCACTCCCATTGATCCAAATTCCTAAACAGGACCACTCCAAGACATAATTCAGTACAGACCGGTAAGCGGTAAGCATAGCTTCAAGTACCAAGTTATCAGTGCATTTGCTTTCATGTGGCTCATCCGGAATTGCACCACCAGCAAAGAAGGGACCTCCTTTATTTTAGAAAGACTATCAAATTTACCTTGCCATATCCAGTGCGGCGCTCCAGGTTGAGATGCAAGTCCTTGACCTCACCAAACTCAGCAAAAGCATCATACAGATCACTTTCTTCTGCATCTTCTTTGACTCCTGAGACAATTATTATCCATCCTTCAATTGCTACAAGGTAACAGAGTTTTCCATTACTAATGCCAGAAAATGGTCAAAATGGCAATATATGCAGAAGAAGTTGACTATAACAGCAAATAATCTATTAGAAAAGTATGAGAGCAGAAGCCAAGTATGGGATAACCACATAGATTAGCATGAAACAGAACCCACAGCTAGTGATCAGACAAACCTGTAGATGATTTGTTACCAATGCTGGATTACATTTTATAGACTATGGAATATTGTTTATAAGGCGTCCCCCGCCTTAGACGCTTAGGCGGCAAGGCGCCCTGGCAGCGCCTTACAATTATGCCTGCTTTAGGCGCTTAGGCGTCAAGGCGGTTGGTGCTCACCTTAGGTCGCCTTACCGTCTTATAAACAATGATATGGAAAACTAGCATGCAAGTAACCAGGAACTAGCAGGAACGGCCATGCCTTCATGTAAGATGTTCCTCAGTATAAAAACTTGAGGCAAATCATTTTGCACTACTGGGGTGACAATTGCTTACCTAGTAGTACATGACCGATGTAACCAGAATGCCAAGGGCTGGCATACAAGGTGGAAAACAAAATAAGCAGTGTCATATGCCCATTGGATCAACCATCACTATATCATTGTGTAGTCATACAAAATTTGTTCAGATGTTCTGTTTCAGTTCTGTCACTTCTTGATGTTTTGACTTGTTAATTCTTTCGGCTTCAAGAAAACACTAAAAGTTTGAAAGACTACCAGCTACATTTTTTAGCATAAAACAAGTAACACCGGCAAGGAAAATAAACATAATAATGCTAGACTGCATTATGAGGCACAGCGCGCGACAAATGAAGAAGGCGAAAACTGCAAATGCAAGGGAGACATTATTCAAAGATGCATCCCAACAAATTAGTCTTAGCTGGAAGTTCATGAAACGTTTGTATATCTAACAGTTCGTTTAAAACTCTCCAATCCTATCTTCTCCTTCTAAAACATTCTAATTCTCACTTTTCAACTACAACATCAAAAGGAGGCTTACATGACTGTAGCTAGAAATTCAGTTTATAGCAGTCATAAAATCCACTTTTGGTATCCTACATTTTTAGCATTCCAAATCCCTCATCCTAATAATAAAAGAAATTTAGCATTTCCTGCAAACCATTACAGTTTCTGATGGAACGTATCATGTATGCTCCTAGAGGCTACTAGCCTACTAAACAAGTGAACATACAGTCCACCAAATAGAGTCAGGCCATCCTGATTTTTATTTTATTTTTGTCAAAGGGACAGTAAGCATCACCTACAACACCAGCAATCCACACTAATGCTCTAACTAGTGTACATAATTGATTCACGTGATTACATTTTCTTCCTTTCTACAGAAACCTTTCGCTATAACTGTCAAAGACATGCATGACACATAACCACACCTACCAAACCTGCAGAAGAGCAATAACTGAAAAAGGCTTCTTCTCAGCATGAAGAATCATACAGCAGAGCACCACATTATGATGATACATTTGCATCTTCAAAGAAGCATACAACAATGCAGGCAAAAGGAAGGACTTTAATTTCCATAGTTAGTCCGAAATGGAGCACCAAACAGCCCTGGTTGTTGAAGCGATGTCGAAATTCAGCTAGCACGCGCGGTACCACCTACCACGCATGACATCGAACAGAAGTGCTACATAAACCCTCACGAAATTTAAATCACCAATCACAAACCCTAGCCTGCAAACTTTCCTCGCGATTCCGAACGAAACCAACCCCAAACAACACTCGATCTCGCCTAAAACATCGGGAACCCTCTGCCGGAGACTCCAAACCTAGAGATCACGGCCGATAAAAAGAGGGGGGGGGGGGGGGGGGGGGGGGGGGGGGGGGGAGGGCAAGGGGGTCCTCACAGCGCTGCGGGCCGCCGTGCGCGGAGCTGGCGGCGAAGGGGATGGAGTCGAAGCGGTCGCGGGTGGAGGCGATGACGGAGCGGCTGCGGCCGACGAAGCGGCCCCTGCTGGTGCGCGGCACGGCGGGGGCGGCGATGTGGGGCACGGGGAGCGCGCGGGCCGAGACCTCCCCGTCCTCCTCCTCCTCCTCGTCCTCCATCCCGTCGTCGTCCTCGTCGCCGTCGCCGCGCTCGTAGTCCACGAACTCCACGTCCTCCGCCGCCATCGCCGCCGCCGCCGCCGCAACAACCGGATGGAAAAGCGAGAGAGAGAGGGAGAGAGAGCGTGGCGGAGGCGACGTGAGTGGCTCGCTCTTATAATGGCGGCAAGTAACCGCGCGCTAAGTATGATTAGCGCGAGATTAGTGTGGCCGCGAGATGGGTGATTAGAACAGGAGATTAGCGTAATGACCCCTCGCGATTTGATTAACCGGGTCCGTTCTGGTTGGGTCCCCTGCTCCATAGATCTGCCGTCCGATCGTGAGCGGACAGTTCAGATGAGAGCCGACCCGCACCCGCTGGCTCCTTCTTCCCCTCTTGAGTGAAATGCAAGTGTGGTACTAATTCTTTTCCAAAAGTGTCGATTGGGTCCTAATTCTTTGAAAATGCATATCTAGGTCCTAATTCTTTCTAAAGTGTTCACGCGAGGTCCTAATTTCATCTGACCGCCACTGACCAGCTCGCGTGGCGCTTTGACCGCCGCCACGTCGACTCGAGGGCCCACGCGGGAGATTTCCCGCGGTTGGAGGTTGGGAATTTAAGCAATTTGGCCCCTGAAGTTTATGCTTTCCTCATTCCCCAATCCCTAGGTATTCTGCTCGCTCTCTCCCTCTCTCTGGCGCCGCGCCGTCGCCACCATGTTCGCCGCCGCTAGCTCGTCTGCCGTGAAGCACCGCGGGAAGAAGGATGCCCAAGCGCGTCCTCCACCTCCAGCATTAGCCCTTTTCTCGCCGCCCATCTCATCGCCGGCACCAGCGGGTGTGCTGCCGTTGGTACCATGCCCTAGCTGCCGCATTCGATCTACGATTCGTCTTGTGTCAAAATCGGAGGCAAATCCTGGCAGGATTTTCTACAAGTGCACCAATCACCATGTAAGATTTTGTACAAGTGCCCCAATCGATTTGATGTTTCTGTGTTTCTTTTTGGCCGAATTTTGTTACTTAAATTATGTCAGATTCCACCAAATCATTGCCAACATTATTACTGGGAAGATGGACCAGACAACTAGTTTTATTTTTTGGTGACAACTGGGTACGTCAACTGTGGATTGAGCATTTTTGGTCCAGCTGGTGTCACTGCAAGTGAAGAAACAGAGGTGCAAGAGGAATGTGCAGGAGCAATGCAGACCACTGTTGAGACTGTGGTGTATGCAGATGTCCAAAAGAAGATGAATGAAGCAACTTTCCCATCGACATACGTCCTCGATCAGCCAAATTCGCAGAAAAATCCAGCATAGTTGATTTCTATGGTAAAAACCTCCTCTTGTGGTCCTAGATAACGAGGGATTTAGTCAAATACTACCATTGATTCGAGCTAAATCGGAATCCGAAGAAAAAGAGGATTGAGGGTTAGGGTTACGGGCACGCCACTAACCGTATCGCGGAGGAGGATCTCCGGGTCGCCGCAGCATGGGCGCCATCCTAGCGGCGCCGCCACCGGACAAGCGCCTGCGATGGCCACCTCTTCTCACCAGCCACCGCCGTTGATCGCCCCTGTTTCACCATAGCAGAGACAGGTGGGGAAGTGGAGAGGAAAAGGACTACGGCTGCAGAGAGATTAGGGTTGGGGGGCTCTTTTGCAAAAACGCACTGCTGGTCGTTACCCGCGTGGGCCCTCGAGTCAACGTGGCGGCGGTCAAAGCGCCACACGAGCAGGTCAGCGGCGGTCAGGCGAAATTAAGACCTCGCGTGAACAACTTAAAAAGAAGTAGGACCCAGATATGCATTTTCAAAAAATTAGGACTCAATCGATACTTTTGAAAAAGAATTAGGACCGTGCATGCATTTTACTCTCCCCTCTTCCCCTGTATTTTACTTGGGCGATGCCGATCCGTCTCAGCTCAGACTTCCAGACATGGACATGGCGGCGGCCGCCTCCACTTCCTCTGCCGCCGCGTCCGCCTCGCCCTCCGGCGGTGGCCGTAGCGGCCCGGCGGCGGCGGTCGCGTGCGCTTGCCCCATCTGCCTCGAGGGCTTCGAGGACGAGGCCTACCTCGACACCTGCCTGCGTGAGTCGCCTCCTCCTCCTCCTTCCCCCCCACCCCACGCATAAATTGGCCGCGAACTGAGCTTCAACTCCAGATTATTTTTGTTCTCGAATTACTTCTAGCAGAAAGATTAGAGGGGGGAAACACCCTGTAGGTTTCTATTGTGTTCGTAGGCGCTCTGCGGAAACTGGGGGTTTGGGGCAGAGGATTCCTGTAGTGGTTCGAGACCCGTTTCTGACCGACTGTGCTGAATTCTTCAGATTCCTTCTGTTACGAGTGCATAACCCAGTGGGTGAGCATTGTGGCGAGCAAGCACGAAGAACCTTTGTCCAATGTGAAATGCCCCCTTTGCAAGGTGAGCCCCCCATTTTGTTGCTTCTCCAACAGCAGGTGGTTTGTCTAGCACCATTTTATAAACTTTTGCTCGCTTCAACTTCTTATCATCTTGCAACGCATGGGACGAGAGAACATGCCCATTAAATCATATAGGGAGAAGTCATTTTTTTGTAAATGAAAGAGGGGCCTCCCCCTCCGATTTCTATTAAATAAACAATATGGTTCAGGGAGAAGGCATTTGTAAGTTTTGTTCGTTCATTGTGCTGCTCAGAAGCAAAATTGGTTAGGCCCGTGCCCGAATTATTTATATCTGTGCCGTTTTCTGTTGGTTACTGCGATGAACTATATCTATGGACTTGACCGGATATTGCTTTGCCTGAGACAGTCTTGGTCCTGATATTATTGTATCCTTGTGATGCTTGCAGACAAAGAGTGTATCGATCCTTCATGCTTTCGATGGCAAATCATTTGCGCGGCATTACATAGAGCAGGACCAGGGGAAGAGGTCGGTATCAGTCTCGTTGTGCATGCCTGCATTCAGCAGTTGAGCATGTGTCACTATTCTGATTACAGACTAAAACTTGTTCAAGTATGAGTGGGTGCGGGTATTGATCTCACTTATATTATGGCGCAGATATCTTGCAGATGCGCACGAGTTGATATCACAGTTCTATAACACAAGAGGTATTGTGTTCATTTGTTGTACTGTTTTACTTCTCTGTTCACAGCTTTAGAATTAATTTCAGATGTCGATAAGCCTTGTTTTTCTAACACTGATGTTTGATGCAGAGATTTCAGAGGATACAGCCAGTGCGCTTCAGTACTGGAAGCAGCGAAAGTATCTCCGGAAAAACGTATGGCTTGAAACTTGGTTGAGACGGGAAATTCAGGCCCTTACGCAGGTATAGTGTTACGCTGTAGCAACACCATTATTCTGTAGCTCAGCAGAACTATATTTGCACTGCCATGTACACTAGGTCGACCTAGCTTGTTTAAAAAGAGAATGCATACTAAACATCCAACTGGTGCTTATTTGTAATGTATATTACCCATTACTCATTCATAATGGTCAAAGACAAAAGGAATCAGGCTGATCCTGCACATTCCAGGATATATAGTAGTGTGATGCTGGCAGATCTTGTTATTAATGGTAACTTATGTTGAGAAATTATCTTCCACAGGACGAAAATGTCGAGGCCATAGTTTACCACATCCACGGCCTGATCGAGTCCTTCATGAAAACGCAAGAAAAACTGCACGCCTCAAAGCAAGCTTCCCCGGAACATACAAGGGAAGAGTTCAGGAGTTTACTGTCGGACGCTGCTAGGCCGTTCCTCCTTGGACGGACAGCACGGTTCGTCACGGAGGTGGAGCTCTTCCTGATCTCGCAACGGAACATCGACGCATACAGCAGGGTGCGCCTGCAGAGGTTCAAGGAGTCCGCCTCGCATGTAACAAGAGAGCAGGACGCGCTGCCGCAGGACCGTCCCCTCGAGGACCACTACTTGTACCTGTTAAATGAAGAGACAGATTGCGTTGGCGGTGTGATATAGCTGCATTTTTTGTTCTGTCGACTCTGCTGGTGTTGTGTTTCCATGGTGTAGTGTAGCTGTAGGTCACGGACATCGGGCTTCGCTGTGTTTGCCTGCTTGTTCAATATGATCACAGGTTTCCAGAGCTGCTCCATTTTATGATACTCCCTGTGAACTGTAATATATGTTGGTTGTGCAATAGCATTGTTTAACTGTGATTTTAATATATGTTAGTAATAACCATTGTTTCACCTTAGTATATGTATAACCTAATATGAGCAAAAATAGCACTTGGTAACATCACTTCTACAAACAGAGGAGCATCTGCCCAACAAGAAAATGGGTCATCTTTACATGTGAAACACAGAAGGTTGTTCTTTATGACTATTATAAGCGAAAATCGAGAAATAAGGATCCAGACGATCCTCCCGGCTCCTCAGCGATTTGGGCTTCCTGGTCGTTGGATCTGCGCGCTTGATGTGATCTGAGCCGTCGGATCGAGCCCTGGAATGACCTCGTCCGTCGGATAAAAAAAAGTTACTGTTGCAATGAACAGTTTCACCCGTTTCGTGCCACCGCTCGTAAATAGTCTGCCCCGCTGGGGGCATTTTCGTCATTTCACTTCATGGGGATATAAAAGGGGGCCACGCCCGTGGAGAAACCTAGTCGGCTCCTCCTCCGTCCCGCAGCCGCCTCGCTCCCTCCCACGCACCCGCCTCCCTTCCTCTTCCTCCCGCCCCTAGCGCCGCCACCGCTGCCTCCTTCCCCGTCGTCGTCCTCCTCCTCTCCTCACGTCCTCCTCCTCCCATCCCTTCGATCTGGCGCCGCCAAAACCCTAACGCCCCGCCCCGGCCCCGGTTCCCACGGGAGGGAAGGAGGAAGGCGAGGCAAAGGCGGCGTCATATGGCACGCGGCGCGGGCGGCGTGGCCCAGGGGGTCGGCGCGGGCGGCGTGGCCCAGGGGGGTCGGCGCAGGCGGCGTGGCCTAGGGGGGTCGACGCGGCCGCGGCTTCTCATCGTCTCCGCCGTCGCCTCGATGCTGCTCCTCATCGTCTCCGCCGTTGCCTCGGCGCTGCTCCTAATCGTCTCCGTCGTCGCCTCGGCGCTGCTCCTCCTCGCCTTCCACCTCTGGTTCCGGATCTGACGCCGCACGTCGTCTGCCATTTGCTCGGTTGCCACCATTGGAAAGGTGTGTTCTTCCTTCCTTTTTTTGGTCTTTCAATCTCCCTGCTGTTGTGCACATATACGTGGCTCACGCCTGGTTGTTATTTTCGGCTGCACATTGTGGTGGTTAGGGTTTCATGACAGGGTCGTTTCTTGGTACGTGGATGTTGTTCCTCGGATGTGGAAAAAGAATGGAGCCGGAGGAAAAGAGGAAGTAAAAGCTCTGCCACCTCCATGCCCGTGTGTTGCTTCCTTCTTACCTGAAGTATGTATTAGTCAAGTTCCTAATCCTACAAGCCATGCGGCAAGTAGCAGCTTGATGCCGTTGTTTTTGGTAAAAAAATCCCCTATCGTTTCACTGCTGGCCTATGTTGAAGTTTGTTATAGCTTGTTGTTGATTTGATCCATGTGCTGAAAGCAATTGAACTTAATTTTTCATATGTAGATGCAATCTTTCTTTTCTTGTATGGGAAAGAGCAGAGCACTAGCTAGAATTGACATATCTATCTCATGAGGTGTGCTTGTGTTTGATGTACTCTGCTAATTATGAAATATATAGCTCTTTTGATAGATGCATGTTCACTTCCTTTTTGTTTCTTTTGATTTGTTTGGCAACTCTTGGGCTGAAGTGGTATGTGAAATGTTGCAATAATGCCGAATAATGTAAACAAAGTGTAAGAATGTTTCTCCAAGACCAGTAGGCATTCCAATATAAAATATTAATTCCCATTTGATGTCAGTTTTACATTTCGTTTCCAACTGTCAAAAGATGAATAATATCCTTAGAAATAAGACATCAGAGCTTTGTATGTGTTATTCAATGAGATACAACTGCTAAACAATTGCTATGCAGGCAACATCTGCTTATTTTACATGCTGATTTTCTTAACTGCATTAACTTCCAAAATATTTATTTTGTTGAGCAGGAAATATCGGTCTACTGTTGGATAAGAAGTTCTCTTTGTAAAAAGGATTTTTTATGTTACGTACTTTGCTTCTAGACCACCAATTATTTTGTCAATAAGTTCATATAATTTATCGTTTGAGTTCCACCCATTGCATTCTTCTGCTAAGTTTGTTTTTTACCCAAATCTCACAGTTTGTGGATCTGGTTTTTGTTGCAGTTATGCGCCGGTTGGACGGCGTTCAGGCGCAACCCCGGCACCCACTGAGTACTGCCTCTGCTACAACCTCCCTCGGTGAGCTCCATCTTCCTCCCACTCCTCTGCTTCGGCTACTGTATGGGGCATGGCCGTGGCTATGTTATGTGGTGCTCGTCTAGTTGATGCTCTATGCCCTACTCATGCATCAGTTCCTACCTGCTTCGGCTACTGTATGGGGCATGGCCGTGGCTATGTTATGTGGTGCTCGTCTGGTTGATGCTCTATGCCCTACTCATGCATCAGTTCCTACTTGAGCTCTGTAGTTGTGGATCCATGCTATTCTAGGGTTTGCATGTTGTTGTTCATGTTTACTTGCTATCATAGGAGCTCATGTAATGCTCTGGTTTACATGTGGATGCCCTGGTCCTATAGCTATGCTCCTGGATTTGATTTCAGATGCGTTTTGGGCCGTTGGATCTTGCCTGCCCGCTGGATCAAAAAGAGACACTTAGCTGGCGCAGGGCTATGATGATCGGTTATGGCTGATATAAGCATGCTCTGTAGCAATCGAGGCGCTTGTGGGTATTAAGTTTGATCTCCCCTTGTTTCTTTAAGCCATTTTGATCATGTGCTTATTTTAGTGGCTCTGCCCTTGGATGGTCATTTCTGATGAGTGATAACCAGGGCAGTTTCACACTTGTGAGAACACATTGATCTGCCGATGGAGACACTAGGGGAAGGGTCATGATCGAGCAAAGGCGAATCTGAGCCCATTCAAATGCAGTTCTGGTCTCAAGCACAGTGTGCTATGTTGTTGTCGTTCTGTGTTTGTATTTAGCGCCTCTTTGGTTTGTAGGAATTTAAGAACACATCCAGAAATAAGAACCGCAGTAGGTTCCTGGCTCTCTCAGAGTTTAGCGAGTCTCGGCCGTCCGATTGAACTGCTTGATGCGTTTCCAGCCATAGTATCTCACGGTGGGACGAGTTGGGCCGTTGGATGGAAGCCGTTGCACTGTAGCAATGAATCGTTACCGTGATATGTACGGCCAGTCGGCGCGCTCCAACGGTCAAATATGTCGTGCCACCGCCGATAATTATCGTGCCCTGCCGAGGGCATTTTCATCTTTTCAGCTTTTACCCTTGTGTGTGCTGGCTCCTGGTTAGTCTGTGCGTCGATAAGGTGAAGGAGGCCATTCTTTCTAGGGCGATGATGATTAATCGTGATTGAAATAAGTGTGCATTTGAGCAATCGAGGCACCTGTGAGTATCGAGTTGGATCCTCCCTCTTGTCTCTCGAATCCTTTTTGATCAGGTGATACTTATTGTTCTGTCCTTGGATGGCCGCTCTTGTTGAGAGGTAACCAGGGCAGCTCCATTGTATAAACAGATTGATCTGGTGATAAGAGATGACGGGAGTAGGTTATATGATCGAGGAAAGGTGAATCTGAGCCCACCATGCAATGGACCCTTTATTTGTATTTAAAGGTGTCGCTTATTTATGCTCCACTGTTTATAGCCGTCTTGTGTATAGATTTCTTCTCTTTCCTATCTTTATTGCATATAATTTGTTCTTGATATTTATTGTTTGTTGTTGGTCCTTGATTTAATCTGGTTAAAAGTAGGTTGAACTTTATTATGCTAGATAGACTCGCTCCCAGTATTTATAGTTGTCTTATGTAATGATTTCACTGTTGTACTGTTAGCATCTTGATGTGATAATTTGGTTACTTAGTTTGTTTTTGGTTCAATTGGTCCCTTAGTTACTTCCTCGGTCCACCTGGTTGCGACCGAATAGATTTTCTGTATTTTTGTATATTTTGCTCAAATCCCATGCACCATTTATGCCTTTTCTGTACATTTTTAAAATTCTGAGCTTCATGAAAGTGGAACATTTCTGTTCTCTTGTTGGTTATAAAGATAGCAGTTCGCAGGTTGTTTTTATTCTTACTATAATTTTGTAATTGCTTTTCCATGTATCTTTTAAGCATTGAAGGGCACAACTAATTATATTGTTTTTGTTTGGCTGGCAGTCCATATGCTGGTCCTTTTAGTGCAGATGGCAATTTATAAGGTGCTGGTGCATCTTGTGCAGCGAAGCTTTAGTACCAAAGCATTTGAGTAAATCAAATTAATAATCTCTTTTCTGGGTCCTGGAATGATATTTGGAACAATTTAATACTCTCCATGAGATTTTTAGTTCATATCCTGGATAGTAGAAAACATAGCTTTATCGTTTGTCTCTAAGATTATTTTCATGTCCATGTGCTTTATCGTTTAATGCCTGGCTCATGTAACCTTTCCAAGGAAAAAATGTGTTATTAATTTCTGTAGGGTGGGATGATGCTTCATGTCCTTTGTATAGTTAAATCTAAATGCATGTATTATAAATCTATGTTGAACTTGATGTTGCCTTATGATCTTATGCCTTCTATCACAAATGAATGTTTCTTCTTCACTTTATTTTGTTATCATGTTTGAATTCATATGCTATACGTAGATTCCTACTAACTTAGTACTACTTGCTTCAGCAAAATGTCGCACCCTCGTGCCACAAGGCTGCCGATCTCCTTGCTTCCAGGTCAAGGAAGGAAACCATGTCATCATTGGCCAGTGCAGGTATTGCTCTTTAGCTGATATATTGTTTAGTTTCTTCATGGTTACAAAAATTTCTTGGGAACATGAGGCTTAAAAGTTTCAACCCCGTTCAAGTGCTCCAAAGCTTTGCGCGTCTTCTGTTTTCTTTTAAATAATTGAGCAATTGAAGCAACCATTAATTGTTTTGTTTTTTACCCATACTTACCTTTTATGGAAAATAGTTTGTGAATTCCCCATTGGGGTGAGTACTTGATGTATGTGTTGTATAGCCTATATTGACGTGGTCATAACTAAGCAATCATAAATATATTTTTTCCTTGTGCAGAAAATACTCTTATGTGGCAACCATATGTTTACTAACATATAGTGGGGTTTTGGAAACTGGTAGTTACTTTTGATGTCTTGACAACAAATTATTCTGATTCTAGGAACTGTTTGATTACCAGTCCACATGTTTGTTTAGATTGATGAACCGGGGAATCGGATTTTCATGCGATGTTGTATGCTTGTCAGTTGCTATGTAATTTTAAGAAAGATCCTCAATTCTAAGTGCACTGGAGCTTATAATAGATTTTTGCGAGGATAGATATAGATAGTTTCTTGTGGCCTCCCTGTCGGATTGCATCTATGTTCTAAAATCTTATCCAGACCTAAGCAAACCGTGAAATTTTTGGGAGGGGTGCACCTTGCTGCTCACGCCGCTGCTGGAGGTTCACCTTTCTCTGCTCCTCCCGTTTTTCTTGACTTGCAGGTTGCCGCCGGAACCAGATGGGGTCTCCAGCCATCCTGCCATGTGGCTTGCAGTCCTGATTGTTGGCAGTTATCCTTACATATGTATAAGGGTTTTAGTACTTTGTTAGTATGACAAAGTGAAGATAGAACTGATGTATTGAATTACTAATGGAGTGGTTTTGATGAGAACTGAAACCTTTTGCTTCCAAGGTTGGACATTGATATTTAATAGAGAAATTCAGTTCATATGGAGCAAAGCAAATGAATGTAATACCTTGCATTGACAGTGATTATTTTCCCATTGTGGTACTTCCAATCTTTTGAAGAATTTATTTCATGACTGAGACATGGGATTTGGAGAATCTCAGTTATGGCATGTTAATTAATCACCTTTATTTTGTCATGGGACTGAATGTTCTGATATGATACTATATGTTTTGTTTATCTCCTATAAATAATGAAATGGCCTATATGTAAAAAAACTATTTTAATTATATTATGTTGTCGATGATGTATGGTTTTAGAATTTGTAGATTAACATTCAGGCTCTTGCTATCTCATGAACGCGCTAAACTCGATTCTGCCTTATGATAATCTCATGGTGATGTTGCACTACATAATGTTTTCCTTCTATCATATGTGAATGTTTCTTCTTTCTTTTATTTTGTTATAATGTGTTTGAATAAATAAGCTAAACCTGGATTATTTCTAACTTGAGCATTACCTACATGACCGCAACGTAGGGACCGGCATCCTCATGCCAAGGCGCGTTACCGATCTAGTACAATGTTATGGTAAAAGGCTGAAAGTAGCCAAAAGAAAATAAAAAACAAACTTGGTCAACTATTCTACTCACATGTGAAGTTCCGCAAAGAACTACCATCCAGAGTATTCTTGGGAAAAAAATACAAAAATGGACCTCCAAATTGCTTCAAGCACCGAGTTTTTATAGCACCAATTTTGTCTCTTTTTTTTCTGAAAACCATGGAAGCGCCATGAGCAACCTTCACACAGCAACCGACGGGCAGGATCGGTGATGCCGAGCAAGTGTTCACACCCGTTAGTATTTTGCAATTTGCACAGCCAGTCCCAAGATGAGCGCTCCTCTCTGGAAAGGATGACAGTAGCCACATTAGCAGGTATAGAAAGTAAGAGCAGTAACACTGTAACAGAACCGAAAAATTACATACATGGAAGAATGGAGCAGGTGAGGAATAACCTTACGGGGTTGTAGCCTCGGAGCTGACGGCGAATATATAGCAGGCTCGGACTCCTCGGGCAGAAGAACCACAGCAGTGGTTATTGACAAGCACTAGGGTAGGACAACATTAGTCAGCCACTCCAGAGCTCTTCCTTCCGCCATCAAAATATGCTCCTTGAGAATCCCAACGAGCTTTGGTCTGAAAGAAACTGCCCTCTTCCTTGAGCTCTGCCTCGTTTTTCGCATTGTGAAATCCATCTTCTGCAAAAATGTGACTTAAGCCTGCACGTACGATTGACCAAGCCAGATTGAATTGCAGAAAACCACCACATTTCAGCTTAGGTTTGCAGAAAACACTCTTCTACATTTTTGCTGCAGAAAACACTGATTTTTTTCTAATCTTTTGCAGAAAGCACCAAACCTCCTGTTTGGGCAGTTTAAGCACTATTATGACAGGTGGGACCCTGTTTTGTCGACGTGGCTCACGGCCGCGAGCTGACGCCATCTAACGGCGCTACAGTGCCCACCGACGCTCCCGCTAGGTCAAGAGACCAGATCGAATCGACACTTCTCCCGCATCTGAAAATTTCCCCACCATCCCCGCGACGGCGCGCTCTCCTCTCTCTGTCTCACTCATGGCAACGGCGAGCCCGGACGCCGGCAGCGGAGTGGATGGCGGAGGTGGCAACGGCGCATGAGGGTTGTTTGGCGGCAGAGATCCAAAGCCACCCGAGG
Organism: Triticum aestivum; assembly: GCF_018294505.1. NCBI lineage: Eukaryota > Viridiplantae > Streptophyta > Magnoliopsida > Poales > Poaceae > Triticum > Triticum aestivum. The sequence goes on from NC_057807.1 coordinate 643,554,662, forward strand.
AGGTCTGCGGGAGCTCTAACCCTAGCCAGGCCCCGCGGAGCAGACCACCGTCCCCGTCGCTGGAGTATCGTGCCGCCGGTGCTCTGGCTCGTGCTGTGCAGGCTACTCCGATGGGGAGCCCCCACTGGGCATCTGCATTCGGCGGTGTGGAGTAAGATATCTCCTCTGCCTCCCCCACCCCCCTCATTTTCTGTAGATTCCATAGTTAGGGTTAGGTGTGTAAATCAGAAATGGATCTTTTGCCTAGTACTAAGTGTTCATCTGCTCTATAAATTAGATTGTAGTGATATTAGTATGCTCTGATTAGGAGACAATATAGTGATAATTTTTAGTTCAGTAGAGAGTGTTATTCCCATGCTCTGTTTAGTAGACAAATAGCTCTGCACTTTTTTAGTATCCATGTAGAGTTTATTTTAATTGCTATTTGGGTTAGGATGCACTATTTATTTAGTAGACATTAGGGTCACAGTTAGCTCTTATTTAAATTGGTATGCATTGTATATTTTAAATTGTTCACTTGTATTGTTCGTAGTTAGTACTATAGTGTTTAATTAATAAGTACAATAATTGTACCTTTTTGTAGCTTGTCTGATGATGTTTGGGAGGTTAGACTGCACTTTCATGATATGGATAACTTGGAAAGGACTATGTGTGTTTCATACATCACTTTTTACAATCTGTTAGCACTCATAGATACAGCAGGATATGGAAGTAAAGACTATATGTATTATGTGAGGGATGCTGGGTTGGGAGTAGCTGGTTTGGAGGAGATATGTGATGATGACAAGGTGGATGAGATGCTGGATGACATTGCCAATAAATATCAGAACATAGTAAACCTAACAATAGTTAGGGGTAGTGAGCCCAAACCTGCAGATATAAACAGAGGTTATGTTTGTGATCAGCAAGTTCCTATAGGCAATGTTGGAGAGAGCATTGTATATGAGGTGAATGATGTTGGGGTGGTTTACAAGTCACCATCCAAAGTATCAAAAAGAGATGCAGTAGTTGAGGAGCCTGAACCAATCCAATTTTTCTCCACACAGCAGAGCCACAATGTTGATATGGAGCAAGGCAATGAAGCGGATGTTGATATTGAGCAAGGCAACGGAGATGATGTTGACATGGAGCAACAGGAGTTAGACAGAAGTATGGAGCATAGAAGGAGATCAAAAATTCAGAGATTTAGAAGAATGTTGAGAGGGTGCAGGCAGTGAAAAGAAACTTCATGTGCTACTAATTGAAGATGACTCTAACTTGGAGGAAGATGAGGATTTCATGACTAGGATGGCTGAGCTAAGGATGCAGAGAGAGGACCCACTCTTTCACTTTGAAGGTGACACAGATGTAGATGAACCTTATGAGATACAAGAGGAAGTGCATGAGGAAAATGCAGAGCAAGAGGAGCATGGAGATCATGAGGAACTTGAAAAGGAGGTGCTACCACAGGGGCAAAAGAGGAAGAAGTTGAATGTAAGAAAGGGGCCAACCACAAGATCACATGCTAGTTTGGAGCAACAGTTTGAGGATGTTTGGGTACCATCATCTGATGAGGATCCAGATCCTGGTGATTTAAAGGAGGAGCAAGATGATGGGGCTGTACCCCTAGCATTTGTGCTAGGCAGTAAGTCTAGGGCTAAAAACCCAAACCAAGGGTATGGTATCATGAGGATAGAGAGAGCCCAGAGCTGCAGTTTGCTAAGAAGTTATGCTTTGATAATGTGTACCAATTTAGAAGGGCACTTCTCACTTTCCATATAGCACAGAACAGAAACTATCAGTTTCATAGGAACTGCAATGACAGAATTATAGCTGTGTGCACACATGAAGACTGCCCTTTCTTCATTGCAGCTTCTGCGGTGGGAAAAGAGAAAACTTTCTGCATTAGAAAAACAAATTTGCTGCACACATGTCCAGCTGTAGCAGAGAGCACCAAGGTGACTACAAAGTGGGTTACACATCAAGTTTTAGTAGCAATAAGAACAAAACTGAACACACCAATAAGTACAATAATGCAAAATCTGAAGAGCAAGTATGGAGTTGAGATCAGCACTCATATGGCCTACAGGGCTAAGAACAATGCTATTAAGGTGGTGCAAGGAGATTAGAGGGGGCAATACACCAAGATCAGGGATTACTTGCAGGCTGTGTTAGACACCAATCCAGGTAGTAGGTGCATTGTCACTACTAAGTTCCTAAAAGACCATCCAAGCATCAATCCAAGGTTCCATGGTTTGTTCATATGTTTGAATGCTTGCAAGGAGGGATTTCTGAATGGATGCAGACCATTCATAGGTGACTACTAAACTGTGTTATATATGACATAAATGTGGTGCACCATACTTTGTTTATAACACATCTTGTGTGCCATTGCCGGTGTGGATGGATGTTTCATCAAACTCTCTACTGGCCAACATATCCTTGCCGCCACAGGAAGGGATGGGAATAATAACATCTATCCCATTGCCTTTGGAGTTGTGGACAAAGAAGACACAAAGAGTTGGACCTAGTTTCTCACAGAACTGAAGGCAGCTATTGGTGGAGAATCTAGGAGATTTGGTTTTTACACCATAATCTCTGATAGACAGAAGGTATTATAGAATTTGCTCATAGAATTTGCTTAGTATTAGTAGTTCATAGCAATTGCTTACTAGTAGTTCATAGATTTTGATTAGTAAGTTAATATTCATTCATTACTAGTTCATATAAGTAGTTCATAGTAATTGCTAGACGTAGTTAATATTTTCATTGCTCATTACTAGTTGATATAAGTTGTTCATACTAATTGCTAGAAGTAGTTAATATTCTTTGCTTATTAGTAAGTCTGGTAATTTCTCCAAATAGGATCTTCTGAAAGTTGTGAGCCAAGTTTTCCCCAATTGCCCCAAAGATTCTGCCTTAGACACATCTACCAAAACTTCCAGACTGCTGGTTTTAGGGGGTCAGAATTAAAGAAGTACATGGATAAGGCAAGTTACTCCTATAGTGAACATGGCCATCTTGCTGCAGTGGATGCTCTTAAAGTAGAGTGTAAGGCTGCCTGGACTTGGTTAAATAAAATTCCTAGACATGCTTGGGCTAGATATGCCATGGACTTCAATTGCAAAACTGACCTAGTTGTCAACAATATTAGTGAGGTGTTCAACAAGATGATATTAGATGTGAGGGGTAAACCAATAAAGACCATGGTAGATGGAATCGGGACTAAGTTGATGGTCAGGTTCAATGCAAATAGGAGTAAGACAGAGTTAGCCAAGTGGGAAATATGCCAAACATATGCTGAGTTACTTGAAGAAGCAAAGAAACACTCTAGGAACTGTCAAGCATTGATGGCTGGGCCAAATATTTACCAAGTGACAAGCAATGAGAATACCTATGCAGTTAACTTGCAGCAAAGGACATGTGGGTGCAGAAAATGGGATATGACTGCAGTGTCATGCAATCATGTAGTCTCTGCTATTACCAAAGCCAAATTAAGGCCCGAAGATTTTGTGCATGACTTCTTCAAAAAGCCTATGTATCTGGCTGCATACAGTCCCATCATATTTCCTGTACCTGGACCTGACCTCTGGCCTAAGACCAAAACTAGAGACATAGAACCCCCAGTTTTCAAGGATAAACCTGGGAAGAAGCAAACCAAAAGGAGAAGGAGCTAGTTTGAGCCACCAGCACCTAAATATACATCTAGGATGGCATCAATTACATGCAGCAATTGCAATCTTGTGGGTCACAGATACACATCTTGCCACAAAACACTAAAGCCAGCTCTAGCAATGAGAAAGAACATGCATGAGGTTAGTCTCTGTTGCCATACTTGCCGCCATCTATTTCTGTTTTGTACCACTTGAATGTATTAACTTGCTTCCATTTTCAAATGCAGTCAAACAGGACAGAGGAGGGTACCACATCTACTACTGCAGCTTCATCTATTGCAGCTCCAGCAAGCAAGGCACCACCAGTGGCAAGCATCTCAGCAGCTCCAGCAAGCAGGCCAAGCAACTTAACAGCTCCAGCTAGGAGGCCAAGCAGCTCAGCTGCACCAACAAGGACAACCTTCTTGCCACCAAGACAGAGGAAGAAATCATCAAGGTTGAAGGATTACTTTTATGCTTCAGGGAACTAATGTGCTTTGGAAAAAATGTTGATGATGTGATCAAGCAAAACTGCTAATTGCTATGATCTATTTTGGGAACAACTCATGTTGGTTTGGTGTTATGGTACTGTAATAACTACTATTGATGGTCTTGCTTTTATGAGAATTATGCACTATGATGTTGTTCTTGCTGTTATCATGTTCAATTTGATGATCCATATGATGGTCTTGCTGCTACCATGTTCAATTTGATCCATATGATGGTCTTGCTGTTAGGAAAATTAAACACTTGTTGATGATGGTCTTGTTGTTAGGAAATTATACACTTGTTGATGATGGTCTTGGTGTTTTGATAATTATACACTTGTTGGTCAAGGTACCCCTAGGCCCATTTTGTCGATGAATCGATGAAATGGTGGTCAAGGTACCCCTAGCGCCATTTTGTCGATGAATCAATGAAATAAGGGTCAAGGTACCCCTAGGGCCATTTTGTCGATGAATCGATGAAATGAGGGTCAAGGTACCCCTAGGGCCATTTTGTTGATGAATCGATGAAATGAGGGTGAAAATACCCCTAGGCCCATTTTGTCGATGAATCAATGACATGAGGGTGAAGATACCCCTAGGCCCATTTTGTCGATGAATCGATGAAATGGTGGTCAAGGTACCCCTAGGGCCATTTTGTCGATGAATCGATGACATGAGGGTGAAGATACCCTAGGCCCATTTTGTCGATGAATCGATGAAATGGTGGTCAAGGTACCCCTAGGACCATTTTGTCGATGAATCGATGAAATGAGGGTCAAGGTACCCGTAGGGCCATTTTGTCGATGAATCGATGAAATGGTGGTCAAGGTACCCCTAGGGCCATTATGTCGATGAATCGATGAAATGGTGGTCAAATTGGATCCAACACCATTGATAACAAAATAGTAAGTTAAATTACGTGGTTGACAGATTCATACTCAAATACTGAATAGATGATAATCATCTAAACCATATAAAACCAAATTGTACTAAGCACATAAAGCATATAACATCAAATTTGACTCACATTCATAAAGGTTCATCAAGGTTGAATCCAACACAATGGATCACAACATACATACTTAATTACCAGGTTCACAAATTCAAACTAAAGTACTAAATAGATTATTATCATCTACATTACAACACTACTGGATCCAACACCATGGATCACAAAATACATAGTTAAAGTAGTTGAGGACCAAGTTCATACTAAAGTTTTGCATAGAAGACTATCATCTACATACAGATAGATGATTATCATACTAGAAGACACCCCTACTCATCTAAGATGGCCTTCACCCCCTGAAGCTTCTGCTTTATCTTCTCCTCAGACTTTTGAAGCTCAGAAATGTGATGCTGCAATTTAAGCCTCTCTTCTGTCAGCCTTTCCTTCTCCTTCAAATGATTGAACTTCAAGTTCCTAATCACATTGGCTTGAGCACCTGTCAGGTTCACTAGAGTCTCATACTTTTGCAGCAGCTTCTTCTTCTCCTCCTCTTTCTTTGATAGCTCTGCCTTCAAGTTGCCCATTACAGTTTCTAGCTCAGCAATCTTCACATCAACATATTCCTTCTGCTCCTTCTGATTGTTTAACTCCACACCCTTCTCCTGCTGGGCATCCAAGAGAGCATTCACATCAGCTACAAACTGTCATAGTCCTCCCGTACTTTCTTCTTCTCCTCCTCTTTCTTTGCCAGCTCTGCCTTCAAGTTGCCCACTATAGTTTCTAGCTCTGCAATCTTCACATCAAGACATTGCTTCTGCTCCTTTTGATTGCTTAACTCCAGACCCCTCTGTTGCTGGGCATCCAAGAGAGCATTGACATCAGCATACAAACTATCATAATTCTCCTGTAGTTTCTTCTTCTCTTCAGTCAGGTTGTGAATTACAAAGGAACTCTCCAGATTGTCATTGGTTCTACCTGGCTTACTCTCCTCATACATATCCCATAACTTGGCCAATGCCTTCTCCATTGAGTCTGGCCATTCAAAATCAATCCATTGAACTACTCCACAGTTTATGCCTTCCTGTAAAATAAACAATAAAACAATAAAGAATCATCTAAGTGAGTAGGATGAAGACCACTGTTAAGTGCCATACTCCATAAGCAAACATGTTCAGGGGTCTAATATGTGCATCAAACATATCACACAACAAACAAATAAACAATGACCACTGTTAAACAAGTAATTAAGCACTGACCATAATAAACAATGACTACCATCCACTCACTGGATAAAACAAGTTAAACAATGACTAAGCACTTAACCAAGCTTAACAACTTGATAAACAAAGCAGTAATCACTAACCACAATAAACAATGTGTACCATTTGATGACAAGGCATGTCAGATAAAGGTAAAGAAAGACCAAACTAAACAAAGCTTAACAACTACGTAAACAAAACATTAAGCAATGAACACCTTCCTTTATTAAGGATCATACCTTCTTAGTACATCCTAGAAACCTGCTGCCAGTGTGCATCCCTTCAAATGCAACTAAGCGCTCGGCCGGCTCGCCGTGTTCGCACAAAACATTCACATCTGCGTCAGTGCCATTGAAATTCGGGTCGTGCATCGTAGATGGAAGTTGTGGGAGCAAGCAAAGATAAACCTAGGTTCAGCTCGAGCTCATTCACAAAATCCCCGAATCACTAAACCTAACCCTAACCCTAGTTGTAGCAAACTGACCTTGATGATGCCATCGCAGGAGGAGGAGATGTTCATGACTGAATCCTCACTGGTCTCATCACTCCACGACACCATGGCCACGGGGTAGCAGCAGATCGGCGGCCGGCGCTGTGGCGGCGTCGGGGGACAAGAACAGAGTGAGGAGAGGAGAACAGAGTGATGAGGGGAGAGGGAGAGGCAGAGGAGAGATCTGGATCGAGCTGGTTTCTATTGGCGGACCGACACTGTAGCGCCGTTAGATGGTGTCAGCTCACGGCCGTGAGCCACGTCAACAAGACAGGGTCCCATCTGTCATAATAGTGCTTAAACTGCCCGAATAGGAGGTTTGGTGCTTTCTGCAAAAGATTAGAAAAAAATCAGTGTTTTCTGTAGCAAAAACGTAGAAGAGTGTTTTCTGCAAACCTAAGCTGAAATGTGGTAGTTTTCTGCAATTCACTCGACCAAGCCATGTACATGTCAGCTGGATGTTACGGCACGATGAAATTTGTATGCTTGAAATGACATTTCCTTTTCCAAGCTAAGTAAGCAGTAGAAACAGAGAAGAGAATCAAATAAGAAGTTTTACTAATCAGTCTTTCCAAGTCTGCTGTGCAGCCAACCATGAAAGGCATGTCCCTTTAATTACTTCTTTCAAACAAAGAAGGCTCCAGGCCGCTTACCTCCTCTCCTCTGCCGCAGCTGGGACCAACTCTAGCACAGAACACCATGCCCTAGTATGTAACCACTAGGAGCAGAGATGGAGAGGTGGGCGACCGCTAAATGGTCTCAGAGAAGGAGCCGAGGAGTTCAGGGTTGTCGCTGCAGACCTCCACCTCACCATCCTCCGACCAAAGAGCAGAGGGAGTCCGGGGTTGAGATGGAATTACTCAGCTGCAGCCATGATATCCATAACTTCCACCATGTTCCACTCGTGCGGAACAAACACATGAACAGAGGTATCCTCCTCCTGCAGCCTGCTCCATGTCCATGGAAGTAAATATATCTCATGAACCATCGAGAGAAGATGAGTAAGTAAGTATATATCCTCTACGTACATGGCTGCTCCCAGTCCACCAGCATGGCAAAATGAGACGGCGCACTATTGTTGTCTTCCATTCCCTGGGCACCCAATTATTCATCATGCCCGTCCCAGTCACCTGAAGCAGCACACCCGGTACCTAGTATTGTCCAGGGGCAGGCCCAAGGTGTGCACTATCTGGAAGACAATAGACACATTAAAATTATAGAGTAGAAATTAAAAACAGTACACGATAGATAAATTATATACATGAATGAATGGAGCATTGCCAAAAAGTGGTTGAGTTGAAATTAACAATCTTACAGGATTTGAGCCGACGGGGAATATATAGCAGGGGTTCCTCTCTCCTCGGGCACAAGAACCATGACCTTTTAATCCCTTTCTGAATCACAACAGTAATCATGGACAAGTACTCTAGAGTAGAACAACATTAGTCAGTCAGCTACTTGAGAGCTCTTGGTCCGAAAGTAACTGCTCCCTGGAATTGAGCTTTGCCTCATCTTTTGCATTGTGAAATTGATCTTGTGTGAGATTCGGCAAGTATGGAACAGCAATGTAAACCCTGCGCGCATGATTGACCAATAGCAGTCATGCGGATGTCAACTTGTAGTTATGTAAGTGGAAAAAACAGAGAAGAGAACCAGTAAGCTATCAGAAAAAACGAGAGAGAAGAGAACCAATAAGAAACTACATTCCGAGTATGTTGTGCAGCCAACAATGAAAGGCAAGTCCCTTTAATTATTTCTTGGGTGCAGGTTCTGTTTCTAAAAGTTGACAAGATTAGCTACAACTCTATATGTTTCTGCCCTTGAAAAACTATACAGAAAGAAAGAAAATGAGCTAATGCATGGTATAATCCATTTGGGCACAGTAGCAAATATTTTTCCAAGTTAAGTAGTAGGAACAAAGAAGAGAATGAATAGGAAGTTGTACTCAGTAATTCATAGTTAGTTCTTCGATGCAAGTTTGATTTCTAAAAGTTGACAAGATTAGCTACAAGTAAGACTACATGTATAAGAAAACAGAAGGGGACAAAGTGCTCATGCATGGTATAAATGCTTACAACACTTGAAAAAGAAGCCTCCGGACCGCTTACTTCCTCTACAGCACCTGGCACCAACATGACAACCTCCAACACCTGTTGGTATGTAGTAGTAGAGCACCATATATGTATTCACCGGGAGCAAAAGATGGGACAGGTGGCTAGGCGACAAATCAACGATGACCTCAGAAAACAAGCTCTGCATAAGAGACCAACAACTTTGTACAATGGTTGCTTCACAGTTTTTAACTCCTTGATCACCAGAATTCGACTGTGGGGATGTGACGAATCTTGTAGGCATCCTCCCTATGGAACCTCACAATCAGCCTTGGACACCAAACAATTTTGAGTAGCTTCAAAGCAGAGAGACTCCGTATGCTTTCAGGCAAACATGTCAGGTTGGGGCAATCGCAGGTGATAAGTTGCTCTAGAGAAGTCAACTGTCCCAACCATCCCGGTAATGTTTCCATGCCTTTGCAATTTTTCAACCAAAGTCTTCTAAGAGCGGTAAGGTTCTTCATGCTTTCAGGAAAATACGTCGGGTTGGGGTAATCGCTGAGTATAATTTCTTCTAGAGAAGTCAACTGTCCCAACCATCCCGGTAATGTTTCAAGGCCTTTGCACTCTTCAAACCTCAATTTTGTAAGAGTAGTGAGGTTCTTCATGCTTTCAGGAAATGATGTCAGGTTGGGGCACTTGGTGACCACAATTTCTTCTAAAGAAGTCGACTGCCCCAACGACCCCGGTAATGTTTCAAGGCCTTTGCATTTGGTCAACATCAATTTTTTAAGAGCGGTGAGGTTCTTCATGCTTTCAGGAAAGGATATCAGGTAGGGGCAGTCGCCAATTAAAATTTCTTCTAGAGAAGTCAACTGTCCCAACAATCCCGGTAATGTTACCAGACCTTTGCACTCTATCAACATCAATTTTCTAACAGCGGCGAGGTTCATGCTTTCAGGCAAAGATGTCAGATTGGCGCAACTGCCAATTGAAATTTCTTCTACAGAAGTCAACTGTCCCAATGATGCCGGTAATGTTTCCAGGCCTTTATGATAACCCACAAGTATAGGGAATCAATTGTAGCCTCTTTCGATAAGTAAGAGTGTCGAACCCAACGAGGAGCTAAAGGTAGAACAAGTATTCCCTCAAGTTCTATCGACCACTGATACAACTCTACGCACGCTTGACGTTCGCTTTACCTAGAACAAGTATGAAACTAGAAGTACTTTGTAGGTGTTGTTGGATAGGTTTGCAATATAATAAAGAGAAAGTACATAAAAGATAGGGGCTGTTTAGATAACGAAGTAATACAGTTAGTATAGCGAGTGTGGAGAAGTGGTGGTAGGAGTTGTGAAATTGTCCCTAAGCAATTGACTACTTTACTAGACCGATAGCAAGTTTTATGTGGGAGAGGCATAAGCTAACATACTTTCTCTTCTTGGATCATATGCACTTATGATTGGAACTCTAGCAAGCATCCGCAACTACTAAAGATCATTAAGGTAAAACCCAACCATAGCATTAAAGCATCAAGTCCCTTTTATTGCATACGCCACAACCCCCTTACTTGGGTTTATGCTTCTATCACTCAAGCAACCCACTATAAGCGGATCATGAACATATTGCAACACCCTACATCGGGAATCCCTCACGCTTGCACGGCACGAAGAGCACCATAGGACAGCAACATAACCACAAGAAAATTAAACCAATCATAGCAATTCATCAATCACCGGTAGGACAACGAAAATCTACTCAGACATCATAGGATGGCAACACATCATTGGATAATAATATGAAGCATAAAGCACCATGTTCAAGTAGAGGGTACAGCGGGTTGCGAGAGAGTGGACCGCTGAATATAGATGGGGGAAGGTGATGGAGATGTTGGTGAAGATGATGGCAGTGTTGGTGTAGATCGCGGTGATGATGATGGCCCCCGGCGGTGTTCCGGCGCCACCGGAAGCAAGGGGGAGAGAGCCCCCTTCTTCTTCTTCTTCTTCCTTGACCTTCTCCCTAGATGGGAGAAGGGTTTCTCCTCTGGTCCATGGTCTCCATGGCATGGGAGGGGCGAGGGCCCCTCCGAGATCGGATCTGTCTCTCTGTCTCTCTCTGTTTCTGCGTTTCCAGATTCTGCCCTTTCACCGTTTCTTATATATCCGGAGATCCGTAACTCCGGTTGGATTGAAACCTTCGCCCAGATTTTTCTCCGAAAATTAGCTTTCTTGTGGCCAAAGAAGAGCAGTGTCTGCCTTACAGGGTGCCCACGAGGGTCAGGGGAGCGCCCCTGCCTCGCGGCCCCCTCGGGCACAGTCTCGCGTTAATTCTTCTTCCAGAAAATCACAAATATTCCAAAATTATTGTCCGTCTGTTTTTATCCCATTTGGACTCCGTTTGATATGGGGTTTATGTGAAACATAAAACATGCAACAAATAGGAACTGGCACTGGGCACTGGATCAATAAGTTAGTCCCAAAATAATATAAAAAGTTGCCAAAAGTATATGAAAGTTGAATAATATTGGCATGGAACAATCAAATATTATAGATACGACGGAGACGTATCAGCATCCCCAAGCTTAATTCCTACTCGTCCTCGAGTAGGTAAATGATAAAAAGATAAGTTTTGATGTGGAATGCTACCTAGCATAATCTTGATCATATATCTAATCATGGCATGAATATTAAGACACGAGTGATTCAATGCAATAGTCTATCATTTGACATAAAAACAGTAATACTTAGGGCATCCCAACAAACAATCATGGCTTTGAAAATATCAATGCTTCAGAACGTTATCCCTACAAAATCATATAGTCTTTTATGCTCCCTTTTCTTAACACAAGGTACCCCTCATGCTCATCCCGATGTCAGCCAAGCAATTGGTTCATACTTTTGAACGCGCTTTAGCTTTTTCAACCTTCACGCAATACATGAGCGCAAGCCATGGATATAGCACTATAGGTGGAATAGAGTATGATGGTGGAGGTTGTGTGGAGAAGACAAAAAGGGAGAAAGTCTCACATCTACGCAGCTAATCAACGGGCTATGGAGATGCCCATCAATTGATGTCAATGTGAGGAGTAGGGATTGCCATGCAATGGATGCACTATGAGCTATAAGTGTATGAAATCTCAAACTGAAACTAAGTGGGTGTGCATCCAACTTGCTTGCTCATGAAGACCTAGGGCATTTGAGGAAGCCCATCGTTGGAATATACAAGCCAAGTTCTATAATGAGAATTCCCACTAGTATATGAAAGTGATAACGCAAGTGACTCTCTATATGAAGAACATGGTGCTACTTTGAAGCACAAGTGTGGTAAAAGGATAGTAACATTGCGCCTTTTTTTCTTTTTTGGGCGGGCTTCTTTGTCCCCCCTTTTTTATTTAGGCTTCTTTGGCCTCTTTTTTTGAATGGCGCAATGCTCTATAATGATGATCATCACACTTTATTTACTTACAACTCAATATTAGAACTTTATACTAGAACAAAGATATGACTCTATATGAATGCCTCCGGAGGTGTACCGGGATGTGCAATGATCTAGCATAGCAAAGATATCAAAAAATGGACAAGCCATGAAAACATCATGCTAGCTATCTTACGATCATGCAAGGCAATATGGCAATGAATGCTCAAGTCATGTATATATGATGATGATGGAAGTTGCATGGCAATATATCTCGAAATGGCTATGGAAATGCCATGATAGGTAGGTATGGTGGCTGTTTTGAGGAAGATATAAGGATGTTTATGTGTGATAGAGCGTACCGTATCACGGGGTTTGGATGCACCAGCGAAGTTTGCACCAACTCTCGAGGTGAGAAAGGGCAATGCACAGTACCGAAGAGGCTAGCAATGATGGAAGGGTGAGAGTGCGTATAATCCATGGACTCACATTAGTCATAAAGAACTCATATACTTATTGCAAAAGTTCACTAGCCCTCGAAGCAAAGTACTACTACGCATGCTCCTAGGGGGGAGGTTGGTAGGAGATAACCATCGCGTGCCCCGACCTTCACGCAAAGATAAACAATCGAAATACAATGCGCGCCAATTTGGTTACATAGTTAGGAGACCATATGTGCATGCTTTGGGAATCACAAACCTTAACACCAATATCCTTACTAAACAGAACCATCTACTAGTACCTCCCACATATTATCATCTCTATATCGCAAAACTATTGCAAGGAATCAAACATATCATATTCAGTGATCCACAAGTTTTATGTAGGATTTTATGACTAACCATGTGAATGACCAATTCCCGTCATCTCTCTAAATAGATATAAGTGAAGCAAGAGAGTTTAATTCTTTCTACAAAAGCTATGCCCGCGCTCTAACAAATATAAGTGAAGCTAAATAGCATTCTACAAATGGCGGTTTTCTATGTGAAGAGAAACAGGCAATCCAAACTTCAAATGATATAAGTGAAGCACACGAATCATTCTATAAAGCCATACTCAAAATATTTAAGTGAAGTGCAATGAGTATTCTATAAATCAACCTAGGACTATCTCATACCAGCATGGTGCATAAAAGAAAAGTGAAAACTAAATGCAAAAGATGCTCCAAGACTTGCACATATCGCATGAACGAAACGAATCCAAAAACAAACCGATACTTGTTGAAGAAAGAGGGGATGCCTTCCGGGGAATCCCCAAGATTAGGCGCTTGAGTCTCCTTGAATATTTACTTCGGGTGCCTTGGGCATCCCCAAGCTTGAGCTCTTGTATCTCGTCCTTTTCCTCATATCGAGACCTCCTCGATCAAACACTTCATCCACACAAAACTTCAACAAAAAACTCGGTAAGATCCGTTAGTATAATAAAGCAAATCAGTACTCTAAGTAATATTGAAAACCAATTCATATTTTGTTTTTACACTGTAGCTACAGTGATATAACTTTTCCATGGCATAATCCACTAATAGGAATTGATAGTTTCACAAAACAAGTAAACTACGCATCAAAAACAGAATCTGTCAAAAACAGAACAGTCTGTAGCAATCTGAACATTCACCATACTTCTGGTACACAAAAATTCTGCAAAAATTAGGAACAATAAAAAAATGTATAGAAAGACAGTGAAAAAAAATTCAGAACCGTTTGACGTTCCAGTAAAAAATATAAAATCATGCACTACAGCCAAAGTTTCCGTCCTGCACCGTACAAACCAACAAGCATGGTAAACATCCTAAAGGCAAACCTTGGCACATTATTTTTATAATACAATGGAATTGTACAAGGGGATAATTATTTTTGTTGAAAAGTTTCTGTAATCAAGATTCACAAAGTTTCCGTGAGCATGAACAAAGTTCAAGGAGCTCCCCCACTTCAACAATGCTTGTCTTTCTCACTTTCACTTTCCTTTTTGAAAAGTTATTGGGTTCCCCTCTTTATTTTTTTTGTTTTTAGACTATATGAAAGCACAAAATATAAATAAATGACTCTCTACAACTTCCGGGTTGTCTCCCTAGCAGCGCTTTCTTTAAAGCCATTAAGCTAGGCATATAGTGCTCAAGTAATGGATCCACCCGGATCCCACGGTATATCAAAGCCATATTTAATTAACAATGATTTATAATTTAGTAGTGAGCACAAAGTAACATATATCAAGCAACAATGAAGTCTAACTCTCTTCCCATGCATCGGCATGTCATAAAAGAACAATTCATGCACACATAGTAAAGGCCAATGCATAGTATAAACAGTTTCTTGCAATTTCATCGTATGGGAAACATAGAGAGGTGGAGATATAGTTCCTCTCTCATAATAATTACAAGTAGGAGCAGCAAGCCCATGCATATTATATCTATCAAGATCATCATGTGTAGTAGTAAAACGCAACCCATCAATATAATCCTTAATAAGCACAAACTTCTCCGATATAGTGTAGTCGGGAGAATTCAAAAAGATAATTCTAGACCCTATCCCTATGGTTTATTATTATGAAATATCATATAAAATAGAAGGTATAAGAAATGGATATAATGAAATTCTTGATTCGATCTTACGACCTAATTTATTTGATTAATGGATCAACAACCAAACCACCCATTTTATGAAAAAGAAGGAGCATGGTCTTATTCAAATTCAAAGCGCTTCGTAATCTTCAATAGGACTATCATGCGTGGGTGCAATAGCAACAATTTCATGTTTAACATAAGGAACTATAGCAAGTTCATCTCCATAAGCATCATTCGTATTGGCATCATGGCCACAAGCATAATAAGAAAAAGGGTTTCCCCCCGCTTTGTATTACAAAGCAACCAACCGATACATCCGACGATAGGGCTATTGCGGAAGCAACACAAACACGCCCAAAAGAAAGGAAAGAGAAAAAAAAGAGAAGAAACAAATGCCGATAATGGCAGATAGACAAAAACGATGAAGCCTCGTGACCACTGCGTCCACCGGAGATCGCCCACCAAGCTCCGAGACTCCGAAGTGCCGGTACCCAACAACACCTCCAAGAAGGGACACGACAATGACGACGCTGCTGCCAAGGGTTTCCCCCGGTACACAGCAAGGAGAGAGGAAGGATAGCCCCAACACCCTTCAGGAAGGTCCGGCGGCACCCTCAGGCGCCACCGTGTCGGTGTCGGCCATGCCAACAGAGATTTCTCCCGATCCCAGCCTCTACCTCAGGCACTCCGGAGCTCGCCACCAGATCGACCACCACACTGCGCCAACACGGACACGAAGCTTCCCACGCTGTCTCAGCACGACACCGCGAAGATGGTCTGCACAACGGAGAAGAGGAGCCGGGACTAGGGCAACAACACCGTCGGCATACGGGAGGCCCCCACCTCCACCGTCCACGATGGTAGCCGACCGGACGCCATGGCAGGAGCCTACCGGGCCCGTGGCCCCACAGGCCCGGCCGGGCCCTCAAAGGCCCGGACAACTTCCGCCTCTGCGCAGCAGCTGGTACACCGTAGGCGTCACTGTCCCAGTCCAAGCCACTCCCGTGCCTCCCCATACAGAGAACGTCGCGGTCGTGCCGGAGCCGACCCGCAAGGACCCAGAAGTGACCCTACGGGCCTAGATCTGGGCCGGGGACACGCCCCCGACCGGCCAGCACCACCGGACCACCCCGCTGCCAAGAGGCGGCACCACCACGGCGAGCACCGCCGGCCTCCACACCAGAATGCCGGACCGCCACCGGCCGAGGCGCACCGCCGCCGGCCATCACCGCCTGAGCAGGGGAGGACCGCATCATCAAAAAGGGGTATTTCAAGAGAATCAATGGGATCATAACAATCATCATAGCAATCATCCTTCGTTAAGCACGAAGGGAAATTAAACAATGTATGAGTTGAAGAGTTACTCTCATTAGAAGGTGGGCACGAGTAGCTAATCCGCTCTTCCTCCTTTTGTTCTTTGCTCTCCTCATCATCTTTTTCATCCAACGAGCTCACAGTTTCATCATTTTCTTCTTCCATAGACTCCTGCAAAATATTAGTCTCTTCTTGGACAGCGGAGACTTTCTCAATAAACACATCAATATCGGAATTGTATTCATAATTCTCATAACAATATTTAAGTATATCAAAATTTTCAGGTCTGTAAACAACATCATCAAGATTTTCACACTCATTAAATAAAGATTCAATTTCATAAGCACCCATAAAAGCAATGAATTATTCTATTTGTTCCACATCATAGTAATCATATATACCATTAGCATAAGAAGCCAAGGTTTTATCATCATTGAATTTGCATGAAAAGGGAAGGTGTGGAGCCTTCATCCTAGAGCAACAAGTATAATCATATCTCAAGCATAGTTCCCGAGCATACCAATGAAACATATGAATTTGATCCCATAATAGTTTCCCTTTTTGAGTCAAGCAATAATCCCTAAAGTATTCACATTGATCCAACGTGTCTCCCATAACATAATTGAATGGGGTTTTCTCAGGATTATCAAAGTAGTACATAATATTATTCACATAACCAGCATCGAGGGTTTCGGAGGTTCCCCATCTCCATGAGTAGCAAGTACACCTAATTTTTTTGGTATTTCATGTTCCATATCCATAACTAAAGATAGAGAACAACTTAGAATAGAAAATAAAATCTACTAAGTGATTAGCAAACAAGCACACACGAGAATATTCCCCCCATGCTAAGACTCCCCGGCAACGGCGCCAGAAAAAGGTCTTGATAACCCACAAGTATAGGGGATCAATTGTAGCCTCTTTCGATAAGTAAGAGTGTCAAACCCAACAAGGAGCTAAAGGTAGAACAAATATTCCCTCAAGTTCTATCGACCACCGATACAACTCTACGCACGCTTGACGTTCGCTTTACCTAGAACAAGTATGAAACTAGAAGTACTTTGTAGGTGTTGTTGGATAAGTTTGCAAGATAATAAAGAGCAAGTAAATAAAAGCTAGGGTCTGTTTAGATAAAGAAGCAATAAAGTTAGTATAGCGAGTGTGGATAAGTGGTGGTAGGAGTTGTGAAATTGTCCCTAAGCAATTGACTACTTTACTAGACCGATAGCAAGTTTTATGTGGGAGAGGCATAAGCTAACATACTTTCTCTTCTTGGATCATATGCACTTATGATTGGAACTCTAGCAAGCATCCGCAACTACTAAAGATCATTAAGGTAAAACCCAACCATAGCATTAAAGCATCAAGTCCCCTTTATCCCATACGCCACACCCCCTTACTCGGGTTTATGCTTCTGTCACTCAAGCAACCCACTATAAGCGGATCATGAACGTATTGCAACACCCTACAGCGGGAATCTCTCATGCTTGAGCGACACGGAGAGCACCATAGGACAGCAACATAACCACAAGCAAATTAAACCAATCATAGCAATTCATCAATCACCGGTAGGACAACGAAAATCTACTCAGACATCATAGGATGGCAACACATCATTGGATAATAATATGAAGCATAAAGCACCATGTTCAAGTAGAGGGTTCAGCAGGTTGCGGGAGAGTGGAGCTATGAATATAAATGGGGGAAGGTGATGGAGATGTTAGTGAAGATGATGGCGGTGTTGGTGTAGATCGCAGTGATGATGATGGCCCCCGGCGGCGTTCCGGCGCCACCGGAAGCAAGGGGGAGAGAGTCCCCCTTCTACGTTTTCTTCTTCCTTGACCTTCTCCCTAGATGGGAGAAGGGTTTCCCCTCTGGTCCATGGTCTCCATGGCGTGGGAGGGGCGAGAGCCCCCCCCCCCCCCGAGATTGGATCTGTCTCTCTGTCTCTCTGTGTTTATGCGTTTCCAGATTATGCCCTTTCACCATTTCTTATATATCCGGATATCCGTAACTCCGATTGGATTGAAACCTTTGCCCAGATTTTTCTCCGAAAAATAGCTTCTTGCAGCCAAATAAGAGCAGTAACCGCCTTACGAGGTGCCCACGAGAGTCAGGGGCGCGCCCTCCTGCCTCGTGGCCCCCTCGGGCACCGTCTCGCTTTGATTCTTCTTCCGGAAAATCATAAATATTCCAAAAATATTCTCCGTCTGTTTTTATCCCGTTTGGACTCCGTTTGATATGGGGTTTCTATGAAACATAAAACATGCAACAAGCAGGAACTGGCACTGGGCACTGGATCAATAATTTAGTCAAAAAATAATATAAAAAGTTGCCAAAAGTATATGAAAGTTGAATAATATTGGCATGGAACAATCAAAAATTATAGATATGACAGAGACGTATCACTTTGCACTTTACCAAGCTTAGCTTTTTAAGAGCAGTGAGGTTCTTCATGCTTTCAGGCAAATAAGTCAGGTTGTTGCAATCGCCAAGTAAAATTTCTTCTAGAGAAGTCAACCGTCCCAACCATTCTGGTAATATCTCCAGGCCATTGCACACTAGCAATGTGAGACTTTTAAGAGCAGTGAGGTTCTTCATGCTTTCAGGCAAAGATATCATGTTGGGGTAATGGTTGATTAAAATTTCTTCTAGGGAAGTCAACTCACCCAACCATTCCGGTAATATCTTCAGGCCTTGGCACTCTGTTAACTTCAGTATTTTAAGAGCAATGAGGTTATTGATGCTTTCAGGCAAAGATGTTAGTTTCTGGCAATCACCGATTAGAAGTTCTTCTAGAGAAGTCAACTGTCCCAACGATCCTGGTAATGTTTACAGGCCTTTGCACTTTATCAAGATCAAATTTCTGAGAGCGCTGAGGTTCTTCATGCTTTCAGGCAAAGATGTCAGGTTGGGGCAATCAAAGATTAAAATTTCTTCTAGAGAAGTCAACTGTCCCAATGATCTCGGCAATGTGTCCATGCCTTTGCACTTTACCAACTCCAGTTTTCTAACAGAGGTGAGGTTCTTCATGTTTTCAGGCAAAGATGTCAAGTTGGGGCAGTCGTGGATTGAAATTTCTGCTAGAGAAGTCAACTGTCCCAACGATTCTGGTAATGTTTCCAGGCCTTTGCACTCATTCAACTTTAGTTTTCTAAGGGCAGTAAGGCTCTTCATGTTTTCAGGCAAATATGTCAGGTTGGGGTAGTCGTGGATTAAAATTCCTGCTAGAGAAGTCAACTATCCCAATGATCTAGTAATGTTTCCAGGCCTTTGCACTCATTCAACTTCAGTTTTCTAAGAGCAGTGACGTTCTTCATGCTCTCAGGCAAAGATTTAAGGTTGGGGCAATCATTGATTTCCATTTCTTCTAGAGAACCGAGGTCGCCCAATCATTGACAAAGTTCTCACTGGAGGAGCGTACCGCCTGCGTGATGCATCAGACAATCGCCTAGAGCCAAACCCATGGAACGCGGCCAGACTCCGAAGATTCTATGCCTAGCGCCGAACTCTTTGTTCGTCTCCTTCTCCCTTTTGTTTCCATTATGTTTTCCCTCTCTTTTCGCTTTCTCATTTTTCTCTTTTTTAGCCTTAAAGCTTTCGTACGACTAAAACATGCACCTAAGACGTACACATCCTCAAATATGTACGTTCATCATACCTGGGGGCTTCTCATACAGAAGCTTATTATTATTATTTTCCGAGCATTAAGCTCACCACATATGTGCCCTTTCCTCGTATGTACCTTTTCTTCGCCATTATATGCATCGATATGACTTAAGTTTTGGCCAAGCTGGGTTGCCTGGCTCCTGTGCTTATGCCCTATGTTCCAGTTAGTTCGGCTAGGGCATAAATGCAGTGATGCCTACTACACAACCTTCTTCTTGTAGACGTTGTTGGGCCTGCAAGTGCACAGGTTTGTAGGACAGTAGCAAATTTCCCTCAAGTGGATGACCTAAGGTTTATCAATTCGTGGGAGGCGTAGGATGAAGATGTTCTCTCTCAAGCAACCCTGCAACCAAATAGCAAAGAGTCTCTTGTGTCCCCAACACACCCAATACAATGGTAAATTGCATAGGTGCACTAGTTCGGCGAAGAGATGGTGATACAAGTGCAATATGGATAGTAGATAAAGGTATTTGTAATATGAAATTACAAAAATAGCAAGGTAGCAAGCGATAAAAGTGAGCGTAAACGGTATTGCAATGGTAGGAAACAAGGCATAGGGTTCATACTTTCACTAGTGCAAATTCTCTCAACAATAATAACATAATTGGATCATATAACTATCCCTCAACATGTAACAAAGAGTCACTCCAAAGCCACTAATAGCGGAGAACAAACAAAGAGATTATGGTAGGGTACGAAACCACCTCAAAGTTATCCTTTCTGTTCTATCTATTCAAGAGTCCGTAGTAAAATAACATGAAGCTATTCTTTCCGTTCAATCTATCATAGAGTTCATACTAGAATAACACCTTAAGACACAAATCAACCAAAACCCTAATGTCACCTAGATACTCCATTGTCACCTCAAGTATCCGTGGGCATGATTATACGATGTGCATCACACAATCTCAGATTCATCTATTCAACCAACACAAAATACTTCAAAGAGTGCCCCAAAGTTTCTACCGGAGAGTCAAGACGAAAACGTGTGCCAACCACTATGCATAGGTTCATGGGCGGAACCCGCAAGTTGATCACCAAAACATACATCAAGTGGATCACGTGATATCCCATTGTCACCACAAATAAGCACGGCAAGACATACATCAAGTGTTCTCAAATCCTTAAGAGTCAATACGATAAGATAACTTCAAAGGGAAAACTCAATCCATTACAAGAGAGTAGAGGGGGAGAAACATCATAAGATCCAACTATAATAGCAAAGCTCGCGATACATCAAGATCGTGCCATAGAGAGAACACGAGAGAGAGAGAGAGAGAGAGAGAGAGAGAGAGAGATCAAACACATAGCTACTGGTACATACCCTCAGCCCCGAGGGTGAACTACTCCCTCCTCGTCATGGAGAGCGCCGGGATGATGAAGATGGCCACCGGTGAGGGATCCCCCTCCGGCAGGGTGCTGGAATAGGCCCCCAAGAGGTTCTTGGTGGCTACAGAGGCTTGCGGCGGCGGAACTCCCGATCTATCTTCTGTTTCGATGGTTTTAGGGTATAAGGGAATATATAGGCGAAAGAAGTTGGTCGGGGGAGCCTTGAGGGGCCCACGAGGGCGGAGGGCGCGCCCGGGTGGGCGGGCGCGCCCCCTATCTCGTGGCTTCCTCGATGCTTCCCTGGCTTGCACTCCAAGTCTCCTGGATCATGTTCGTTCCAAAAATCACGCTCCCGAAGGTTTCATTCCGTTTGGACTCCGTTTGATATTCCTTTCCTTCGAAATACTGAAATAGGTAATAAAACAACAATATGGGCTGGGCCTCCGGTTAATAGGTTAGTCCCAAAAGTAATATAAAAGTGTATAATAAAGCCCATAATCATTCAAAGTAGATAATAAAATAGCATGAATGCTTCATAAATTATAGATACGTTGGAGACGTATCAGGGAGCAACTCTGCGATTGTTACTGTGGGGTCATCCGGATGTGTACCTCAGACTGGGTGAAGCCAAAAGCTAGCGTTCTTAAGGGAATATTCGGTCGATGGACTAAAGATGTATTTTGCTCATTACACTATGAACCCCCAGATGTTACGTATGCTGCGATTTTTCAATCATAGTTCAGGCATGCACATTAATGCATGCTCACCCAGGGAAAGGAACCCTTAACAGAACTATTCTCTCTGGAAGATGTTTCTTACAATTACAATGTAATATAACATAGCTAGCCGGATACAACTTGTCTGTTCAAGCAACTATGACCCCTACGCCCGATTTCCACATGTACCCCGGTCTATATTACCGAGCGGGTATTCGGAAACACCCCACACCTTCAGGCCCAGAGGTCGAAGCGAAAAGGTCCGCCATGATAATCGTTTTACAATCTGGCTAGGTACAAATTTGTCAATTGAAGTACATAGTCACTTGGACTCAAAAATTTCTTCCTCTATGCCATCTAACAGGCTATCTAGCTTACAATCCTGTTGGGAATACTTGGCGGCTATCTTTACCTGGTCATACACCAAACTAACTGGAATTTATTTTCCATCTGACCCTTTAGGCCCGACCCGGGCCATATGATTCGGATCAAGCTTGGTGTACTGTGTTTTCACCATGGCCCAGGCCTCTTGCGCACCTTCCTGGCAGGACGGTATCTTCCACAATCGGAAACGCCGTCGCGCTCCCTTCAATAGCTGTACAAGATCCTCCATACTTCCTAGAGGGAAGGCGGATGGCCATAAGGCCTTGGCGACACTTTGCATCGCCTGCCGAGCTCGGCCGTGCATTTGTGACAGCTCTTGTAGCAGATCGCCCGAAGATCCAGACATCTCCTCTTCGGGACGGCCAGTCAGCATACCTACAGACATAACTCTGTCAGTTCCTGCCCTCGCCAAATTACGCAGAGGTAAGTTTGAACACATACTAAATATGCCGCCTTGCAGCCTCTTATTTTCCTTCACAGAGTCAGCCAGCTGGGCCCGCACATCTTTTAGTTCTTCGCCCAGGTGGGTGTTCGAATCCTGGAGTTTGTTTTTCTCCTCCCTGACCCGTGTCAGTATACATTCGCCCGCGGCTAGTTGCCTTTTGGCTTCTTCTTCACCTGCTCGTGCGACTTCCGGTGCCTCTCCCAGAGGATCTGAGATCCTGTCATAAGATATGCAACTGTGTTAGCATTGATGGTATATAATTCGATTTTCTCGATGGAGGGACACATTACCAGGCAATGCCTTCTTGGATTTCTCCAGTTCGGCCATCGCAGAAGCTAGCTGGGTCCGACACTTTTCTAGCTCTTGAGACAACATGTTGTTCTTCTCTGCAAGAACCTGGTTTTGCAATGATCCTTAAATCAGCTGAATCAACTGCTTCAAGTCTCGGGGGCTACTGGTATATAATGTGAGCTCACCCGCGTATCTCTCAAATATTGGTCTGTGGCTCTGGCAAGCCCATCTCGAGCAGCTCGGATGTACGCATCACCTGAGCTGGAGGCATTGAATGCCTCTATTGTAAAGCCGGGGTCGCGAAGAGTGGCCCTCCGGCGCCGATGGTTCATGCCCTCTCCACTTCCGATTTTGTGATGGACACATCATCCGAATCCTCCGCCAAAGGACAATCCGGCGGCACTCCCATATCAGCCCTCGTTGTTACGACAGGGTCTGGAACCTGGCTGTTTGGAGTGTGACTGGCATGACTCTCGGACATAGTTCGGTGAATGCTCTTCCTGATAAGACACGAACGGATAATGTCACAGTTGGATGTGACTACCAAAGGGCATATTTACGAAGCCATGCATCTTTGATGACGGCTCCGATGTGTCTTTGCTTGCCTTCCTCTTTGAAAGCTTGCCCGGTGCGGGCGCCGCTCTCTTTGGAGTCGCCTCTGGTGCGAAGTGGCATGCCGAACGCCTCCCCTTTGGAGCACGAGATAGTATGATGGGTGAGGCAGAATGAGGAAGCTCTTTCGAAAGAGATGACTCCTGATTACTTACTTGTGAGGCAGGAAGAAGACCGGGATAGTCGGCGGTGATGGCCACTTCCATGCCGTCATAGCTCGCCTGGTAGAACACCCCATCCTCGAGCTCCATGAATATATCTGGATCCTCTTTGAATCCGGGATCAAGGTCCCGGTTGTGGTCCTCTGGCTGTGGGGCGGGGTTGTGGAGCCCCTTGGTGATCTTCCGCCATTCCTGTTACAAATGGACGGATTAATGTCCATGGAGAGTGACTCAGGGAGTAAATTGGGTAGAGTAGTGGGATTGGAACTCACCCAGCTAGGAGGATTGTACATGGAAAATCCGTCTCGGCGCTTAATACGAATGAATTCCTCTTTCTCCCCTTTGTATAGTTCGGCCAGTATTTTGGCCAAAGCCGCGGGGGTGTCCGGGCCCTTTCGACCATAGCAGGAGGCATCATCTTCCATGTTATAGTGCCACATGGGAAGCCTTCTGTATTGGAGTGGCTGAACCCCTTGTACTATGGAAGTCGCCATTACCTCGACTATTGATAATCCGGACTGGACGAGCGTTTTTATCTTGCTCATCAATTGACGGACTTCCGCGCTATCTTCCTCCCCGAGGCTCCGAAGGCGCCAGCTATGGTGTTTCTTCAACGGAACACTTAAAAATTCGGGAAGACCCATTCAGACTGGGTCGGGAAGGGAGACGTCCCCAATATAGAACCATTCGAAAGGCCACTCTTCGGATGCCTTCTTCGGTGTGCCGGACAGGTATTCGGTCCCGGCGATGCGCCATACCTCGGCTCCGCCCACTTCAAATATTGATCCCTCTTGGCTATGAGCGACGAGGCAGAATAGTTTCCTCCATAATTCAAAATGGGCCTCACAACCCAGGAATAGCTCACAAATAGCAACGTAACCCGTGATGTGCAGGATGGAGGCAGGAGTGAAATTGTGCGATTGGAGGCCATAATACTCCAGAAGCCCTCAGAGGAACGGGTGGATTGGAAATCCAACGCCTCTCAACAAGTAGGGGACGAAGCACACTCGTCCCCCTGGATGGATTGGGGAAACTCTCTGCCTGAGCCCCGCCATCGAAGGAAGTCAATCCTGCTCGAACAAGGAGTAGATCCGCGGAAGGAAGAAATCCCCGTGTCTGAAGCTTCACTAGCTGACTCTGGGATACAGAACATTTCTCCCAATCGCCTTTTCCTGGGCCGTGGGGACGGGAGGAAGAGCTGGGAGCGCTAGACATGTTGGAATGGTTTCTCCTAGCAAGCTCTAAGGATTCCTCGCTTGGTGTGGAATGGATCTGAAGATCCTCATCTCTTTAAATAGACCACTTTCTTACATGGTCAGGGTGGTATGTGCAAAAATACCCCGACCTCTCGTATTCGCTCAACACGTGGAAGCTGAAGTCATGAAGGTGTGGAAGCCGATGGGCGCAACATTAAATGGAAAGCCGAATACTGCTCTTTAAATCGGGTCCTTTAAAGTAATCGGAGGAGGAACCCACCTTGCAATGCCGAAGATAATTTGCACGTTGAATGCATCGTCATTGAAAGACTGGTTCAGGCGCTACTGAGAGAGTCCTGGATTAAGGGGTCCTCGGGCGTTTGGCCTATTGACATGGGACGGACTGATGGGCTGTGAAGATACAAGACCGAAGACTCTCACCTGTGTCCGGATGGGACTCTCGTTGGCGTGGAAGGCAAGCTTGGCGCCCGGATATGAAGATTCCTTTCTCTGTAACCGACTTTGTACAACCCTAGTCCCGTCCGCTGTCTATATAAACCGGAGGGCTTAGTCCGTAGAGGCAATCATAATCATACAGGCTAGACTTCTAGGGTTTTAGCCATCACGATCTCGTGGTAGATCAACTCTTGTAATACTCATATTCATCAAGATCAATCAAGCAGGAACTAGATTATTACCTCCAAAGAGAGGGCCCGAACCTGGGTAAACATCATGTCCCCCGCCTCCTGTTACCATCAACCTTAGACACACAGTTCGGGACCCCCTACCCGAGATCCACCGGTTTTGACACCGACAGTCGTCTCGCCAACTATTGCTTCTACAACTATCATCACCGGCTTGACGCATAGTGATAAAGTAAAGCAATTACATGGCATTTGCATTTCATACAATAAAGAGACAACCATAAGGCTCCTGCCAGTTGCCGATAACTTTTACAAAACATGATCATCTCATACAATAATGTATATCACATCATGTCTTGACCATATCACATCATAGCATGCCCTACAAAAACAAGTTAGACGTCCTCTACTTTGTTGTTGCAAGTTTTGCATGGCTGCTACGGGCCTCTAGTAAGAACCGTTCTTACCTAGGCTTCAAAACCACAACAGTGATTTATGAAGTTTGATGTTTTAACCTTCAACGACCATAGTCAAATTCGATTCAACTAAAGTTGGAGAAATAGACACCCACCAGCCACCTTTATGCAAAACTAGTTGCATGTCTGTCGGTTGAACCGGTCTCATGAACGTGTTCATGCAAGGTTGGTCCGGGCCGCTTAACCAACAATACTGCTGAGTCAAAATAAGACATTTTGGTGGTGAGCAATATGATGATCACCGCCCACAACTCTTTGTGTTCTACTAGTGCATATCATCTACGCATAGACCTGGCTCTGATACCACTGTTGGGGACGTAGCATGCAATTTCAAAAAACTTCCTATGCTTAAGCAAGATCTATCTAGGAGATGCATAGCAATGAGAGAGGGAGAGTGTCTCCACGTACCCTTGTAGATCGAAAACAGAAGCATTTGACAACGCGGTTGATGTAGTCGAACTTCTTCTTGTTCCGACCGATCAAGCACCGAGCGTACGGCACCTCTGAGTTCCGCACATGTTCATCTCGATGGCGTCCCTCGAACTCTTGATCCAGCAAAGTGTCGAGGGAGAGTTCTGTCAGCACGACAGCATGGTGACGGTGATGGTGATGTGATCCGCGCAGGGCTTCGCCTAAGCACTACATGAATATGACTAGAGGCGTAAAGTGTGGAGGGGGACGTGATACGTCTCCAACGTATCTATAATTTATGAACTATTCATGCCATGTTTACAATAGTTTTATATGATTTTAGTATGATTTGATTAGAACTAACCCGGACTGACGCTGTTTTCGGCAGAACAACTGTGGTGTTGTTTTTGTGCAGAAATAAAAGTTCTCGGAATGGGCTGAAACTCAACGGAGATTTTTTCTGGAAAATATAAAAAATACTGGAACGAAGAGTTATGGGAGGGGAGTCCCGTGGGCCCCACGAGGGTGGAGGGAGCGCCCACCCCCCTGGGGCGTGCCCCCCTGCCTCGTGGACTCCCAGTGGGCCCCCCTGACTTGTTCTCGACGCCAACCTCTCTTATAAATCTGCAAACTTCCAGAATTTGACCTAGATCGGAAGTTCCACTGCCGCAAGCCTTTGTAGCCACGAGAAATCAATCTAGGCCCTCTTTGGCACCCCGCCGGAGGGTGCCATCATCACCGGAGGCCATGGAGGAGGATCCCGGAGGGGCCATCACCGTCATGAAGGCCAAGGACCAGAGGGGGAACCTCTCCCCATCCAGGGGGGCATGTAGGAGGAAGCACAAGGTGGAGGACCTCTCCTCCTCTCTCTCGGTGGCGCCAGAGTGCCATCGGGAGGGGAATCATCGCCGCGGTGATCGTCTTCATCAACATCACCATCATCATCACCATCCTCATCTCTTTTACGCGATCCACTCTCCCGCACCCCGCTGTAATGCCTACTTGAACATGGTGCTTTATCCCACATATTATGATCCAATGATGTGTTGCCATCCTATGATGCTTTGAGTACATATCTTTTGTATTTGGGTTGATTGATTATCTAGATTGGTATGATTGTATGTTTTATTTTGGTGCTGTCCTATGTGCCCTCTGTGTCACGCAAGCATGAGGGATTCCCACTATAGGGTGTTGCAATATGTCCTTGGTTTACTTATTGTCTGCGTTGCGTGAGTGACTGAAACACAAACACAGATAAGTGGGTCATGGCGTATGGGAATAAAGAGGACTTGATACTTTAATGCTATGGTTGGGTTTTACCTTAATGATCTTTAGTAGTTGTGGATGCTTGCTAGAGTTCCAATCATAAGTGCATATGATCCAAGAAGAGAAAGTATGTTAGCTTATGCCTCTCCCTCATATGAAATTGCAATGACGACTACCGGTCTTGTTAACAATTGCCTAGGATAATTCCGCATACCGATCCATCATTATTCCACACTCGCTATTTATAATATTTAGTAATATATTCTAACTTTATGATAACAACACCTACTTTTATGCAAAGTTATCCTCTTCATACACACAACGTAGTTTTATTTCTCGTATCTAGTTGGAAGCAAACGTTTGGTGTATGTAGAGTCATATCAGTGGCAGATAGGACTTGAGAGAATATTGATCTTACCTTTATATCCTTGTGGGTTCGACACTCCATACTTATCACTTCCACCTTTGGAAATTGCTATGATGATTCCCTACACTTGGGGATTATCAAGCTCTTTTCTGGCGCCGTTGCCAGGGAGCAATTGCGTGGGGTTGATATTCTCGTGTGTGCTTGTTTGCTTTCTTCACTAAATAGATTTCGTTTTTTCTTTTTGTTTCTCTTTAGTTTTGGGTGAACATACAAAAAAAATTAAAGAATGAAAATAAAAAAATTACTTGCCTCTCATGCCTAAAAAGTTTTTCAAAAAGAGAAGTGATTGGAAAGTTATGCATTGAAGAAGTGAGGGTCGACCATGAGCACTTGTGTTCATGCTCATGGAAACAATGTCGAATTTTCCATGGAAGTTTCTCTGTAAAAAATTACCCCCTTGTATATATCCATTGTATTATAAAAATAATGTGCCAAGCTTTGGTTTTAGGATGATTAGATTGCTTGTTTACTATGTGCAGAACAAAAACAGAAACTTTGGTTGTAGCGCGCGATTTTACATTTTTTACTGGAAGGTCAAATAGGTCTGAAACTTTTTGCACATTACTTCTGTACAAATTTTCAAATTTTCATATTTATTTCATATTGTTTGGAGTTACAGAAGTTTATTAAACTTCCAGATTACTACAGACTGTCCTGTTTTTGACAGATACTGCTTTTTGCGTGTTGTTTGCTTATTTTGATGAATCTATGGCTAGTATCGGGGGGTATGAACCATAGAGAAGTTGGAATACAGTAGGTTTAACACCAATATAAATAAAGAATTAGTTCATTACAGTACCTTAAAGTGGTAGTTTGCTTTATTACACTAACGGATCTCACAATGTTTTTGCTACAGTTTTGTGTGGATGAAGTGTTCGATGATCGAGGAGCTATCAATATGAGAAGAATAAAGAGAGGCAAGAGTTAAAGCTTGGATATGACCAAGGCACCCCAAGTAAATATTTCAAAGGATACTGAAGCATCTAAGTTTGGGGATGCCCCGGTTGGCATCCCATCTTTCGTCTTCAACAAATATCGGTATACCTCGGTTTTTGTTTTGTTCACATGATGTGTGTCCTTTGTGTTTTTGTTTTTTCCCTTAAGAACCATACTAGTATGAGTTAGCCCTTCATTGATTTATATAATACTTCATGTGCTTCACTTATATCTTTTATGTATGATCTTATAGAATTGCTCTTTGTGCTTCACTTAAATCTTTTGAGTATGGTTTTATAGAATGCTTCGTGTGCCCCACTTACATACTTTGAGCTTGGATATTGGTTAGTCTATATTAATTGTAGAATTCACAATGAACTTCACTTATATATTTTGGAGTATTAATAATACTATCATCTAAAGTGGGTTTGGAAGAGTGTCAACTTTAGGAATTAGTGATCCCACTATTTCGAATGAGAAGAATTTTGCTTATGTGGAGAGTAGAAAAATTTCTATGCTTGTAGATCATGAAAAGAATGCGTTATGTGATGGTTATATTGTTGAATTCATTCATGATGCTACTGAAAATTATTATGAGGGAGGAATACGTGCTTGTAGGAGTTGCAATAATATCAAGTTTCCTCTATATGTGCTTTAAGTTTTGAAGTTATACTTGTTTTGCCTTCCTATGCTAGTTGATTCTTGTTCCCCTAAAATGTGTGCTCACAAAATCCCTAGGCATAGGAAGTGGGTTATGTTTAAATTTTCTAGTCATATTCTTCATGATGCTCTCTTTATGTTTCAATTCTTTTCTTTTATGTGAGCATCATTGAAATCATCATGCCTAGCTAAAAGGCAATAAAGAAAAGCGCTTGTTGGGAGACAACCCAATATTTAACCTTACTGATTTTGTGTGTTTACATGATTAAGCTACTGTAGTAATAATGTTTTATAGCTTTTTGTTTCAATAAAGTGCCAAGTAAGACCTTTGGGAAAACATGGGTGAAGTTTTTGCAATCTTGCTGTAAAAAACAGAAACTTTACGCTCACGAGAATAGATGCCATTTTTTTACTGGAGAGTGCTTTTAGGTTGACTCTTTTTGCATATGATTAATAGACAAATTATTCACGTGCACCAATTTATTTAATAATTTTTGGAGTAGCAGAAGTATGGTTGCTGTTCAGATGATTACATACTGTTCTGTTTCCGACAGATTCTGTTTTCATTGCATAGTTTGCTTGTTTTCTAGTTTCTATGGCTTATATTTTTCAATATAAATTGTAGAAATGATAAGGTATAGTAGGCATTGTGTGATAACAATTATGAACCTTTTCTTTGGAAGTACCAACGTGAATGGTTTACTCTTTATCATACTAACCTATCTCATGAAGTTCCGTTAAGTTTTATGTGATTGAAGTTTTCAAGCTTTGGGTGAGATATCGATATGAGGAGAATAAGGAGTGGAAATACCCTAAGCTTGGGGATTCCCAAGGCACCCCAAGGTAATATTCAAGGAAGACTCAAGCGCCTAAGCTTGGGTATGCCCCGGAAGGCATCCCCTCTTTCGTCTTCAAAACTATCGGTATACCTTACTCGGAGCTATATTTTTATTTGTCACATGATATGTGTTTTGCTTGGAGCGTATTTTCAATTTTACTTGTTGTTTGAATAAAATCATTGGATCTGAAATCTTGAATGAAAAAGAATCCTCCCATGGCTAGTTAATTATTTGACTACTAAGTGCTCTTCACTTATATCTTTCGGAGTAGTTTGTCATTTACTCACGTGCTTCACGTATATCCTATGAGTAAATGGTTGAATGAATTGGATATCATAAATCTGAATTTATATATGTTTCATATGTTGGAAATATGCCCTAGAGGCAATAATAAAAGGATTATTATTATATTTCCTTGTTCATGATAATTGTCTTTATTCATGCTATAATTGTATTATCCGGAAATCGTAATACACGTGTGAATACATAGACCACAATATGTCCCTAGTGAGCCTCTAGTTAACTAGCTCGTTGATCAACAGATAGTCATGGTTTCCTGACTATGGACATTAGATGTCATTGATAACGGGATCACATCATTAGGAGAATGATGTGATGGAGAAGACCCAATCCTAAGCATAGCACAAGATTGTGTAGTTCGTTTTGCTAGAGCTTTTCCAATGTCAAGTATCTTTTCCTTAGACCATGAGATCGTGTAACTCCCGGACACCGTAGGAGTTCTTTGGGTGTATCAAACGTCACAACGTAACTGGTTGACTATAAAGGTGCACTACAGGTATCTCCGTAAGTGTCTGTTGGGTTGACACGGATCGAGACTGGGATTTGTCACTCCGTATGACGGAGAGGTATCTCTGGGCCCACTCGGTAATGCATCATCATAATGAGCTCAAAGTGACCAAATGTCTGGTCACGGGATCATGCATTATGGTACGAGTAAAGTGACTTGTCGGTAACGAGATTGAATGAGGTATTGGGATACCGACGACCGAATCTCGGGCAAGTAATGTACCGATTGACAAAGGGAATTGTATACGGGGTTGCTTGAATCCTCGACATCGTGGTTCATCAGATGAGATCATCGAGGAGCATGTGGGAGCCAACATGGGTATCCAGATCCCGCTGTTGGTTATTGACCAGAGAGCCGTCTCGGTCATGTCTACGTGTCTCCCGAACCCGTAGGGTCTACACACTTAAGGTTCAGTGACGCTAGGGTTGTAGAGATATGAGTATGCAGCAAACCGAAAGTTGTTCAAAGTCCTGGATGAGATCCCGGACGTCACGAGGAGTTCCGGAATGGTCTGGAGGTAAAGAATTATATATGGGAAGTCGAGTTTCGGCCATCGAGAAAGTTTCGGGGGTCACCGGTATTGTACCGGGACCATCGGAAGGGTCCCGGGGGTCCATTGGGTGGGTCCACCCATCCCGGAGGGCCCCATGGGCTGAAGTGGGAGGGGAACCAGCCCTTGGTGGGCTGGTGCGCCCCCCCTGGGCACCCCCTCTGCGCCTAGGGTTGGGAACCCTAGGGGAGGGGGCGCCTCCACTTGCCTTGGGGGCACTCCACCCTCCTGGCCGCCGCCCCCCTTGGGAGATCCCATCTCCAGGGCCGGCGCCCCCCCTGGGGTCCCTATATAAAGAGGGGGGTGGGAGGGCAGCCGTACCCTGACATCAGGCGCCTCCCTCCCCCCTTGCTACACCTCCTCCTCCCGTAGTCACTTGGCGAAGCCCTGTCGGAACCCTGCTGCATCCACCACCACGCCGTCGTGCTGCTGGATCTTCATCAACCTCTCCCCCTTTGCTGGATCAAGAAGGAGGAGAGGTCACACTGATCGTACGTGTGTTGAACGCGGAGGTGCCATCCGTTCGGCGCTAGGATCTCCGGTGATTTGGATCACGACGAGTACGACTCCCTCAACCCCGTTCACTTGAACGCTTCCGCTCGCGATCTACAATGGTATGTAGGTGCACTCCCCTCTCTCGTTGCTAGATGAACTCATAGATTGATCTTGGTGAACGTAGGAAAATAATTATTTTATGCAACGTTCCCCAACAGTGGCATCATGATCTAGGTCTATGCGTAGTTCTCTATTGCACGAGTAGAACACAATTTGTTGTGGGCGTAGATGTTGTAAACTTTCTTGCCGCTACTAGTCTTATTTTGCTTCAGTGGTATTGTGGAATGAAGTGGCCTGGACCGACCTTACACGTACGCTTACGTGAGATAGGTTCCACCGACTGACATGCACTAGTTGCATAAGGTGGCTAGCGGGTGTCTGTCTCTCCCACTTTAGTTGCACTACTAGAAATATGTCAACTAGTGACCTTCTGTCAGTGACCCTGGAAGAATTGATCATAGATCTATGACCATTTCAGACCAATTGGTCAAAAGCTGTTTGGGGGGCTCCAAACCCTAAACCATTGCGACCATTTTGGTCAGAAAGGTCGTAATTTCCTTACACGAAATGGTCACAAAGCAAACAGTGCTAGTCTGCTGCCTTATTTCTAGTTGTTAATGACCAATATAGATGGTCATAGCCTTGTAGATTGTGGTGGGTTGTGATGACTAGGCGCCATCTCATCAATTTTGCCTATGTGTCATGTCCATGTGGCAGTTTTTGCTCTAGGTTGTGAAGCAACCTATATTTCTGTTATTCCCAAAATTCCCAAAAAAATCTCATAAATGTTTTGGATCATATCTTCATCAAATATGTCAAAAACATTCCTTGCCTAGTTCAAAAATAATTCAAAATATTCATTTTCCTATTCTGTTCAGAGCAGCACTTTGTGAAGGAAGTACCACTTTTGCATGTCCAAATGGTATCCATTTTCTACAGTGCTTTCCTATGCCCAAATAACCATCCTCCACCAAATGCCAGCTCAATCCATTCATTATTTTGAGCCCAGCTTCAACATTCGTATTTATGTCCAGTGTGGTACTTTGTAAAGCAAGTACCACCCAGGCTCCTCCTTTTGAGGTGAAAAATTGTGAAGACGGTGTTCTTAGTAACTGATCATCCTCAGCCAAAACTCACGCCCATTAGCCATGTGCATTTCCCGTACCGCAAATCAAACACTTGGCTGCTTATTCATGTTTGAGCATCGATCGGTCTCCTCGTGAGAATCTTATGTTGTGATTTTCTTCCTAGCACCTAACCGGGGAGTGCCCAACCCACTAGACATGCCTAGGCAGCCCAAAACACATGGCAACGCCACGGTCACGCGGTGACCACGCGGCAGGCATGCGAGCTTACGCGCTCTAGAGTTGGGGCCCTCGGCCACCGTCCAAACCTCGATGTCTCGCCATCAAACCATGTATTTCTCATTAAATAGATACTTATTTACCTAGATATGATTTTTGGAAAAAAATAAAGAGCAAACTATGAGGCAGCTGCAGTTCAAATTTGACCCGCTTCCAACTGAATCGACGGGAATTTGTCTTTTTCACCAGAGGTGGATCAAAACTTTTGACACCCAACCATTTTGTCAATTGTGAATTAAATATGTCCTAGTATTTTATAAAATTGATTAGGTCCAATTTTGCAACAAATATATGGTAGGTCCTTCACAAAAAAAACTCATTTCAGGCACTCAGAAAATGGAAAATGGTTTTTTCGTCCAAAGAAAATGAAAACTTCCTTAGGCAACATTGTTTGCCATTCCAATATGCACCCTTGTGCACAATATGAGATCATTTGAACAAACTATGCCATGAATGTGGCCATAAGATTGATCATTTGGCTTGAAAGCCATGAATCTTCACACTTCATAGCTCATTTCTGAGAACACTTTTTAAAAATAATTACCGTATTACAAGTTTATTATTTTTCCTGGAAACTTGGTCACATATAATGACACAATGCGAAGGTTTTCCAATTTTTTGATTTTTTTTGAATTTTTTATGCCCGTTTCAAAATGCGGTCAAAACGGCAGGCTTGACCGTTCCTAGCTAGTAGTTGAATCTTGGAATTTTTTTGGTGTTTCTATGATTAAATATATACTTATTTACCTAGATATGATTTTTGGAAAAAATAAAGAGCAAACTATGAGGCAGCTGCAGTTCAAATTTGACCCGCTTCCAACTAAATCGGCGGGAAGTTGTCTTTTTCACCAGAGGTGGATCAAAACTTTTGACACCCAACCATTTGGTCAATTGTGCATTAAATATGGCCTAGTATTTTATAAAAATGATTTGGTCCAATGTTGCAACAATTATTTGGGAGGTCCTTCACAAAAAAACCTCCTTTTGGGCACTCGAAAAATGGAAAATGGTTCTTTCGTCCAAAGAAAAAGAAAACTTCCTTAGGAAACATTGTTTGCCATTCCAATATGCACCCTTGTGTACAATATGAGATCATTTGAACAAACTATACCATGAATGTGGCCATAAGATTGATCATTTGGCTTGAAAGCCATTGATCTCCACACGTGATAGCTCGTTTCTGAGAACACATTTTTAAAATAATTGCCGTATTGCAAGTTTATTATTTTTGCTGGGAACTTGGCCACATATAATGACACAATGCGAAGGTTTCCCAATTTTTTGATTTTTTTTGAATTTTTTATGCGCGTTTCAAAATGCGGTCAAAACGGCGGGAATGACCGTTCCTAGCTAGTGGTTGAATCTTGGAATTTTTTTGGTGTTTCTCTGATTAAATAGATACTTATGTACCTAGAAATGATTTTTAGAAAAAATAAAGAGCAAACTACGAGGCAACTACAGTTCAAATTTGACCCGCTTCCAACTGAATCGGCGGGAATTTGTCTTTTTCACCAGAGGTGGACAAAAACTTTTTACACCCAACCATTTGGTCAATTGTGCATTAAATATGGCCTAGTATTTTAGAAAAATGATTTGGTCCAATTTTACAACAATTATTTGGCAGGTCCTTCACAAAAAAACCTCCTTTTGGGCACTCGAAAAATGGAAAATGGTTCTTTCGTCCAAAGAAAAAGAAAATTTCCTTAGGCAACATTGTTTGAAATTCCAATATGCATCCTTGTGCACAATGAAAATGTTTCTTTTTGAATTTCTCATATCATAAAACTGTTTATATGATTTAACACCTTTTTTGAAAAAAAAATATGGTTCAACACCTTATTTTTAGTCGATTACGACCAATTTAAAAGGTCATAACGTGTACTGGGTTCTGATTGGTCCATGGGCATGTCACGCGGATCGTGCTCAAACACCGTCGGATGCTGTCGGATCCGACGGCAGCCCTTTCTCCCTCGCACCCCCCTCTTTGTCTAAAAAAATAAAAAAAATAAAAAAGAAAACTCCCTCACCCTCTCACCCCAGGAAACCTAGCGCTTCAGATCTGCCACCCACCCCTCGTCTCCCACATCGCCGCCGCCACCCCGATCCCTCCCCTCGTCTCCCACATCGCCGATCCACCGACGCTCTCGCGACCCCAGCCCTGCCTAGCTCCTCCTTTGGTTGCGTTTGGCTTATAGCCGAGGCGGAGCCGCGGAGGAGGCGGTGCTTCTTTGCTTTGCTTCGCTTCGCGGGAGGGAGGGAAAGTCGGCCAACCTTCCCGCTGCCGGCGTCGGTGTCGGTCGCGTCTCTGCCGCCCATAGGTGAGACGCCTGCCTCCTGTTGCCCCTCCCCTCCCCCACCTAGGGTTTTTGTGCTTCACCAACCAGATCTGACGAGCATTTCTTCTCCTCATTCTGTTGTTCGTCGCAGCCGCAGTCACCGCCGCCCCATCGCTCCTCCTCTCTGGCGAGCTCGGCGACTCCCTCGCCACGGAATCCACCGCTCCTCCCGTTTCCGCACACCTGCAGGTGCAGGTGAGTAGCACGCACCCCCACCCCCCCTCTCCGACTCCCGTAGCAGCGCCATCCCCTGCTCGTAGTCAGCAGTTAATCGGCGGGACGGAGGGCCTGCGCTTCCGCCCGGGCGCCGTACGCTCCGCGGCGGACATTCGTATTTGGGTTTGGGGTTTTGGCCGGGAAGGTTGTGCGGTGAACTGCTCTTGGTCGACATATCATTTCTATGAATTTTGGCCGTGATTTGGGATCGGGATTTTGGCCGGGATTCGCGTCCCAGGCTCCCGGCTGTTCTGTTCTTAGTTTTTAGGTATCATATTACTTGAGCTCTTAAGTTACTAGTGTGATTCGTGGATCATGGCAATGATGCTTCCTAGTGTATTCCGAGCAGATATTGGATGGATCAGCAGGGGAGCAAATATTCAGAGCAGATATTGCAACTGATTGCTTAGTTATCGAGTGGCATGCAATTTTACTTGACTTGTTCTTAGTGCGTTGCTTAGCCCAATTTGTGTGCACATTGCTGTAAGATGAGCTGTCTTGTATGATGTTCCTTTACGATGACAGGTTATGTCTGCCTTGCAATTGGATGCATTTGTATCTCAATCTTCTGCTGATGTTGAGATTCATTTGCTAATCGCTAGTTTACTCATGTTCTTACTTACTAGTGTGATTCATGAATGCTTGTTAGCGTATTCTGAGCGAAAAATCTTTCTGATTTTCTTAGTTTCTGAGCCAAATTGGTTGCTGAACCCATTATATATCTGTCAACCCTTGCTGAGTGTTAAGTACCTGCTGGTTGTTATTATTGCTCTTTTTTATGAAGGAAGTTAGTGTTTAACATCTATCGCTTTAACGCCTAGCGACTAAACAATGTTTTGTTTCTGGTTACTTAGGATGATTCGTCCGCTTGTATCCATTTTCCTGAACTAATTCCGTGTATTACTTCGTTTTAGGTTAATTTTTCTGATGCGTTTGTGCGCGTGTGTGTTTAACAGTGACCTCGGATCTGGTGAAGGGCGCCAAGGAGAAGCAGCTCAAGGTCAAGGGCCTCGATTTGGGCTGATTTACTAATTTGGTTTCCTCTGCTGGTGATGCTTGTTCCTGAAGGCGCTGGCCAAGGAGCTGGTGCAGTCCAGGAAGGCGGTCAACCACCTCTATGAGAACAAGGCCCAGCTCAACTCCATCTCCATGCACCTCGGCAAGATCGTCGGTAATGGACACCCCCTACATCGTATCTATCTTTCTAGATAGCATTCAGTATGGTAAAATTTAGTAATTTATAGCTGCTGTTCATGATGCTATTACAAACTCTGAAATCTGGTACTTTAGTCAAATGTGCTTCCTTTTTGAACAACTGTGCACCTTGGCGAGCTCGTCGGTAGCAAACAGTTTCTACTGGCCTCGTATCATTCTATACTAGTATGGATAGATAGCATCCAAGTTTGTTGTCTACTGACCTCTGCTGGTGTCTTGAAATGCTTGGGAATGGCCCGTCCGTCTGTACATGCAGTTAGTCTGAATCTGTTTTGGCAGCTAACATGCCTCGTCATTCTGACTACCTGCTTTCTCACTTCATGGCACTTGAGAACATTCATGTCTATTTTATCCATTCTCACATTCTGGCATATATTACTTCAACGATCTCACAATGGCGGTTTAGGACATGCTTATCCTTGCAAAAAAAACTGAGCTCAGGCAATACTAATGTTTATATCTATCATTCAGTACTACTGTTTATATCTAATCAATCCACTAGTTAGTTGAAGTCACAAGTAAGTCTATTAATAACTTAGCACTGGTCAAGTTAGTTGAAGTCACAAGTGCTAACTCTATCGACTTAGTTTTCTGCTGGAAGTCAAATCTCCTAAACACTAGAATGCCTGAAATGTCAGGGTAGCAAGTACTAGCCCTGTGCTTCATTCTATGTACCGTTCTGGTGTCTGTGCATGTATGGGCTAGCTTTTTGTGTAGAATAGTGAGTTGATGCTTCTTTCTACAGAAATACAACATGTTAGCTCTATGGATGTTTATGTACCTGCAACTTCTGCCAGCTCTAACTTGGTTATATAACAGTTCAATTAAGTCAATCTTTCGGGTGTTGATACACTACTGTGCAAGTTCTATGGTATGTGAGTTCCTTCTATTGCTGCAAGCATTGACACAATATGTCATGTGCAGGGAGCTCCGCATCCGAGTCTCGTCCATCATCGGCAGCAAGGAGCTGGGCCAAGGGGGCAAGCAGCGCTGCTGGTTCCTTGGGGCACCATGGCGTGTGGCGGCCTATTTTGCTTCCAAGAGCAGTACTGTTTATTTGAAATTGAATGATGTACTCGGCTACTGCCTAGTAAAAAATTGAATGATTGTCATGTACTGTCTATGATGTAGTGAGCTGTAGGAGTGAAATGAAATTTTATGTGTTGTTGTATGTGTTATTTTCCTGTAATGTTGTGTACATTTTACTTGAACATTAAGTTCTCCAGAAAATGTTCTTACTGGACCTGATAGTGGCCATGGCCCAAATATACTTGTACTATTAAGATGCCATGGCCCAAAATAACCTGGGCTGAAAAGCTATTCAGAAGTACTATAAGAAGGCCTCGACTCAAATAGACAATAGAAACAAAAAGGAAACAAACTCTGTGGAAAGGTAAAGGCCCATGATAGAAAAGGCCCAAAAACATCTAGAAAAAAAATCATAAATGGGCCGAATTGTTGGGCTAGGCCCATGTAGAAAATCGAATTGGACCGGGCTGAATCTTGTGCCACATCAGCTTGCCGCGCTGGATGCCTACGTGGCCTGGGGAGGTTGCTAGTGACCAAAAATTTGGTCAAAGAACCAATGACCTTTTACATATCACACAGAAGGTCGCTATAGTTAGTTAACGACCCTCAGCTTTTGACCTTCTGTTTTTGGTCACAAAAAGGTTGCAAATGAAAAACTATGACCTTTCAGCGACCAATAGTGAGGGTCACAAATTGACATATTTCTTGTAGTCTTGGAGCGGATTCGATGAAAAGGGTCCTTATGAAGGGTAAATAGAAGTTGACAAATCACGTTGTGGCTTTTTCATAGGTAAGAAAACATTCTTGCTAGAACCCTATTGCAGCCAGTAAAAGATGCAACAACAATTAGAGGACGTCTAACTTTCTTTTGCAGCAATTGCTTTGTGATGTGATATGGCCAAAAGTTGTGATGAATGATGAATGATATATTGTGATGTATGAGATCATGTTCTTGTAATAGGAATCACGAGTTGCATGTCGATGAGCATGACAACCGGCAGGAGCCATAGGAGTTGTCTTAATTATTGTATGACCTGCGTGTCAATGATTTAACACCATGTAATTACTTTACTTTATTGCTAAACCGTTAGCCATAGTAGTAGAAGTAATAGTTGGCGAGCAACTTCATGGAGACACGATGATGGAGATCATGATGATGGAGATCATGGTGTCATGCCGGTGACGAAGATGATCATGGAGCCCCAAAGATGGAGATCAAAGGAGCTATATGATATTGGCCATATCATGTCACTACTATTTAATTGCATGTGATGTTTATTATGTTCATGCATCTTGTTTACTTAGAACGACGGTAGTAAATAAGATGATCCCTCATAATAATTTCAAGAAAGTGTTCCCCCTAACTGTGCGTCATTGCTAAAGTTCATCGTTTCGAAGCACCACGTGATGATCGGGTGTGATAGATTCCTACGTTCACATACAACGGGTGTAAGACAGTTTTACACATGCAAAAACTCTTAGGTTAACTTGACGAGCCTAGCATGTATAGACATGGCCTCGGAACACAGAGAGTGAAAGGTCGAACATGAGTCGGATGGAAGATACGATCAACATGAAGATGTTCACCGATGATGACTAGTTCGTCTCACGTGATGATCGGACACGGCCTAGTTGACTCGGATCATCTAACACTTACATGACTAGAGGGATGTCAAATCTAAGTGGGAGTTCATTAAATAATTTGATTAGATGAACTTAATTATCATAAACTTAGTCTAAAATCTTTGCAAAAATGTCTTGTAGATCAAATGGCCAACGCTCATGTCAACATGAACTTCAACGCGTTCCTAGAGAAAACCAAGCTGAAAGATGATGGCAGCAACTATTCGGACTGGGTCTGGGACCTGAGGATCATCCTCATAGCTGCCAAGAAAGCATAAGTCCTAGAAAGACCACTAGGTGATGCACCCATCCCAGAGAACCAAGACGTTATGAACGCTTGGCAGTCACGTGCTGATGATTACTCCCTCGTTCAGTGCGGCATGCTTTACAGCTTAGAACCGGGGCTCCAAAAGCGTTTTGAGCAACACGGAGCATATGAGATGTTCGAGGAGCTGAAAATGGATTTCCAAGCTCATGCCCGGGTCGAGAGATATGAAGTCTCCGACAAGTTCTATAGTTGTAAGATGGAGGAAAATAGTTCTGTCAGTGAGCACATACTCAAAATGTCTGGGTTGCACAACCGCCTGTCCCAGCTGGACATTAACCTCCCGGACGAGGCGGTCATTGACAGAATCCTTGAGTCTCTCCCACCGAGCTACAAGAGCTTTGTGATGAACTACAATATGCAGGGGATGGTGAAAACTATTCTTGAAGTATTTTCAATGCTGAAGTCAGCAGAGGTAGAAATCAAGAAGGAACATCAAGTGTTGATGGTCAATAAAACCACTAAGTTCAAGAAGGGCAAGGGTAAGAAGAACTTCAAGAAGGACGACAAGGATGTTGCCGCACCCGGTAAGCCAGTTGCCGGGTAGAAGTCAAAGAATGGACCCAAGCCTGAGACTGAGTGCTTTTATTGCAAAGGGAAGGGTCACTGGAAGCGGAACTGCCCCAAATACTTAGCGGACAAGAAGGCCGGCAATACTAAAGGTATATTTGATATACATGTAATTGATGTGTACCTTACCAGTACTCGTAGTAACTCCTGGGTATTTGATACCGGTGCCGTTGCTCATATTTGTAACTCACACCAGGAGCTGCGGAATAAGCGGAGACTGGCGAAGGACGAGGTGACGATGCGCGTCGGGAATGGTTCCAAGGTCGATGTGATCGCCGTCGGCATGCTACCTCTACATTTACCTACGGGATTAGTTTTAAACCTCAATAATTGTTATTGAGTGCCAAGTTTGAGCATGAACATTGTATCTAGATCTCGTTT
The DNA here is from genome assembly GCF_018294505.1 of Triticum aestivum. NCBI lineage: Eukaryota > Viridiplantae > Streptophyta > Magnoliopsida > Poales > Poaceae > Triticum > Triticum aestivum. The sequence goes on from NC_057807.1 coordinate 643,596,253, forward strand.
AATACGAGATGGCTACTCATTTAAATCCGAGAATAATGGTTGTTCTATTTATATGAGAGATATGTTTTATGGTCATGCCCCGATGGTCAATGGTTTATTCTTAATGAATCTCGAACATAATGTTACACATATTCATAGTGTGAATACCAAAAGATGTAAAGTTGATAACGATAGTCCCACATACTTGTGGCACTGCCGCCTTGGTCACATTGGTGTCAAGCGCATGAAGAAGCTCCATGCTGATGGACTTTTAGAGTCTCTCGATTATGAATCATTTGACACACTTGCGAACCATGCCTCATGGGCAAAATGACCAAGACTCCGTTCTCCGGAACAATGGAGCGAGCAACCAACTTATTGGAAATCATACATACCGATGTGTGCGGTCCAATGAGCATTGAGGATCGTGGAGGATATCGTTATGTTCTCACTCTCACTGATGACTTGAGTAGATATGGGTATGTCTACTTGATGAAACACAAGTCTGAGACCTTTGAAAAGTTCAAGGAATTTCAGAATGAGGTAGAGAATCAACGTGACCGAAAGATAAAATTCTTACGATCAGATCGTGGAGGAGAATATTTAAGTCACGAATTTGGTACACACTTAAGAAAATGTGGAATCGTTTCACAACTCATGCCGCCTGGAACACCTCAGCGTAACGGTGTGTCCGAACGTCGTAATCGCACTCTATTGGATATGGTGCAATCTATGATGTCTCTTACCGATTTACCGCTATCATTTTGGGGATACGCTCTAGAGACAGCTACATTCACCTTAAATAGGGCTCCATCTAAATCCGTTGAGACGACACCGTATGAATTATGGTTTGGGAAGAAACCTAAGCTGTAGTTTCTAAAAGTTTGGGGATGCGATGCTTATGTCAAGAAACTTCAACCTGAAAAGCTCGAACCCAAGTCGGAAAAATGCGTCTTCATAGGATACCCTAAGGAAACCATTGGGTATACCTTATACCTTAGATCCGAAGGCAAGATCTTTGTTGCCAAGAACGGATCCTTTATGGAAAAAGAGTTTCTCTCGAAAGGAGTAAGTGGGAGGAAAGTAGAACTCGATGAAGTACCACCTCTTGAACCGGAAAGTAGTGCAGCTCAGAAAAATGTTCCTGTGGTGCCTACACCGACTGGAGAGGAAATTAATGATGATGATCAAGGTACTTCGGATCAAGTTGCTACTGAACTTCGTAGGTCCACAAGGACACGTTCCACACCAAAGTGGTATGGCAACCCTGTACTGGAAATCATGTTGTTAGACAATGGTGAACCTTCGAACTATGAAGAAGCGATGGCGTGCCCAGATTCCAACAAATGGCTTGAAGCCATGCAATCTGAGATAGAATCCATGTATGAAAACAAATTATGGACTTTGATAGACTTGCCCGATGATCGGCGAGCGATAGAAAACAAATGGATCTTTAAGTAGAAGACAGACGCGGATGGTAATCTTACCATCTATAAAGCTCGACTTGTCGCTAAGGGTTATCGGCAAGTTCAAGGGGTTGACTACGATGATACTTTCTCTCCCATAGCGAAGCTGAAGTCCGTCCGAATCATGTTAGCAATTGCCGCATACTATGATTATGAGATATGGCAGATGGACGTCAAAACGGCATTCCTTAACGGCCATCTTAAGGAAGAACTGTATATGATGCAGCCGGAGGGTTTTGTCGATACTAAGAATGCTAACAAGATATGCAAGCTCCAGCGATCCATTTATGGGCTGGTGCAAGCATCTCGGAGTTGGAACATTCGCTTTGATGAGATGATCAAAGCGTTTGGCTTTATGCAGACTTATGGAGAAGCCTGTGTTTACAAGAAAGTGAGTGGGAGCTCTGTAGCATTTCTCATATTATATGTAGATGACATACTTTTGATGGGAAATGATATAGAACTTTTGGACACCATTAAGGCCTACTTGAATAAGTGTTTTTCAATGAAGGACCTTGGAGAAGCTGCTTACATATTAGGCATCAAGATCTATAGCGATAGATCGAGACACCTCATAGGTCTTTCACGAAGCACATACCTTGATAAGATATTGAAGAAGTTCAAAATGGATCAGTCCAAGAAAGGGTTCTTGCCTGTATTGCAAGGTGTGAGATTGAGCTCGGCTCAATGCCCGACCACTGCAGAAGATAAAGAAGAGATGAGTGTCATCCCCTATGCCTCAGCCATATGGTCTATTATGTATGCCATGCTGTGTACCAGACTTGATGTAAGCCTTGCCGTAAGTTTGGTAGGAAAGTACCAAAGTAATCCCGGCAAGGAACACTGGACAGCGGTCAAGAATATCATGAAGTACCTGAAGAGGACTAAGGATATGTTTCTCATTTTTGGAGGTGACGAAGAGCTCGTCGTAAAGGGTTACGTCGACGCTAGCTTCGACACAGATCTGGATGACTCTAAGTCACAAACCGGATACGTGTATATGTTGAATCATGGAGCAGTAAGTTGGTGCAGTTGCAAGCAGAGCATCATGGCGGGATCTACATGTGAAGCGGAGTACATGGCAGCCTCGGAGGCAGCGTATGAAGCAATATGGATGAAGGAGTTCATCACCGACCTAGGAGTCATACCCAATGCGTCGGGGCCAATCACTTTCTTCTGTGACAACACCGGAGCTATTGCCCTTGCCAAGGAGCCCAGGTTTCACAAGAAGACGAGGCACATCAAGCGTCGTTTCAACTCCATCCATGAAAATGTTCAAGATGGAGACATAGATATTCGCAAAATACATACGGATCTGAATGTCGCAGATCCGTTGACTAAACCTCTTCCGCGAGAAAAACATGATCAACACCGGAACTCTATGGGTGTTCGATTCATCACAATGTAACTATATTATTGACTCTAGTGCAAGTGGGAGACTATTGGAAATATGCCCTAGAGGCAATAGTAAAAGGATTATTATTATATTTCCTTGTTCATGATAATTGTCTTTTATTCATGCTATAATTGTATTATCCGGAAATCGTAATACACGTGTGAATACATAGACCACAATATGTCCCTAGTGAGCCTCTAGTTAACTAGCTCGTTGATCAACAGATAGGCATGGTTTCCTGACTATGGACATTAGATGTCATTGATAACGGGATCACATCATTAGGAGAATGATGTGATGGACAAGACCCAATCCTAAGCATAGCACAAGATCGTGTAGTTCATTTTGCTAGAGCTTTTCCAATGTCAAGTATCTTTTCCTTAGACCATGAGATCGTGTAACTCCCGGACACCGTAGGAGTGCTTTGGGTGTATCAAACGTCACAACGTAACTGGTTGACTATAAAGGTGCACTACAGGTATCTCCGAAAGTGTCTGTTGGGTTGACACGGATCGAGACTGGGATTTGTCACTCCGTATGATGGAGAGGTATCTCTGGGCCCACTCGGTAATGCATCATCATAATGAGCTCAAAGTGACCAAATGTCCGGTCACGGGATCATGCATTACGGTACGAGTAAAGTTACTTTCCGGTAACGAGATTGCACGAGGTATTGGGATACCGACGATCGAATCTCGGGCAAGTAACGTACCGATTGACAAAGGGAATTGTATACGGGGTTGCTTGAATCCTCGACATCGTGGTTCATCCGATGAGATCATCGAGGAGCATGTGGGAGCCAACATGGGTATCTAGATCCTGATGTTGGTTATTGACTGGAGAGCCGTCTCGGTCATGTCTACATGTCTCCCGAACCCGCAGGGTCTACACACTTAAGGTTCGGTGACGCTAGGGTTGTAGAGATATGAGTATGTAGCAAACCGAAAGTTGTTCGGAGTCCCGGATGAGATCCCGAACATCATAAGGAGTTCCGGAATGGTCCGGAGGTAAAGAATTATATATGGGAAGTCGAGTTTCGACCATCGGGAAAGTTTCGGGGGTCACCAGAATTGTACCGGGACCACCGGAAGGGTCCCGGGGGTCCACCGGGTGGGTCCACCCATCCCGGAGGGCCCCATGGGCTGAAGTGGGAGGGGAACCAGCCCCTGGTGGGCTGGTGCGCCCCCCTGGGGCCCCCCTCTGCGCCTAGGGTTGGGAACCCTAGGGGGGCGCCTCCACTTGCCTTGGGGGGCACTCCACCCCCCTGGCCGCCGCCCCCCTTGGGAGATCCAATCTCCAGGGCCGGCACCCCCCTGGGGTCCCTATATAAAGAGGGGGTGGGTGGGCAGCCGCACCCTGACATCTGGCGCCTCCCTCCCCCCTTGCTACACCTCCTCCTCCCGTAGTCGCTTGGCGAAGCCCTGCCGGAACCCTGCTGCATCCACCACCACGCCGTCGTGCTGCTGGATCTTCATCAACCTCTCCTCCCCCCTTTCCTGGATCAAGAAGGAGGAGTCGTAACGCTGACCGTACATGTGTTGAACGCGGAGGTGCCGTCCGTTCGGCGCTAGGATCTCCGGTGATTTGGATCACGACGAGTACGACTCCCTCAACCCCGTTCTCTTGAACGCTTCCGCTCGCGATCTACAAGGGTATGTAGATGCACTCCCCTCTCTCGTTGCTAGATGAACTCATAGATTGATCTTGGTGAACGTAGGAAATTTTTTATTTTATGCAACGTTCCCCAACATCATATGCTTATACCATGGGGAGTAATGACTTCACACGTAATAAGTATAGGTAGTAAACTCATTGAAAGTTAGCAAACGCAGAATTGGTCACTTGACCAATTCATGAAAGAATATTGAAGGAAGAGAGATTTCACATATAAATATACTATCTTGGACATCTTTTGTAATTGTGAGCACTCATTGAAATATGACATGCTAAAAGGTTGATGTTGGACAAGGAAGACAACGTAATGGGTTATGTTTTCTTATATCCGAAATAAAGTATATTGTCATGGATCATCCAACATGCTGAGCTTGCCTTTCCCCCTCATGCTAGCCAAATTCTTTGCACCAAGTAGAGATACAACTTGTGCTTCCGAATATCCTTTAAACTAGTTTTGCCATGAGAGTCCACCATACCCACCTATGGATTGAGTAAGATCCTTCTAGTAAGTTGTCATCAGTGCATGCAATAAAAATTTCTCTAAATATGTATGATCTATTAGTGCAAAGAAAATAATCTTTATACGAACTTGTGATAGGGAAGAAATGAAAGCAACAGACTGCGTAATAAAGGTCTCTATCACAAGAGGCAATATAAAGTGACATTCTTTTGCATTAAGATTTTGTGCATCCAACCTTAAAATCGCATGACAACCTCTACTTCCCTCCGCGAAGGGCCTATCTTTTACTTTTATAATCTACCCTTATACAAGAGTCATGGTGATCATCACCTTTCCTTTTTACACTTTTTCCTTTGGCAAGCACTTTGTGTTGGAGCGAACCGGATATATATATATATATATATCTACTTGGATGTAGGTTTTCATAAAGTATTGTTGTTGACATTACCCTTGAGGTAAAAGGTTGGGAGGCAAAACTATAAGCCCCTATCTTTCTCTGTGTCCGATTAAAACTTTGAACCCATAAATATCACATGAGTGTTAGCAATTGTGAAAGACTATATGATAGTTGAGTATGTGGGATTTGCTAAATCAAAGCTCTTACATAGACCCTTCCTGAAAATAAGATGAATTGCAATTGTTTGATGACTAAGAGCACGGTTTGTTAGTTTTCAAGAAAGTTTATGATCTATACTTTGACATGTGAATAGCTTGTCACTTGATCATGAGAAGTTTTATGAGTTGAGCTACTGCTATGATATATAATGATGCTAGAAAAAGTGATTGGAACTATGATTGATCAAACTTGTGCACTTGCTAGCATTCACACTTCATAAATTATTTCTTTTATCATTTACCTACTCGAGGACGAGCAGGAATTAAGCCTGGGGAGCCTGATACATCTCTGATACGTCTCCGTCGTATCTATAATTTTTGATTGTTCCATGCCAATATTATTCAACTTTCATATACTTTTGGCAAATTTTTATATTATTTTTGGGACTAACATGTTGATCCAGTGCCCAGTGCCAGTTCATGTTTGTTGCATATTTTATGTTTCACGGAAATCCCATATCAAACGGAGTCCAAACGGGATAAAAACGAACGGGGAATATTTTTGGAATATTTGTGATTTTTGGGAAGAAGAATCAATGCGAGACGGTGCCCGAGGGGGCCACGAGGCAGGGGGGCGTGTCCCTGACCCTCGTGGGCACCCTGTAAGTCGGTGTACGCTCTTCTTTTGTCACAAGAAAGCTAATTTTCTGAGAAAAATCTTGGCGAAGGTTTCAGTCCAATCGGAGTTACGGATCTCTGGATATATAAGAAACGGTGAAAGGGCAGAATCCCATGAACGCAGAAACAGAGAGAGACAGAGAGCCATATCCAATCTCGGAGGGGCTGTTGCCCCTCCCACGCCATGGAGACCATGGACCAGAGGGGAAACCCTTCTCCCATATAGGGAGAAGGTCAAGGAAGAAGAAGAAGAAGGGGGTCTCTCTCCCCCTCGCTTCCGGTGGCGCCAGAACGCCGCCGGGGCCATCATCATCACCGCGATCTACACCAACACCGCCGTCATCTTCACCAACATCTCCATCACCTTCCCCCATCTATATTTAGTGGTCCACTCTCCCGCAACCCGATGTACCCTCTACTTGAACATGGTGCTTTATGCTTCATATTATTATCTAATGATGTGTGGCCATCCTATGATGTCTGAGTAGATTTTCATTGTCCTATCGGTGATTGATGAATTGCTATGATTGGTTTAATTTGCTTGTGGTTATGTTGTTGTCCTATTGTGCCCTCCGTGTCGCGCAAGCGTGAGGGATTCCCGCTGTAGGGTGTTGGAATACGTTCATAATTCGCTTATAGTGGGTTGCTTGAGTGACAGAAGCATAAATCCGAGTAAGGGGGTTGTAGCGTATGGGATAAAGGGGACTTGATACTTTAATGCTATGGTTGGGTTTTACCTTAATGATCTTTAGTAGTTGCGGATGCTTGCTAGATTTCCAATCATAAGTGCATATGATCGAACAAGAGAAAGTATGTTAGCTGAGACGTCTCCAACGTATCTATAATTCTTGATTGTTCCATGCTATTATATTACCCGTTTTGGATGCTTATGGGCTTTACTTTACACTTTTATATCATTTTTGGGACTAACCTACTAATCGGAGGCCCAACCCGTATTGCTGTTTTTTTGCCTATTTCAGTGTTTCGAAGAAAAGGAATATCAAACGGAGTCCAAACAGAATGAAACCTTCGGGAGCTTGTTTTTTGAAACGAACGTGATCCAGAGGACTTGGAGTGCAAGTCAAGAAGCTTCCGAGGTGGCCACGAGGGTGGAGGGCGCGCCCCCCTACTGGGCGTGCCCCCTATCTCATGGGCCCCTTGGGTGTCCACCGACGTACTTCTTTCTCCTATATATACCCACGTACCCCGAAAACATCAGGAACGACCACGAAAAACTATTTCCACCACCGTAACCTTTAGTATCCGTGAGATACCATCTTGGAGCCTTCGCCGGCGCTCCGTCGAAGGGGGAATCGACCACGGAGGGCTTCTACATCAACACCATAGCCTCTCCGATGAGTTCTGAGTAGTTTACCACGGACCTTCGGGTCCATAGTTATTAGCTAGATGCCTTCCTCTCTCTCTTTGAATCTCAATACCATGTTCTCCTTGATCTTCTTGGAGATCTATTCGATGTAACTCTTTTTGCGGTGTGTTTGTTGAGATCCGATGAATTGTGGGTTTATGATCAAGTTTATCTATGAGAAATATTTGAATCTCCTCTGAATTCTTTTCTGTATGATTAAGTTATCTTTGCAAGTCTCTTTGAATTATCAGTTTGATTTGGCCTACTAGATTGATCTTTCTTGCAATGGGAGAAGTGCTTAGCTTTGGGTTCAATCTTGCGGTGTTCTTTCCCAGTGACAGCAGGGGCAGCAAGGCACGTATTGTATTGTTGCCATCGAGGATAAAAAGATGGAGTTTATATCATATTGCATGAGTTTATCCCTCTATATCATGTCATCTTTCTTAATGTGTTACTCTGTTCTTATGAACTTAATACTCTAGATGCATGCTGGATAGCGGTCGATGTGTGGAGTAATAGTAGTAGATGCAGGCAGGAGTCGGTCTAGTTGTCACGGACGTGATGCCTATATACATGATCATGACTAGATAATCTCATAATTATTCGCTTTTCTATCAATTGCTCGACAGTAATTTGTTCACCCACCGTAATACTTATGCTATCTCGAGAGAAGCCACTAGTGAAACCTATGGCCCACGGGTCTATCTTTTATCATATAAGCTTTCAATCTACTTTTATTTGCATCTTTACTTTTCCAATCTATATTATAAAATACCAAAAATGTATTTATCTTATCATACTATCTCTATCAGATCTCACTTTCGCAAGTGGCCGTGAAGGGATTAACAACCCCTTTATTGCGTTGGTTGCGAGTTCTTTGCTTGTTTTGTAGGTGCGTGGGACTTTTGAGGAGCCTCCTACTGGATTGATACCTTGATTCTCAAAAACTGAGGGAACTACTTACACTACTATTGCTGCATCACCCTTTCCTCTTCAAGGAAAACCAAACACAAGCTCAAGACGTAGCAAGAAGGATTTCTGGCGCTGTTGCCGGGGAGGTCTTCACTCAAGTCAAGACATACCAAGTACCCATCACAAACTCATCTCCCTCGCATTTACATTATTTTCCATTTGCCTCTCGTTTTCCTCTCCCCCACTTCACCCTTGCCATTTTATTCGCCCTCTCTTTCCCAATCTCCTTCTCTCCCTCTTTCGCTTGCCTTTTTCTGTTTGCTTGTGTGTTGGATTACTTGTCGCCATGGCGCAAGATAATACCAAATTGTGTGATTTCTCCAATACCAATAATAATGATTTCCTTAATACTCCGATTGCTCCTCTTAATGATGTTGAGTCTTGTGAAATCAATGCTGCTTTGCTGGATCTTGTTATGAAGATCAATTCTCCGGCCTTCCTAGTGAAGATGTCGCTACCCATCTAAACAACTTTGTTGATTTGTGTGAGATGCAAAAGAAAAAAATATACGGATAATGATATTGTTTAATTGAAGTTATTTTCGTTTTCACTTAGAGATCGTGCTAAAGTTTGGTTTTCGTCTTTGCCTAAAAATAGTATTGATTCTTGGAACAAGTGCAAAGATGATTTTATCTCTAAGTATTTTCCTCCCACTAATATCATCACTCTTAGGAACGATATTATGAATTTTAAATAACTTGATCATGAGCATGTTGCCCAATCACTATGGATGATCATACAAAAAATTTATGCCGGATTGAATTTTGCTTCTAGAAATCTTTTAGATTCGGCCGTGGGAGGAACGTTTATGGAAATCACCTAAGGAGAAGCTACAAAACTCCTTGATAATATCATGGCTAATTATTCTCAATGGCACATATGCCACCGAACGATCTACTAGTAAAAAAGTTCATGCTATAAAAGAAATTAATGTTTTGAGTGGAAAGATGGATGAACTTATGAGATTGTTTGCTACTAAGAGTGCTTCTATTGATCCCAATGATATGCCTTTATCTACCTTGATTGAGAATAATAATGAATCTATGGATGTAAATTTTGTTGGTAGGAATAATTTTGGCAACAATGCTTATAGAGGAAACTTAAATCCTAGACCGTTCCCTAGTAATTCGTCTAATAATTATGGAAATTCCTACAATAATTCTTATGGTAATTTTAATAAATTGCCCTCTGATTTTGAGAATAGCGTGAAAGAATTTATGATCTCTCAAAAGAATTTTAGTGCCTTTGCTTGAAGAAAAATTGCTTAAAGTTGATGATTTGGCTAGAAACATTGATGGACTCTCGCTTGATGTTGATTCTTTGAAACTTAGATCTACTCCTCCTAAGCATGATATCAACGAGTCTCTCAAAGCTATGAGAAGTTCCATTGACGAGTGCAAAGAAAGAACTGCTAGATTGTGTGCTAAGAAAGAACCGCTAGTTCGATTGAAGATGCCGCTACCCATCTAAACAACTTTGTTAATTTGTGTGAGATGCAAAAGAAAAAATATATGGATAATGATATTGTTTAATTGAAGTTATTCCGTTTTCACTTAGAGATCATACTAAAGTTTGGTTTTCGTCTTTGCCTAAAAATAGTATTGATCCCTGGAACAAGTGCAAAGATGCTTTTATCTCTAAGTATTTTCCTCCCGCTAAGATCATCACTCTTAGGAACGATATTATGAATTTTAAATAACTTGATCATGAGCATGTTTCCCAATCTTGGGAAAGAATGAAATTGATGATTCGCAATTGCCCTACTCATGGTTTGAATTTATGGATGATCATACAAAAATTTTATGCCGGATTGAATTTTGCTTCTAGAAATCTTTTAGATTCGGCCGCGGGAGGAACGTTTATGGAAATCACCTTAGGAGAAGCTAAAAAAATCCTTGATAATATCATGGCTAATTATTCTCAATGGCACATATGCCACCGAACAATCTACTAGTAAAAAAGTGCATGCTATAGAAGAAATTAATGTTTTGAGTGGAAAGATGGATGAACTTATGAGATTGTTTGCTACTAAGAGTGCTTCTATTGATCCCAATGATATGCCTTTATCTACCTTGATTGAGAATAATAATGAATCTATGGATGTAAATTTTGTTGGTAGGAATAATTTTGGCAACAATGCTTATAGAGGAAACTTTAATCCTAGACCGTTCCCTAGTAATTCCTCTAATAATTATGGAAATTCCTACAATAATTCTTATGGTAATTTTAATAAATTGCCCTCTGATTTTGAGAATAGCGTGAAAGAATTTATGATCTCTCAAAAGAATTTTAATGCCTTTGCTTGAAGAAAAATTGCTTAAAGTTAATGATTTGGCTAGGAATGTTGATGGACTCTCGCTTGATGTTGATTCTTTGAAACTTAGATCTACTCCTCCTAAGCATGATATCAACGAGTCTCTCAAAGCTATGAGAAGTTCCATTGACGAGTGCAAAGAAAGAACCGCTAGATTGCGTGCTAAGAAAGATTGCTTTATAAAGGCGTGTTCTTCTAGCTTCCATGAAAGTAATGATGAAGATCTTAAAGTTTTGATGTGTCACCTATTAGATCTTATTTTGCAATATGAATCTTAATAACAATGGGACTGGAGATGAGTCAACTTTAGTTAAACGATGTCCCAATAATTCAGAGTTTTTAGATCTTGATGCTAAATTTGGTAAAAGTGGGATTGGAGAGGTCAAGACTTTAAATAGCGTTGAACCCACTATCTTGGATTTCAAGGAATTTGATTATGATAATTGTTCTTTAGAAGGTTGTATTTCCTTGTTGCAATCCGTTGTGAATTCTCCTCATGCTTATAGTCAAAATAAAGCTTTTACCAAACATATTGTTGATGCCTTGATGCAATCTTTTGATGAAAAACATAATTTGGAAGTTTCTATACCTAGAAAACTTAATGATGAGTGGGAACCTACTATAAATATTAAAATTAAATATCATGAGTTTTATGCTTTATGTGATTTGGGTGCTAGTGTTTCCACGATTCCGAAAACTTTATGTGATGTTCTAGATTTCCATGATCTTGATGATTGCTCTTTAAATTTGCACCTTGCGGATTCCACCATAAAAAAGCCAATGGGAAGGATCAATGATTTTCTCATTGTTGCAAATAGAAATTTGGTGCCCGTAGATTTTATCGTTCTTGATATAGATTGCAATCTTTCTTGTCCTATTATTCTTGGTAGACCTTTTCTTAGTACGATTGGCGCGACTATTGATATGAAGGAAGGGAATATTAGATTCCAATTTCCATTAAGGAAAGGCATCGAGCACTTTCCAAGAAAGGAAATTAAATTACCTTATGAATCTATCATGCGAGCTGCTTATGAATTGAGTGCCAAAGATGGCACTACTTAGATCTATCCTCGCTTTTATGCCTAGCTAGGGGCGTTAAACGATAGCGCTAGTTGGGAGGCAACCCAATTTTATTTGTGTTTTTTTGTTTTTGTTCCTGTTTAGTAAGAAATTTTTCATCTACCTTCTGTTTATATGTGTTTTCATGTTTTATTTAGTGTTTGTGCCAAGTAGAACCTATAGGATAACCTATGGTAATAGTTAATTTGATTCTGCTGAAAAACAGAAACTTTGCGCTCACGAGAAAAAATTCTATAAATCACAGAAACGTGCTTTTGCATTGATTCTTTTTGCTGCAGATCAATAGACAAATTTTCCAGGACTTCCTATTTTGGTAGTAGTTTTATAATTCCATAAGTATTCGAAAGTTACAGATTGCTACATACTGTTCTGTTTTTGACAGATTCTGTTTTTCGTGTGTTGATTGCTTATTTTGATGCATCTATGGCTAGTATTAAGTGGTATGAACCATAGAGAACTTGAAATACGGTAGGTTTAACACCAATATTATAAAGAATAAGTTCATTACAGTACCTTATGTGGTGGTTTTTCTTTCTTTCACTAACGGAGCTTATGAGATCTCCTGTTGAGTTTTGTGTTGTGAAGTTTTCAAGTTTTGGGTAAAGATTTGATGGACTATGGAATAAGGAGTTGGAAGAGCCTTAGCTTGGGGATGCCCATGTAACCCAAGATATTCAAGAATAGCCAAAAGCCTAAGCTTGGGGATGTACCGGGAAGGCATCCCCTCTTTCGTCTTCGTTCATTGGTAACTTTACTTGGAGCTATATTTTTATTCGCCACATGATATGTGTTTTGCTTGGAGCGTCTTGTATGATATTAGTCTTTGCTTTTTAGTTTACCACAATCATACTTTCTGTACACACATTTTGGGAGAAGCCTACTTGATTGGAATTTATTAGAATTCTGTATGTGCTTCACTTATATCTTTTGAGCTAGATAGTTTTTTGCTCTAGTGCTTCACTTATATCTTTTAGAGCATGGCGGTGACTTAATTTTGAAGAAATTGTTGATCTCCCATGCTTCACTTATATTATTTTGAGAGTCTCTTAGAGCAGCATGGTATTTGCTATGGTTATAAAATTGTTCCTAGAATGGTAGGCATCCAAGTTGGATATAATAAAAACTATCATAGGAAGTGAATTGGATGCTATGATCAATTTGATACTTGATAATTGTTTTGAGATATGGAGGTAGTGATATTAGATTCATGCTAGTTGGGTGATTATGAATTTAAAGAATTCTTGTGTTGAAGTTAGCAAGTCCCGTAGCATGCACGCATGGTTAAAGTTGTGTAACAAATTTGAAACATGAGGTGTTCTTAGATTGTGCATCCTTATGAGTGGCGGTCGGGGACAAGCGATGGTCTTTTCCTACCAATCTATCCCCCTAGGAGCATGCGCGTAGTGCTTTGTTTTTGATGACTTGTAGATTTTTGCAATAAGTATATGAGTTCTTTTGACTAATGTTGAGTCCATGGATTATACGCACATTTATCTTTCCATCATTGCTAGCCTCTTCGGTACCGTGCATTGCCCTTTCTCACCTTGAGAGTTGGTGCAAACTTCGCCGGTGCATCCAAACCCCGTGATATGATACGCTCTATCACACATAAATCTCTCTATATCTACCTCAAAACAGCCACCATACCTACCTATTATGGCATTTCCATAGCCATTCCAAGATATATTGCCATGCAACTTTCCGCCGTTCCGTCTATCATCATGACATACATTACCATTGTCATATTGCCTTGCATGATCATGTAGTTGACTTTGTATTTGTAGCAAAGCCACCATGCATAAATTTTCATACATGTCACTCTTGATTCATTGCCCATCCGGGTACACCGCCGGAGGCATTCATATAGAGTCATATCTTGTTCTAGTTTTGAGTTGTAATTCATGAGTTGTAAATATATAGAAGTGTGATGATCATCGTTATTAGAGCATTGTCCCCAAATAAAAAAGAAAGGCCAAAGAAAAAAAAGAAAAAAAAAGAAAGGCAAAAAAGGCCCAAAAAAGAAAAGAAAGGGGGATAAAAATAAAAAAAGGGGGCAATGTTACTATCTCTTTTTCCACACTTGTGCTTCAAAGTAGCACCATGTTCTTCATATAGCGAGTCTAATATGTTGTCACTTTCATATACTAGTGGGAATTTTTCATTATAGAACTTGGCTTGTATATTACTACGATGGGCTTCCTCAAATGCCCTAGGTCTTCGTGAGCAAGCAAGTTGGGTGCACACCCACTAGTTTCTTTTGTTGAGCTTTCACACATTTATAGCTCTAGTGCATCTGTTGCATGCCAATCCCTACTCCTCATGTTGACACCAATTGATGGGCATCTCCATAGCCCATTGATTATCCTCATCAATGTGAGACTTTTTTTTGGTCTTCTCCACACAATCCCCATCATTATATTCTATTCCACCCATAGTGCTATATCCATGGCTCACGCTCATGTATTGCGTGAAAGTTCAAAAAGTTTAAGATTATTTAAGTACGAAACAATTGCTTGGCTTGTCATCAGGGGTATATAAGATGGGAGCATTTTTGTGTGACGAAAATGAAGCATAGCCTAACTATATGATTTTGTAGGGATGAACTTTCTTTAGCCATGTTATTTTGAGAAGACATGATTGCTTTGATTAGTATGCTTGAAGTATTAGTATTTCTTATGTCAATATGAACTTTTATTTTGAATCATTTGGATCTGAACATTCATACCACAATAAAGAGAATTACATTGAGAAATATGCTAGGTAGCATTCCACATCAAAAATTATGTTTTTATCATTTACCTACTCAAGGACAAGCAGGAATTAAGCTTGGGGATGCTTGATACGTCTCCAACGTATCTATAATTTTTTATTGTTCCATGTTATTATATTACCTGTTTTGGATGTTTATGGGCTTTACTTTACACTTTTATCTCATTTTTGGGACTAACCTACTAACCGGAGGCCCAGCCCGTATTGTTGTTTTTTGTCTATTTCAGTGTTTCAAAGAAAAGGAATATCAAACAGAGTCCAAACGGAATGAAACCTTCGGGAGCATGATTTTTGGAATGAATGTGATCCAGAGGACTTGGAGTGCAAGTCAAGAAGCTGCCGAGGTGGCCACGAGGGTGGAGGGCGCGCCCCCCTATCTCGTGGGCCCCTTGGGCGTCCATCGGTGTACTTCTTTCTCCTATATATAGCCACGTAGCCCGAAAACATCAGGAGCGACCACGAAAAACTATTTCCACCATCGTAACTTTCGGTATTCGCGAGATCCCATCTTGGAGCCTTTGCCGGCGCTCCACCGGAGGGGGGATCGACCATGGAGGGCTTCTACATCAACACCATAGCCTCTCCGATGATTTGTGAGTAGTTTACCACAGACCTTCGGGTCCATAGTTATTAGCTACATGGCTTCTTCTCTCTCTTTGAATGCCAATACCATGTTCTCCTTGATCTTCTTGGAGATCTATTCGATGTAACTCTTTTTGCGGTGTGTTTGTCGAGATCCGATGAATTGCGGGTTTATGATCAAGTTTATATATGAGAAATATTTGAATCTCCTCTGAATTCTTTTATGTATGATTAAGTTATATTTGCAAGTCTCTTCGAATTATCAGTTTGGTTTGGCCTACTAGATTGATCTTTCTTGCAATGGGAGAAGTGCTTAGCTTTGGGTTCAATCTTGCGGTGTCCTTTCCCAGTGACAGGAGGGGCAGCAAGGCACGTATTGTATTGTTGCCATCGAGGATAAAAAGATGGGGTTTATATCATATTGTATGAGTTTATCCCTCTACATCATGTCATATTTCTTAATGCGTTACTCTGTTCTTATGAACTTAATACTCTAGATGCATGTTGGATAGCGGTCGATGTGTGGAGTAATAGAAGTAGATGCAGGCAGGAGTCGGTCTACTTGTCACGGACGTGATGCCTATATACATGATCATGCCTAGATAATCTCATAATTATTCAGTTTTCTATCAATTGCTCAACAGTAATTTGTTCACCCACCGTAATACTTATGCTATCTCGAGAGAAGCCACTAGTGAAACCTATGGCCCCCGGGTCTATCTTTTATCATATAAGCTTTCAATCTACTTTTATTTGCATCTTTACTTTTCCAATCTATATTACAAAATACCAAAAATATATTTATCTTATCATACTATCTCTATCAGATCTCACTTTCGCAAGTGGCCATGAAGGGATTGAAAACCCCTTTATTGCGTTGGTTGCGAGTTCTTTGTTTGTTTGTGTAGGTGCGTGGGACTTTTGAGGAGCCTCCTACTGGATTGATACCTTGGTTCTCAAAAACTGAGGGAAATACTTACGCTACTATTGCTGCATCACCCTTTCCTCTTGAAGGAAAACCAACGCAAGCTCAAGGCTAGCATTAGCTTATGCCTCTCCCACATAAAACTTGTTATCGGTCTAGTAAAGTAGTCAATTGCTTGGGGACAATTTCACTACTCCTACCACCACTTTTCCACACTCGCTATATTTACTTTATTGCATATTTATCTAAACAGCCCCTAGCTTTTATTTATGTGCTCTTTATTATCTTGCAAACTTATCCAACAACATCTGCAAAGTCCTTCTAGTTTCACACTTGTTCTAGGTAAAGCGAACGTTAAGCGTGCGCAGAGTTGTATCGGTGGTCGATAGAACTTGAGGGAATATTTGTTCTTCCTTTAGCTCCTCGTTGGGTTCGATACTCTTACTTATCGAAAGAGGCTACAATTGATCCCCTACACTTGTGGGTTATCAAGACCTTTTTCTGGTGCCGTTGCCGGGGAGTCATAGCGTGGGGTGAATATTTCGTGTGTGCTTGTTTGCTTTATCACTAAGTAATTTTTATTTGCTGTTATAAGTTGTTTTCTATCTTTACTTATGGATATGGAACACGAAATACCAAAAAAATTAGGTGTACTTGCTACTCATGGAGATGGAGAACCTCCTAAAACACTCGATGCTAGTTATGTGAAAAATATTATGTACTACTTCGATAATCCTGAGAAAACCCCATTCAATTATATTACGGGGTTAACATTGGATCAACGTGAATACTTTAGGGATTATCGCTTGACACAAAAAGGGAAACTATTATGGGATCAAATTCATATGTTGCATTGGTATGCTCAGGAACTATGCTTGAGATATGATTATACTTGTTACTCTAGGATGAAGGCTCCACACCTTCCCTTTTCATGCAAATTTAATGATGATAAAACCTTGGCTTCTTATGCTAATGGTATCTCTGATTACTATGATGTGGAACAAATAGAGGAATACGTTGCTTTTATGGGTGCTTATGAAATTGATTCTTTGTTTAAAGAGTGTGAAAATCTTGATGATGTTGTTTAGAGACCTGAAAATTTTGCTATACTTCAATATTGCTATGAGAATTATGAATATAATACCGATATTGATGCATTTATTGAGAAAGTCTCCGCTGTCCAAGAAGAGACTAATATTTTGCAGGAGTCTATGGAAGAAGGAATTGATGAAACTGTGAGCTCATTGGATGAAAAAGATGTTGAGGAGAGCGAAGGTCAAAAGGAGGAAGAGCGGATTAGCTACCCGTGCCCACCTTCTAATGAGAGTAACTCTTCAACTCATACATTGTTTAATTCCCCTTCATGCTTACCAAAGGATGATTGCTATGATGATTGCTATGATCCCTTTAATTCGTTTGAAATATCCCTTTTTGATGATGCTTGCTATGCTTGTGGCCAAGATGCCAATATGAATTATGCTTATGGAGATGAACTTGCTATAGTTCCTTATGTTAAACGTGAAATTGTTGCTATTGCACCCACGCATGATAGTCCTATTATCTTTTTGAATTCTCCCGACTACACTACATTGGAGAAGTTTGCGCTTATTAAGGATTATATTGATGGGTTGCCTTTTACCATTGCACATGATAATTTTGATGAATGTGATATGCATGTGCTTGCTTCTCCTACTTGCAATTATTATGAGAGAGGAACTCCACCTCTCTATGTTTCCAATATGATAAAATTGCAAGAAACTGCTTATACTATGCATTGGCCTTTACTATGTGTGCATGAATTGTTCTTTTATGACATGCCAATGCATAGGAAGAGAGTTAGACTTCGTCATTGCTTGATATATGTTACTTTCTGCTCACTACTAAATCACAAATCATTGTTAATTAAAATTGGCTTTGATATACCTTGGGATCCGGGTGGATTCATTACTTGAGCACTATATGCCTAGCTTAATGGCTTTAAAGAAAGCACTGCTAGGGAGACAACCCGGAAGTTTTAGAGAGTCATTTATTTATTTTGAGTGCTTTTATATAGTTTAAAAACAAAAAAATAAAGAGGGAAACCCAAAACTTTTCAAAAAGGAAAGTGAAAGTGAGAAAGACAAGCATTGTTGAAGTGGGGGATCTCCTTGAACTTTGTTCATGCTCACGGAAACTTTGTGAATCTTAATTACAGAAACTTTTCATCAAAAATAATTATCCCCTTGTACAATTCCATTGTATTATAATAATAATGTACTAAGGTTTGCCTTTAGGATGTTTACAATGCTTGTTGGTTTGTACGGTGCAGGACGAAAACTTTGGCTGTAGTGCGCGATTTTACATTTTTTACTGGAACGTCAAACGGTTCTGATTGTTTTTTGCGATGTCTTTCTGTACAAATGTTTTATGTCTCCTAATTTTGGTAGAATTTCTGGGGTAGCAGAAGTATGGTGAATGTTCAGATTGCTACAGACTGTTCTGTTTTTGACAGATTCTATTTTTGACGCATAGTTTGCTTGTTTTGATGAAACTATCAATTTCTATCAGTGGATTAAGCCATGGAAAAGTTATACTACAGTAGATACAATGCAAAAACAAAATATGAATTGGTTTGCAACAGTACTTAGAGTAGTGATTTGCTTTATTATACTAACGGATCTTACCGAGTTTTCTGTTGAAGTTTTGTGTGGATGAAGTGTTTGATCGAGGAGGTCTCCATATGAGGAAAAGGAGGAGAGGCAAGAGCTCAAGCTTGGGGATGCCCAAGTCACCCCAAGTAAATATTCAAGGAGACTCAAGCGTCTAAGCTTGGGGATGCCCCGGAAGGCATCCCCTCTTTCTTCAACAAGTATCGATAAGTGTTCGGATTCGTTTCGTTCATGCGATATGTGCAAGTCTTGGAGCGTATTTTGCATTTAGTTTTCACTTTTTTTTATGCACCATGCTGGTACGAGATAGTCCTTGGTTGATTTATAGAATACTCTTTGCACTTCACTTAAATCTTTTGAGTATGGCTTTATAGAATGCTTCATGTGCTTCACTTATATCATTTGAAGTTTGGATTGCCTGTTTTTCTTCACATAGAAAACCGCCATTTGTAGAATGCCATTTTGCTTCACTTATATTTGTTAGAGCATGGGCATATCTTTTGTAGAAAGAATTAAATTCTCTTTCTTCACTTATATCTATTTAGAGAGATGACAAGAATTGGTCATTCACATGGTTAGTCATAAAATCCTACATAAACTTGTAGATCGTTGAATATGATATGTTTGATTCCTTGCGATAGTTTTGCGATATAAAGATGGTGATATTAGATTCATGCTAGTGGGTAGTTGTGGATTGTAGAAATACTTGTGTTGATGTTTGTGATTCCCGTAGCATGCACGTATGGTGAACCGTTATGTAACGAAGATGGAGCATGAGGTATTTATTGATTGTCTTCCTTATGAGTGGCGGTCGGGGACGGGCGATGGTCTTTTCCTACCAATCTATCCCCCTAGGAGCATGCGCGTAGTACTTTGTTTTGATGACTAATAGATTTTTCCAATAAGTATGTGAGTTCTTTATGACTAATGTTGAGTCCATGGATTATACGCACTCTCACCCTTCCATCATTGCTAGCCTCTTCGGTACCGTGCATTGCCCTTTCTCACCTCGAGAGTTGGTGCAAACTTTGCCGGTGCATCCAAACCCCGTGATATCATACGCTCTATCACACATAAGCCTCCTTATATCTTCCTCAAAACAGCCACCATACCTACCTATCATGGCATTCCCGTAGCGATTTCGAGATATATTGCCACGCAACTTCCATCATCATCATATACATGACTTGAGCATCCATTGTCATATTGCCTTGCATGATTGTAAGATAGCTAGCATGATGTTTTCATGGCTTGTCCTTTTTTGATATCTTTGCTATGCTAGATCATTGCACATCCCGGTACACCGCTGGAGGCAATCATATAGAGTCATATCTTTGTTCTAGTATCGAGTTATAATACTGAGTTGTAAGTAAATAAAGTGTGATGATCATCATTATAGAGCATTGCCCCATAAAAAAATAAAAAAATAAAAAAAAGATAGGCCAAAGAATCCTAAATAAAAAAAGGGGGCCAAAGAAGCCCGCCCAAAAAAAGAAAAAAAAGAAAAAGAAAAGGGGCAATGTTACTATCCTTTTACCACACTTGTGCTTCAGAGTAGCACCATGTTCTTCATATAGAGAGTCTCCTATATTGTCACTTTCATATACTAGTGGGAATTTTCATTATAGAACTTGGCTTGTATATTCTGATGATGGGCTTCCTCAAATGCCCTAGGTCTTCATAGCAAGTTGGATGCACACCCACTTTGTTTCAGTTTGAGCTTTCATACACTTATAGCTCTTAGTGCGTCTGTTGCATGGCAATCCCTACTCCTTGCATTGACATCAATTGATGGGCATCTCCATAGCCCGTTGATTAGCTGCGTCGACGTGAGACTTTCTCCCTTTTTGTCTTCTCCACACAACCTCCACCATCATACTCTATTCCACCTATAGTGCTATATCCATGGCTCACACTCATGTATTGCGTGAAAGTTGAAAAGGTTTGAGAACGTCAAAAGTATGAAACAATTGCTTGGCTTGTCATCGGGGTTGTGCATGATTTGAATATTTTGTGTGATGAAGATGGAGCATAGCCAGACTATATGATTTTGTAGGGATAACTTTCTTTGGCCATGTTGTTTTGAAAAGACATGATTGCTTTATTAGTACGCTCGAAGTATTGTTGTTTCTTATGTCAAATGATAGACTATTGCTTTGAATCACTCGTCTCTTAATATTCATGCCATGATTAGACATATGATCAAGATTATTCTAGGTAGCATTCCACATCAAATATTGTCTTTTTTATCATTTACCTACTCGAGGACGAGCAGGAATTAAGCTTGGGGATGTTGATACGTCTCCATCATCTCTATAATTTTTTATTGTTCCATGCCAATATTATTCAACTTTACTTTTCGCAACTTTTTATATTATTTTTGGGACTAACATATTGATCCAGTGCCCAGTGCCAGTTAATGTTTGTTGCATGTTGCAGAAACCACATATCAAACGGAGTCCAAACGGGATAAAAATGAACGGAGAATATTTTTGGAATATTTGTGATTTTTGGGAAGAAGAATCAACGCGAGACGGTGCCCGAGGGGGCCACGAGGCAGGGGGGAGCCCCTGACCCTCGTGGGCACCCTGTAAGGCGGTTGACACTCTTCTTTTGCCGCAAGAAAGCTAATTTTTGGAGAAAAATCTTGGTGAAGGTTTCAGTCCAATCAGAGTTACGGATCTCCGGATATATAAGAAATGGTGAAAGGGCAGAATCCCAGGAACGAAGAAACAGAGAGAGACAAAGAGACAGATCCAATCTCGGAGGGGCTCTCGCCCCTCCCACGCCATGGAGACCATGGACCAGAGGGGAAACCCTTCTCCCATCTAGGGAGAAGGTCAAGGAAGAAGAATAAGAAGGGGACTCTCTCCCCTAGCTTCTGGTGGCGCCGGAACACCGCCGGGGGCCATCATCATCACCGTGATCTACACCAACACTGCCATCATCTTCACCAACATCTTCATCACCTCCCCCCATCTATATTCAGCGGTCCACTCTCCCGCAACCTGTTGTACCCTCTACTTGAACATGGTGCTTTATGCTTCATATTATTATCCAATGATGTGTTGCCATCCTATGATGTCTGAGTAGATTTTCGTTGTCCTATCGGTGATTGATGAATTGCTATGATTGGTTTAATTTGCTTGTGGTTATGTTGCTGTCCTATTGTGCCCTCCGTGTCGCGCAAGCGTGAGGCATTCCCGCTGTAGGGTGCTGCAATACGTTCATGATTCGCTTATAGTGGGTTTCTTGAGTGACAGAAGCGTAAACCCGAGTAAGGGGGTTGTGGCGTATGGGATAAAGGGGACTTGATACTTTAATGCTATGGTTGGGTTTTACCTTAATGATCTTTAGTAGTTGCGGATGCTTGCTAGATTTCCAATCATAAGTGTATATGATCCAAGAAGAGAAAGTATGTTAGCTTATGTCTCTCCCACATAAAACTTGCTATCAGTCTAGTAAAGTAGTCAATTGCTTAGGGACAATTTCGCAACTCCTACCACCACTTTTCGACACTCTCTATATTTACTTTATTTCATCTTTATCTAAACAGCCCCTAGCTTTTATTTACATGCTCTTTATTATCTTGCAAACCTATCCAACAACACCTGCAAAGTCCTTCTAGTTTCATACTTGTTCTAGGTAAAGCGAACGTTAAGCGTGCATAGAGTTGTATCGGTGGTCGATAGAACTTGAGGGAATATTTGTTCTACCTTTAGCTCCTCGTTGGGTTCGACACTCTTACTTATCAAAAGAGGCTACAATTGAAGCCCTACACTTGTGGGTTATCAGTCTCCAACGTATCTATAATTTATGAAGTATTCATGCCATGTTTACAATAGTTTTATATGATTTTGCTATGATTTGATTAGAACTAACCTGGACTGACGCTATTTTCAGCAGAACTACCCTGGTGTTGTTTTTGTGCAGAAATAAAAGTTCTCGCAATGGGCTGAAAATCAACGGAGATTTTTTGCGGAAAATAAAAAAATACTAGAATGAAGAGTTACCGGAGGGGAGTACCGTGGGCCCCACGAGGGTGGAGGGCGCGCCCACCCCCCTGGGGCGCGCCCCCTGCCTCGTGGGGCCGCCTGACTTGTTCTCGACGCCAACCTCTCCTATAAATCCCCAAACTTTCAGAACTTGACCTAGATCAGAAGTCCCGCCGCCGCAAGCCTCTGTAGCCACAAGAAATCAATCTAGGCCCTCTCTGGCACCCCGCCGAAGGGTGCCATCATCAACGGAGGCCATGGAGGATGATCGCGGAGGGGCCATCATAGTCATGAAGGCCAAGGACCGGGGGGGACCCCTCCCCATCCAGGGGGGAGGCCATGGAAGAGGAAGCACAAGGGGGAGGACCTCTCCTCCTCTCTCTTGGTGGCGCCGGAGTGCCATCGGGAGGGGAATCATCGCCGCGGAGATCGTCTTCATCAACATCACCATCATCATCACCATCCTCATCTCTTTTACGCGGTTCACTGTCCCGCACCCTGCTGTAATCCCTACTCGAACATGGTGCTTTATGCCACATATTATGATCCAATGATGTGTTGCCATCCTATGATGTTTTGAGTAGATATCTTTTGTCTTTGTGTTGATTGATGATCTAGATTGGTATGAGTTATATGTTTTATTTTGGTGATGTCCTATGGTGCCCTCCGTGTCGCGCAAGCATGAGGGATTCCCGATGTAGGGTGTTGCAATATGTCCTTGGTTTACTTATTGTCTGCGTTGCGTGAGTGACTGAAACACAAACACGGATAAGTGAGTCATGGCGTATGGGAATAAAGAGGACTTGATACTTTAATTATATGGTTGGGTTTTACCTTAATGATCTTTAGTAGTTGCGGATGCTTGCTAGAGTTCCAATCATAAGTGCATATGATCCAAGAAGAGAAAGTATGTTAGCTTATGCCTCTCCCTCATATGAAATTGCAATGACGACTACCGGTCTTGTTAACAATTGCCTAGGATAATTCCACACACCGATCCATCATTATTCCACACTCGCTATTTATAATATTTAGTAATATATTCTAACTTTATGATAATAGCACCTACTTCTATCTTTTATCTCTCTGATATCATGCAAAGTTATCCTCTTCATACCCACAATGTAGTTTTATTTCTCGTATCTAGTTGGAAGCAGACGTTCGGTGTATGCAGAGTCGTATCAGTGGCAGATAGGACTTGAGAGAATATTGATCTTACCTTTAGCTCCTTGTGAGTTCGACACTCCATACTTATCACTTCCACCTTTGGAAATTGCTACGATGATTCCCTGCACTTGGGGATTATCAGGACGCCGCACAAGGCTAGGAATCAATGTTGTGTGTTCTAGCGGTTCCCCCCCCCCATATATATACATGGGACAGGGAGAGGGGAAGCAAGGGGCGCCCCAATTAAGTAGGAGTAATCCTACTTGGGCGCCTCCTACAAGTCGGCCTCCCCCTTCCATAAGTGTTGGAGGGGGAAGGAAAGAGAGGGGGAAGGAAAGGGGGAAGCCGAATCCTCCCCTTTCCTTCTCCCTTCCCTCCTTTCCTTTCCCCTTATTTCGGCCTATAGTGGGCGCACTAGCCCCTTAGGGGCTGGTCTGTCCCTCTCTTGGCCCATTAGGCCCATATAGTTTGCCGGGGGTTGCCCGGAACCCCTTCCGGTGACCCGATACGTACCCGGTACCCCCGGAACACTTCCGCTGTCCAAATAGTATCATATTATATATGAATCTTTGTTGGGGAACGTTGCAGAAAATTAAAATTTTTCCTACGGTTTCACCAAGATCCATCTATGAGTTCATCAAAGCAACGAGTCTAGGGAGAGAGTTTGCATCTACATACCACTTGTAGATCGCGTGCGGAAGCTTGCAAGGTGATGATGTAGTCGTACTCGACGTGATCCAAATCACCGATGACCTGCGCCGAACGGACGGCACCTCCGCATTCAACACACGTACGGAACAGCCACGTCTCCTCCTTCTTGATCCAGCAAGGAAGGGAGGAGAGGTTGAGGGAGATGGCACCAGTAGCAGCACGACGGCGTGGTGTTGGTGGAGCTGCAGTACTCCGGCAGAGCTTCGCTAAGCACTATGGAGGTGGAGGAGGTGTTGGGGAGGGAGAAGGAGGCAACCAAAGGCCAGGGCGTTCAGGTATGAAGTCCCTCCTCTCCCCCACTATATATAGGGGTGCCAGGGGGGGTGGCCGGTGAAGGAAATATGCCCTAGAGGCAATAATAAAGTTATTATTTATTTCCTTATAATCATGATAAATGTTTATTATTCATGCTAGAATTGTATTTACCGGAAACATAATACATGTGTGAATACATAGACAAACAGAGTGTCACTAGTATGCCTCTACTTGGCTAGCTCGTTAATCAAAGATGGTTATGTTTCCTAACCATGAACAATGAGTTGTTATTTGATTAACGAGGTCACATCATTAGTAGAATGATCTGATTGACATGACCCATTCCATTAGCTTAGCACCCGATCGTTTAGTATGTTGCTATTGCTTTCTTCATGACTTATACATGTTCCTATGACTATGAGATTATGCAACTCCCGTTTACCGGAGGAACACTTTGGGTACTACCAAACGTCACAACGTAACTGGGTGATTATAAAGGAGTACTACAGGTGTCTCCAATGGTCGATGTTGGGTTGGCGTATTTCGAGATTAGGATTTGTCACTCCGATTGTCGGAGAGGTATCTCTGGGCCCTCTCGGTAATACACATCACATAAGCCTTGCAAGCATTACAACTAATATGTTAGTTGTGAGATGATGTATTACGGAACGAGTAAAGAGACTTGCCGGTAACGAGATTGAACTAGGTATTGGATACCGACGATCGAATCTCGGGCAAGTAACATACCGATGACAAAGGGAACAACGTATGTTGTTATGCGGTCTGACCGATAAAGATCTTCGTAGAATATGTAGGAGCCAATATGGGCATCCAGGTCCCGCTATTGGTTATTGACCGGAGACGTGTCTCGGTCATGTCTACATTGTTCTCGAACCCGTAGGGTCCGCACGCTTAAGGTTACGATGACAGTTATATTATGAGTTTATGCATTTTGATGTACCGAAGGTTGTTCGGAGTCCCGGATGTGATCACGGACATGACGAGGAGTCTCGAAATAGTCGAGACGTAAAGATTGATATATTGGAAGCCTATATTTGGATATCGGAAGTGTTCCGGGTGAAATCGGGATTTTACCGGAATACCGAGAGGGTTACCGGAACCCCCCGGGAGCTTTTTGGGCCATAGTGGGCCTTAGTGGAAAAGAGAAGGGGCTGCCCTAGATGGGCTGCGCGCCACCCCCTTCCCCTAGTCCTATTAGGACTAGGAGAGGTGGCCGGCCCCCTCCTCCTCTTTTCCCCTCCGAGGAATCCTAGTTGGACTAGGATTGGAGGGGGAATCCTACTCCCAGAGGGAGTAGGACTCTCCTGCGCCTCCCCCCCTTGGCCGGCCAGCCTCCCCTCCTCTCCTCCTTTATATACGGAGGCAGGGGCACCTCTAAACACACAAGTTGACACAAGTTGATCCACGTGATCGATTCCTTAGCCGTGTGCGGTGCCCCCTGCCACCATATTCCTCGATAATACTGTAGCGGAGTTTAGGCGAAGCCCTGCTGCTGTAGTTCATCAAGATCGTCACCACGCCGTCGTGCTGACGGAACTCTTCACCGACACTTTGCTGGATCGGAGTCCGGGGATCGTCATCGAGCTGAACGTGTGCTCGAACTCGGAGGTGCCGTAGTTTCGGTGCTTGATCGGTTGGATCGTGAAGACGTACGACTACTTCCTCTACGTCGTGTCATCGCTTCCGCAGTCGGTCTGCGCAGGGTACGTAGACAATACTCTCCCCCTCGTTGCTATGCATCACATGATCCTGTGTGCACATAGGAAAATTTTTGAAATTACTACGAAACCCTACAGTGGCATCCGAGCCAGGTTATTTATGTTGATGTTATTTGCACGAGTAGAACACAAGTGAGTTGTGGACGATACAAGTCATACTACCTACCAGCATGTCATACCTTGGTTCGGCGGTATTGTTGGACGAGACGACCCAGACCAACCTTACGCGTACGCTTACGCGAGACCGGTTCCCTCGACGTGCTTTGCACAGAGATGGCTTGCGGGCGACTGCCTCTCCAACTTTAGTTGAACCAAGTATGGCTACGCCCGGTCCTTGCGAAGGTTAAAACGGAGTCTATTTGACAAACTATCGTTGTGGTTTTGATGCGTAGGTGAGATTGGTTCTTACTTAAGCCCGTAGCAGCCACGTAAAACATGCAACAACAAAGTAGAGGACGTCTAACTTGTTTTTGCAGGGCATGTTGTGATGTGATATGGTCAAGGCATGATGCTGAATTTTATTGTATGAGATGATCATGTTTTGTAACCAAGTTATCGGCAACTGGCAGGAGCCATATGGTTGTCGCTTTATTGTATGCAATGCAATCGCGATGTAATGCTTTACTTTATTACTAAACGGTAGTGATAGTCGTGGAAGCATAAGATTGGCGAGACGACAACGATGCTACGATGGAGATCAAGGTGTCGCGCCGGTGACGATGGTGATCATGACGGTGCTTCGGAGATGGAGATCACAAGCACAAGATGATGATGGCCATATCATATCACTTATATTGATTGCATGTGATGTTTATCTTTTTATGCATCTTATCTTGCTTTGATTGACGGTAGCATTATAAGATGATCTCTCACTAAATTATCAAGAAGTGTTCTCCCTGAGTATGCACCGTTGCGAAAGTTCTTCGTGCTGAGACACCACGTGATGATCGGGTGTGATAGGCTCTACGTTCAAATACAACGGGTGCAAAACAGTTGCGCACGCAGAATACTCAGGTTAAACTTGACGAGCCTAGCATATGCAGATATGGCCTTGGAACACGGAGACCGAAAGGTCGAGCGTGAATCATATAGTAGATATGATCAACATAACGATGTTCACCATTGAAAACTACTCCATCTCACGTGATGATCGGTTATGGTTTAGTTGATTTGGATCACGTAATCACTTAGAGGATTAGAGGGATGTCTATCTAAGTGGGAGTTCTTAAGTAATATGATTAATTGAACTTAAATTTATCATGAACTTAGTACCTGATAGTATCTTGCTTGTTTATGTTGATTGTAGATAGATGGCTCGTGCTGTTGTTCCGTTGAATTTTAATGCGTTCCTTGAGAAAGCAAAGTTGAAAGATGATGGTAGCAATTACACGGACTGGGTCCGTAACTTGAGGATTATCCTCATTGCTGCACAGAAGAATTACGTCCTGGAAGCACCGCTGGGTGCCAGGCCTGCTGCTGGAGCAACGCCAGATGTTATGAACGTCTGGCAGAGCAAAGCTGATGACTACTCGATAGTTCAGTGTGCCATGCTTTACGGCTTAGAATCGGGACTTCAACGACGTTTTGAACGTCATGGAGCATATGAGATGTTCCAGGAGTTGAAGTTAATATTTCAAGCAAATGCCCGAATTGAGAGATATGAAGTCTCCAATAAGTTCTATAGCTGCAAGATGGAGGAGAACAGTTCTGTCAGTGAGCATATACTCAAAATGTCTGGGTATAATAATCACTTGATTCAATTGGGAGTTAATCTTCCGGATGATTGCGTCATTGACAGAATTCTCCAATCACTACCACCAAGCTACAAGAGCTTCGTGATGAACTATAATATGCAAGGGATGAACAAGACTATTCCCGAGCTCTTCGCAATGCTGAAAGCTGCGGAGGTAGAAATCAAGAAGGAGCATCAAGTGTTGATGGTTAACAAGACCACTAGTTTCAAGAAAAAGGGCAAAGGGAAGAAAAAGGGGAACTTCAAGAAGAACGGCAAGCAAGTTGCTGCTCAAGAGAAGAAACCCAAGTCTGGACCTAAGCCTGAAACTGAGTGCTTCTACTGCAAGCAGACTGGTCACTGGAAGCGGAACTGCCCCAAGTATTTGGCGGATAAGAAGGATGGCAAGGTGAACAAAGGTATATGTGATATACATGTTATTGATGTGTACCTTACTAATGCTCGCAGTAGCACCTGGGTATTCGATACTGGTTCTGTTGCTAATATTTGCAACTCGAAACAGGGGCTACGGATTAAGCGAAGATTGGCTAAGGACGAGGTGACGATGCGCGTGGGAAACGGTTCCAAAGTCGATGTGATCGCAATCGGCACGCTACCTCTACATCTACCTTCGGGATTAATATTAGACCTAAGTAATTGTTATTTGGTGCCAGCGTTGAGCATGAACATTATATCTGGATCTTGTTTAATGCGAGACGGTTATTCATTTAAATCAGAGAATAATGGTTGTTCTATTTATATGAGTAATATCTTTTATGGTCATGCACCCTTGAAGAGTGGTCTATTCTTATTAAATCTCGATAGTAGTAATACACATATTCATAATGTTGAAACCAAAAGATGCAGAGTTGATAATGAAAGTGCAACTTATTTGTGGCACTGTCGTTTAGGTCATATCGGTATAAAGCGCATGAAGAAACTCCATACTGATGGACTTTTGGAACCACTTGATTATGAATCACTTGGTACTTGCGAACCGTGCCTCATGGGCAAGATGACTAAAACACCGTTCTCCGGTACTATGGAGAGAGCAACAGATTTGTTGGAAATCATACATACCGATGTATGTGGTCCGATGAATATTGAGGCTCGAGGCGGATATCGTTATTTTCTCACCTTCACAGATGATTTGAGCAGATATGGATATATCTACTTAATGAAGCATAAGTCTGAAACATTTGAAAAGTTCAAAGAATTTCAGAGTGAAGTTGAAAATCATCGTAACAAGAAAATAAAATTTCTACGATCTGATCGTGGAGGAGAATATTTGAGTTACGAGTTTGGTGTACATTTGAAAAACTGTGGAATAGTTTCGCAACTCACGCCACCCGGAACACCACAGCGTAATGGTGTGTCCGAACGTCGTAATCGTACTTTACTAGATATGGTGCGATCTATGATGTCTCTTACTGATTTACCGCTATCATTTTGGGGATATGCTTTAGAGACGGCCGCATTCACGTTAAATAGGGCACCATCAAAATCCGTTGAGACGACGCCTTATGAACTGTGGTTTGGCAAGAAACCAAAGTTGTCGTTTCTTAAAGTTTGGGGCTGCGATGCTTATGTGAAAAAGCTTCAACCTGATAAGCTCGAACCCAAATCGGAGAAATGTGTCTTCATAGGATACCCAAAGGAAACTGTTGGGTACACCTTCTATCACAGATCCGAAGGCAAAACATTCGTTGCTAAGAATGGATCATTTCTAGAGAAGGAGTTTCTCTCGAAAGAAGTGAATGGAAGGAAAGTAGAACTTGACGAGGTAACTGTACCTGCTCCCTTACTGGGAAGTAGTCCATCACAGAAAACTGTTTCAGTGACACCTACACCAGTTAGTGAGGAAGCCAATGATAATGATCATGAAACTTCAGATCAAGATACTACTGAACCGCGTAGATCAACCAGAGTAAGATCCGCACCAGAGTGGTACGGTAATCCTGTTCTGGAGGTCATGCTACTAGATCATGATGAACCTACGAACTATGAAGAAGCGATGGTGAGCCCAGATTCCGTAAAGTGGCTTGAAGCCATGAAATCTGAGATGGGATCCATGTATGAGAACAAAGTATGGACTTTGGTTGACTTGCCCGATGATCGGCAAGCAATTGAGAATAAATGGATTTTTAAGAAGAAGACTGACGCTGATGGTAATGTTACTGTCTACAAAGCTCGACTTGTCGCAAAAGGTTTTCGGCAAGTTCAAGGAATTGACTACGATGAGACCTTCTCACCCGTAGCGATGCTTAAGTCCGTCCGAATCATGTTAGCAATTGCCGCATTTTATGATTATGAAATTTGGCAAATGGATGTCAAAACTGCATTCCTGAATGGATTTCTAGAAGAAGAGTTGTATATGATGCAACCAGAAGGTTTTGTCGATCCAAAGGAAGCTAACAAAGTGTGCAAGCTCCAGCGATCCATTTATGGACTGGTGCAAGCCTCTCGGAGTTGGAATAAACGTTTTGATAGTGTGATCAAAGCATTTGGTTTTATACAGACTTTCGGAGAAGCCTGTATTTACAAGAAAGTGAGTGGGAGCTCTGTAGCATTTCTGATATTATATGTGGATGACATATTACTGATTGGAAATGATATAGAATTTCTGGATAGCATAAAGGGATACTTGAATAAAAGTTTTTCAATGAAAGACCTCGGTGAAGCTGCTTACATATTAGGCATTAAGATCTATAGAGATAGATCAAGACGCTTAATTGGACTTTCACAAAGCACATACCTTGACAAAATTTTGAAGAAGTTCAAAATGGATCAAGCAAAGAAAGGGTTCTTGCCTGTGTTACAAGGTGTGAAATTGAGTAAGACTCAATGCCCGACCACTGCAGAAGATAAAGAGAATATGAAAGATGTTCCCTATGCATCAGCCATAGGCTCTATCATGTATGCAATGCTGTGTACCAGACCTGATGTGTGCCTTGCTATAAGTTTAGCAGGGAGGTACCAAAGTAATCCAGGAATGGATCACTGGACAGCGGTCAAGAACATCCTGAAATACCTGAAAAGGACTAAGGATATGTTTCTCGTATATGGAAGTGACAAAGAGCTCATCGTAAAAGGTTACGTTGATGCAAGCTTTGACACTGATCCGGACGATTCTAAATCGCAAACCGGATACGTGTTTACATTAAACGGTGGAGCTGTCAGTTGGTGCAGTTCTAAACAAAGCGTCGTAGCGGGATCTACATGTGAAGCGGAATACATAGCTGCTTCGGAAGCAGCAAATGAAGGAGTCTGGATGAAGGAGTTCATATCCGATCTAGGTGTCATACCTAGTGCATCGGGTCCAATGAAAATCTTTTGTGACAATACTGGTGCAATTGCCTTGGCAAAGGAATCCAGATTTCACAAAAGGACCAAACACATCAAGAGACGCTTCAACTCCATCCGGGATCTAGTCCAGGTGGGAGACATAGAGATTTGCAAGATACATACGGATCTGAATGTTGCAGACCCGTTGACTAAGCCTCTTCCACGAGCAAAACATGATCAGCACCAAAGCTCCATGGGTGTTAGATTCATTACAGTGTAATCTAGATTATTGACTCTAGTGCAAGTGGGAGACTGAAGGAAATATGCCCTAGAGGCAATAATAAAGTTATTATTTATTTCCTTATAATCATGATAAATGTTTATTATTCATGCTAGAATTGTATTTACCGGAAACATAATACATGTGTGAATACATAGACAAACAGAGTGTCACTAGTATGCCTCTACTTGGCTAGCTCGTTAATCAAAGATGGTTATGTTTCCTAACCATGAACAATGAGTTGTTATTTGATTAACGAGGTCACATCATTAGTAGAATGATCTGATTGACATGACCCATTCCATTAGCTTAGCACCCGATCGTTTAGTATGTTGCTATTGCTTTCTTCATGACTTATACATGTTCCTATGACTATGAGATTATGCAACTCCCGTTTACCGGAGGAACACTTTGGGTACTACCAAACGTCACAACGTAACTGGGTGATTATAAAGGAGTACTACAGGTGTCTCCAATGGTCGATGTTGGGTTGGCGTATTTCGAGATTAGGATTTGTCACTCCGATTGTCGGAGAGGTATCTCTGGGCCCTCTCGGTAATACACATCACATAAGCCTTGCAAGCATTACAACTAATATGTTAGTTGTGAGATGATGTATTACGGAACGAGTAAAGAGACTTGCCGGTAACGAGATTGAACTAGGTATTGGATACCGACGATCGAATCTCGGGCAAGTAACATACCGATGACAAAGGGAACAACGTATGTTGTTATGCGGTCTGACCGATAAAGATCTTCGTAGAATATGTAGGAGCCAATATGGGCATCCAGGTCCCGCTATTGGTTATTGACCGGAGACGTGTCTCGGTCATGTCTACATTGTTCTCGAACCCGTAGGGTCCGCACGCTTAAGGTTACGATGACAGTTATATTATGAGTTTATGCATTTTGATGTACCGAAGGTTGTTCGGAGTCCCGGATGTGATCACGGACATGACGAGGAGTCTCGAAATAGTCGAGACGTAAAGATTGATATATTGGAAGCCTATATTTGGATATCGGAAGTGTTCCGGGTGAAATCGGGATTTTACCGGAATACCGAGAGGGTTACCGGAACCCCCCGGGAGCTTTTTGGGCCATAGTGGGCCTTAGTGGAAAAGAGAAGGGGCTGCCCTAGATGGGCTGCGCGCCACCCCCTTCCCCTAGTCCTATTAGGACTAGGAGAGGTGGCCGGCCCCCTCCTCCTCTTTTCCCCTCCGAGGAATCCTAGTTGGACTAGGATTGGAGGGGGAATCCTACTCCCAGAGGGAGTAGGACTCTCCTGCGCCTCCCCCCCTTGGCCGGCCAGCCTCCCCTCCTCTCCTCCTTTATATACGGAGGCAGGGGCACCTCTAAACACACAAGTTGACACAAGTTGATCCACGTGATCGATTCCTTAGCCGTGTGCGGTGCCCCCTGCCACCATATTCCTCGATAATACTGTAGTGGAGTTTAGGCGAAGCCCTGCTGCTGTAGTTCATCAAGATCGTCACCACGCCGTCGTGCTGACGGAACTCTTCACCGACACTTTGCTGGATCGGAGTCCGGGGATCGTCATCGAGCTGAACGTGTGCTCGAACTCGGAGGTGCCGTAGTTTCGGTGCTTGATCGGTTGGATCGTGAAGACGTACGACTACTTCCTCTACGTCGTGTCATCGCTTCCGCAGTCGGTCTGCGCAGGGTACGTAGACAATACTCTCCCCCTCGTTGCTATGCATCACATGATCCTGTGTGCACATAGGAAAATTTTTGAAATTACTACGAAACCCTACAGCCGGCCCTAGGAGATCAAATCTCCTAGGGGGTGCGGCGGCCAAGGGGGGTTTTCCCTCCCCCCAAGGCACCTAGGAGGTGCCTTACCCTCCTAGGACTCTTGCCCCCTTGAACCCTAGGCGCATGGGCCTATGTGGGGCTGGTGCCCTTGGCCCATTAGGCCAAGGCGCACCCCCTTACAGCCCATGTGGCCCCCCAGGACAGGTGGACCCACCCGGTGGACCCCCGGGACCCTTCCGGTGGTCCCGGTACAATACCGATAACCCCGAAACTTGTCCCGATGCCCGAAACAGGACTTCCCATATATAAATCTTTACCTCCGGACCATTACGGAACTCCTCGTGACGTCCGGGATCTCATCCGGGACTCCGAACAACATTCGGGTTACTGCATATACATATCCCTATAACCCTAGCGTAACTGAACCTTAAGTGTGTAGACCCTACGGGTTCGGGAGACATGCAGACATGACCGAGACTCTCTTAGTCAATAACCATCAGCGGGATATGGATACCCATGATGGCTCCCACATGCTCCTCGATGTTGTCATCGGATGAACCACTATGTCGAGGATTCGATCAAACCCTGTATGCAATTCCCTTTGTCAATCGGTACGTTACTTGCCCGAGACTCGATCGTCCGTATCCCAATACCTTGTTCAGTCTCGTTACCGGCAAGTCACTTTACTCGTACCGTAATGCATGATCCCGTGTCCAACACCTTGGTCACATTGAGCTCAGTATGATGATGCATTACCGAGTGGGCCCAGAGATACCTCTCCGTCATACGGAGTGACAAATCCCAGTCTCGATCCGTGTCAACCCAACAGCTACTTTCGGAGATACCTGTAATGCACCTTTATAGTCACCCAGTTACGTTGTGACGTTTGGTACACCCAAGGCATTCTTACGGTATCCGGGAGTTACACGATCTCATGGTCGAAGGAAGAGATACTTGACACTTGCAAAGCTCTAGCAAAACGAACTACACGATCTTTTATGCTATGCTTAGGATTGGGTCTTGTCCATCACATCATTCTCCTAATGATGTGATCCCGTTATCAACTACATCCAATGTCCATAGTCAGGAAACCATGACTATCTGTTGATCACAACGAGCTGGTCAACTAGAGGCTTACCAGGGACATAGTGTGGTCTAAGTATTCACACGTGTATTACGATTTCTGGATAATACAGTTATAGCATGAATACAAGACAATTATCATGAACAATGAAATATAATAATACTTTTATTATTGCCTCTAGGGCATATTTCCAACAGTCTCCCACTTGCACTAGAGTCACTAATCTAGTTACATTGTGATGAATCGAACACCCATAGAGTTCTGGTGTTGATCATGTTTTGCACGCGAGAGAGGTTTAGTCAGCGGATCTGCGACATTCAGATCCGTGTGCACTTTGCAAATCTCTATGTCTCCATCTTGAACATTTTCACGGATGGAGTTGAAACGACGCTTGATGTGCCTGGTCTTCTTGTGAAACCTGGGCTCCTTTGCGAGGGCAATAGCTCCAGTGTTGTCACAGAAGAGTTTGATCGGCCCCGACGCATTGGGTATGACTCCTAGGTCGGTGATGAACTCCTTCACCCAAATCGCTTCATGTGCTGCCTCTGAGGCTGCCATGTACTCCGCTTCACACGTAGATCCCGCCACGACGCTCTGCTTGCAGCTGCACCAGCTTACTGCTCCACCATTCAACATATACACGTATCCGGTTTGTGACTTAGAGTCATCCAGATCTGAGTCGAAGCTAGCGTCGACGTAACCCTTTACGACGAGCTCTTCGTCTCCTCCATAAACGAGAAACATGTCCTTTGTCCTTTTCAGGTACTTCAGGATATTCTTGACCGCTGTCCAGTGTTCCTTGCCGGGATTACTTTGGTATCTTGCTACCAAACTTACGACAAGGTTTACATCGGGTCTGGTACACAGCATGGCATACATAATAGATCCTATGGCTGAAGCATAGGGGATGACACTCATCTGTTCTTTATCTTTTGCCGTGGTCGGTGACTGAGCTGAGCTCAGTCTCATACCTTGTAACATAGGCAAGAACCCCTTCTTGGACTGATCCATTCTGAATCTCTTCAAAATCTTATCAAGGTATGTGCTTTGTGAAAGACCTATGAGGCGTCTCGATCTATCTCTATAGATCTTGATGCCTAATATATAAGCAGCTTCTCCAAGGTCCTTCATTGAAAAACACTTATTCAAGTAGGCCTTAATGCTGTCCAGAAATTCTATATTATTTCCCATCAGGAGTATGTCATCTACATATAATATGAGAAATGCTACAGAGCTCCCACTCACTTTCTTGTAAACGCAGGCTTCTCCATAAGTCTGCATAAACCCAAACGCTTTGATCATCTCATCAAAGCGAATGTTCCAACTCCGAGATGCTTGCACCAGTCCATAAATGGATCGCTGGAGCTTGCATACTTTGTTAGCGTTCTGAGGATCGACAAAACCTTCCGGCTGCATCATATACAGTTCTTCCTTAAGATGCCCGTTAAGGAATGCTGTTTTGACGTCCATCTGCCATATCTCATAATCATAGTATGCGGCAATTGCTAACATGATTCGGACGGACTTTAGCTTCGCTACGGGAGAGAATGTCTCGTCGTAGTCAATCCCTTGAACCTGTCGATAACCCTTAGCGACAAGTCGAGCTTTATAGATGGTAACATTACCATCCGCGTCCGTCTTCTTCTTAAAGATCCATTTGTTTTCTATCGCTCGCCGATCATCGGGCAAGTCTGTCAAAGTCCATACTTTGTTTTCATACATGGATTCTATCTCGGATTTCATGGCTTCAAGCCATTTGTTGGAATCCGGCCCGTCATTGCTTCTTCATAGTTCGAAGGTTCATTGTTGTCTAACAACATGATTTCCAGGACAGGGTTGCCGTACCACTCTGGTGCGGAACGTGTCCTTGTGGACCTACGAAGTTCAGCAGTAACTTGATCCGAAGTACCTTGATCATTATCATGGTTTTCCTCTTCAGTTGGTGTGGGCATCACAGGAATGGTTTCCTGTGCTGCGTCACTATCCCGCTCAAGAGGTAGTACTTCATCGAGTTCTACTTTCCTCCCACTTACTTCTTTCGAGAGAAACTCTTTTTCCAGAAAGCATCCGTTCTTGGCAACAAAGATCTTGCCTTCGGATCTTAAGTAGAAGGTATACCCTATAGTTTCCTTAGGGTATCCTATGAATACGCATTTTTCCGACTTGGGTTCGAGCTTTTCAGGTTGAAGTTTCTTGACATAAGCTTCGCATCCCCAAACTTTTAGAAACGACAGCTTAGGTTTCTTTCCAAACCATAATTCATACGGTGTCGTCTCAACGGATTTAGACGGTGCCCTATTTAAAGTGAATGTAGCTGTCTCTAGAGCGTATCCCCAAAATGATAGCGGTAAATCGGTAAGAGACATCATAGACCGCACCATATCCAATAGAGTGCGATTACGACGTTCGGACACACCGTTTCGCTGAGGTGTTCCAGGCGGCGTGAGCTGTGAAACAATTCCACATTTCTTTAAGTGTGTACCAAATTCGTGACTTAAGTATTCTCCTCCACGATCTGATCGTAAGAATTTTATCTTTCGGTCACGTTGATTCTCCACCTCATTCTGAAATTCCTTGAACTTTTCAAAGGTCTCAGACTTGTGTTTCATTAAGTAGACATACCCATATCTACTCAAGTCATCTGTGAGAGTGAGAACATAACGATATCCTCCGCGAGCCTCAACGCTCATTGGACCGCACACATCGGTATGTATGATTTCCAACAAGTTGGTTGCTCGCTCCATTGTTCCGGAGAACGGAGTCTTGGTCATTTTACCTAAGAGGCATGGTTCGCACGTGTCAAACGATTCATAATCAAGAGACTCTAAAAGTCCATCGGCATGGAGCTTCTTCATGCGCTTGACACCAATGTGACCAAGGCGGCAGTGCCACAAGTATGTGGGACTATCGTTATCAACTTTAAATCTTTTGGCATCTACACTATGAACATGTGTAATATTACGCTCGAGATTCATTAAGAATAAACCATTGACCATCGGAGCATGACCATAAAACATATCTCTCATATAAATCGAACAACCATTATTCTCAGACTTAAATGAGTAGCCATCTCGTATTAAACGAGATCCAGATACAATGTTCATGCTCAAACTTGGCACTAAATAACAATTATTAAGGTTCAAAACTAATCCCGTAGGTAAATGTAGAGGCAGCGTGCCGACGGCGATCACATCGACTCTGGAACCATTCCCGACGCGCATCGTCACCTCGTCCTTCGCCAGTCTCCGTTTATTCCGCAGCTCCTGCTGTGAGTTACAAATATGAGCAACGGCACCGGTATCAAATACCCAGGAGTTACTACGAGTACTGGTAAGGTACACATCAATCACATGTATATCAAATATACCTTTGGTGTTGCCGGCCTTCTTATCTGCTAAGTATTTGGGGCAGTTCCGCTTCCAGTGACCCTTCCCCTTGCAATAAAAGCACTCAGTCTCAGGCTTGGGTCCATTCTTTGACTTCTTCCCGGTAACTGGCTTACCAGGCGCGGCAACATCTTTGCCGTCCTTCTTGAAGTTCTTCTTACCCTTGCCCTTCTTGAACTTAGTGGTCTTATTGACCATCAACACTTGATGTTCTTTCTTGATTTCAGCCTCTGCTGACTTCAGCATCGAGAACACTTCAGGAATGGTCTTTTCCATTCCCTGCATGTTGTAGTTCATCACAAAGCTCTTGTAGCTTGGTGGGAGCGACTGGAGGATTCTGTCAATGACCGCCTCATCTGGGAGGTTAATGTTCAGCTGGGTCATACGGTTGTGCAACCCAGACATCTTCAGGATGTGCTCACTGACAGAACTGTTTTCCTCCATCTTACAACTGTAGAACTTGTCGGAGACATCATATCTCTCGACCCGGGCATGAGCTTGAAAAACTAGTTTCAGCTCTTCGAACATCTCATATGCTCCGTGATGCTCAAAACGCTTTTGGAGCCCCGGTTCTAAGCTGTAAAGCATGCCGCACTGAACGAGGGAGTAATCATCAGCGCGAGACTGCCAAGCATTCATAATGTCTTGGTTCTCTGGGACGGGAGCGTCACCTAGCGGTCCTTCTAGGACATATTGTTTCCTGGCAGCTATGATGATGATCCTCAGGTTCCGGACCCAGTCCGTATAGTTGCTGCCATCATCTTTCAGCTTGGTTTTCTCTAGGAACGCGTTGAAGTTCATGTTGACATTAGCGTTGGCCATTGATCTACAAGACATATTTGCAAAGGTTTTAGACTAAGTTCATGATAATAAAGTTCTAATCAAATTATGAACTCCCACTTAGATTAGACATCCCTTTAGTCATCTAAGTGTTACACGATCCGAGTCGACTAGCCTGTGTCCGATCATCACGTGAGACGGACTAGTCATCGTCGGTGAACATTTTCATGTTGATCGTATCTTCCATACGACTCGTGTTCGACCTTTCGGTCTCCGTGTTCCGAGGCCATGTCTGCACATGCTAGGCTCGTCAAGTTAACCCTAAGTGTTTTCGCTGTGTAAAACTGTCTTACACCCGTTGTATGTGAACGTAAGAATCCATCACACCCGATCATCACGTGGTGCTTAGAAACGACGAACTGTAGCAACGGTGCACAGTTAGGGGAGAACACTTCTTGAAATTTTATAAGGGATCATCTTATTTACTACCGTCGTCCTAAGTAAACAAGATGCATAATACATAATAAACATCACATGCAATTATATAGTTGTGACATGATATGGCCAATATCATATAGCTCCATTGATCTTCATCTTCGGGGCTCCATGATCATCTTGTCACCGGCTTGACACCATGATCTCCATCATCATGATCTCCATCATCGTGTCTTCATGAAGTTGTCACGCCAACGACTACTTCTACTTCTATGACTAACGTTTAGCAATAAAGTAAAGTAGTTTACATGACGTTATTCAATGACACGCAGGTCATACAAAAAATAATGACAACTCCTATGGCTCCTGCCGGTTGTCATACTCATCGACATGCAAGTCGTGAATCCTATTACAAAGAACATGATCTCATACATCACAATTCATCATTCATCACAACTTCTGGCCATATCACATCACATGATCAATCGCTGCAAAAACAAGTTAGACGTCCTCTAATTTGTTGTTGCATCTTTTACGTGGCTGCAATTGGGTTCTAGCAAGAACGTTTTCTTACCTACGAATCACCACAACGTGATTTTGTCAACTTCTATTTACCCTTCATAAGGGCCCTGTTCATCGATTCCGCTCCAACTAAGGTGGGAGAGACAGACACCCGCCAACCACCTTATGCAACTTGTGCATGTCAGTCGGTGGAACCGGTCTCACGTAAGTGTACGTGTAAGGTTGGTCCGGGCCGCTTCATCCCACAATACCGTTGAGCAAGAAAAGACTAGTAGAGGCAAGTAAGATGACAAAATCCACGCCCACAACAAAGTTGTGTTCTACTCGTGCAAAGAGAACTACGCATAGACCTAGCTCATGATGCCACTGTTGGGGAACGTTGCAGAAAATTAAAATTTTTCCTACGGTTTCACCAAGATCCATCTATGAGTTCATCAAAGCAACGAGTCTAGGGAGAGAGTTTGCATCTACATACCACTTGTAGATCGCGTGCGGAAGCTTGCAAGGTGATGATGTAGTCGTACTCGACGTGATCCAAATCACCGATGACCTGCGCCGAACGGACGGCACCTCCGCGTTCAACACACATACGGAACAGCCACGTCTCCTCCTTCTTGATCCAGCAAGGAAGGGAGGAGAGGTTGAGGGAGATGGCACCAGCAGCAGCACGACGGCGTGGTGTTGGTGGAGCTGCAGTACTCCGGCAGAGCTTCGCTAAGCACTATGGAGGTGGAGGAGGTGTTGGGGAGGGAGAAGGAGGCAACCAAAGGCCAGGGCGTTCAGGTATGAAGTCCCTCCTCTCCCCCACTATATATAGGGGTGCCAAGGGGGGGTGGCCGGCCCTAGGAGATCAAATTTCCTAGGGGGTGCGGCGGCCAAGGGGGGTTTTCCCTCCCCCCAAGGCACCTAGGAGGTGCCTTACCCTCCTAGGACTCTTGCCCCCTTGAACCCTAGGCGCATGGGCCTATGTGGGGCTGGTGCCCTTGGCCCATTAGGCCAAGGCGCACCCCCTTACAGCCCATGTGGCCCCCCGGGACAGGTGGACCCACCCGGTGGACCCCCGGGACCCTTCCGGTGGTCCCGGTACAATACCGATAACCCCGAAACTTGTCCCGATGCCCGAAACAGGACTTCCCATATATAAATCTTTACCTCCGGACCATTCCGGAACTCCTCGTGACGTCCAGGATCTCATCCAGGACTCCGAACAACATTCGGGTTACTGCATATACATATCCCTATAACCCTAGTGTAACTGAACCTTAAGTGTGTAGACCCTACGGGTTCGGGAGACATGCAGACATGACCGAGACTCTCTTAGTCAATAACCATCAGCGGGATCTGGATACCCATGATGGCTCCCACATGCTCCTCGATGTTGTCATCGGATGAACCACTATGTCGAGGATTCGATCAAACCCTGTATGCAATTCCCTTTGTCAATCGGTACGTTACTTGCCCGAGACTCGATCGTCCGTATCCCAATACCTTGTTCAGTCTCGTTACCGGCAAGTCACTTTACTCGTACCGTAATGCATGATCCCGTGTCCAACACCTTGGTCACATTGAGCTCAATATGATGATGCATTACCGAGTGGGCCCAGAGATACCTCTCCGTCATACGGAGTGACAAATCCCAGTCTCGATCCGTGTCAACCCAACAGCTACTTTCGGGGATACCTGTAATGCACCTTTATAGTCACCCAGTTACGTTGTGACGTTTGGTACACCCAAGGCATTCTTACAGTATCCGGGAGTTACACGATCTCATGGTCGAAGGAAGAGATACTTGACACTTGCAAAGCTCTAGCAAAACGAACTACACGATCTTTTATGCTATGCTTAGGATTGGGTCTTGTCCATCACATCATTCTCCTAATGATGTGATCCCGTTATCAACTACATCCAATGTCCATAGTCAGGAAACCATGACTATCTGTTGATCACAACGAGCTGGTCAACTAGAGGCTTACCAGGGACATAGTGTGGTCTAAGTATTCACACGTGTATTACGATTTCCGGATAATACAGTTATAGCATGAATACAAGACAATTATCATGAACAATGAAATATAATAATACTTTTATTATTGCCTCTAGGGCATATTTCCAACAATCTTTACCTCTCAGCCATTTCAAGACTCCTCGTCATGTCTCCGATCTCACTCGGGACTCCAAACAACATCCGGTCACCAAATCACATAACTCGTATAATACAAAATCGTCATCGAACATTAAGCGTGTGGACCCTACGGGTTCGAGAACTATGTAGACATGACCAAGACACCTCTCCGGTCAATAACCAACAGCGGAACCTGGATGCTCATATTGGTTCCTACATATTCTACAAAGATCTTTATCGGTCAAACCGTAATGATAACATATGTTATTCCCTTTGTCATCGGTATGTTACTTGCCCGAGATTCGATCGTCGGTACCTTCATACCTAGTTCAATCTCATTACCGAAAGTCTCTTTACTCATTTCGTAATGCATCATCCCGCAACTAAATCATTAGTCACATTGCTTGCAAGGCTTATTATGATGTGCATTACCGAGAGGGCCCAGAGATACCTCTCCGATACTCGGAGTGACAAATCCTAATCTCGATCTATGCCAACCCAACAAACACCTTCGGATATACCTATAGAGCATCTTCATAATCACCGAGTTATGTTGTGACGTTTGATAGCACATAAGGTATTCCTCCAGTATTCGGGAGTTGCATAATCTCATAGTCAAAGGAATATGTATATGACATTAAGAAAGC
The DNA here is from genome assembly GCF_018294505.1 of Triticum aestivum. NCBI lineage: Eukaryota > Viridiplantae > Streptophyta > Magnoliopsida > Poales > Poaceae > Triticum > Triticum aestivum. The sequence goes on from NC_057807.1 coordinate 643,639,030, forward strand.
AATAGCAATAAAACTTAACGATCATTATGCTAAGCTAACGGATGGCTCTTGTCCATCACATCATTCTCCTAATGATGTGATCCCGTTTACCAAATGACAACTCATGTCTATGGTTAGGAAACTTAACCATCTTTGATTAACGAGCTAGACTAGTAGAGGCTTGCTAGGGACACTGTGTTTTGTCTATGTATCCACACATGTATCAAGTTTCCAGTTAATACAATTCTAGGATGAATAATAAACATTTATCATGATATAAGGAAATATAAATAACAATATTATTATTGCCTCTAGGGCATATTTCCTTTAGTTTTTACCCAGGTTCGGGCCGCCGCAAGGCCTAAAACCCTACTCCTGCTTTGGTGGATTGATGAGAGGACCGTGGTGGAGATGCAACGCTTAATCCCGGCAAGCTCCCCTTGGAACAAAAGCAGCTACACGCGTATGAGTATACAGAGGTCTGAATCCTTTCTAAGGTTGCCTCGGCCCTCCTTTTATAGGTCAAGGGGTTACCACAATGGCAAAACAATCATTATCCAGTGATTAGATAGCCACATTGCTATCATACCTAATTCTGCAGACAGGACAAGGCGCATTGAATGCACTGCTTAGTGTCACGTTGTGGGTGTAGCCCGGCAAGCCTTGCCGCGCCATTCAACCACCTTTTCGCCTACCTGCGTGACACGCCTCTGGATGTGTGTCATTTAGGGGTGATCTTCCTCAGAAATGGCTGCCACGTGCCAAACGACAGCCACTTAATCACTTGGGGGCTCGACACCGCACCGATAGGTGACTTGCTTTGCTGTGAGGTGGAGCGGTGGAGCCTTGACGGGAAGCTGGCCGCTAGCGTCCCGGCAACCCTTGCCGGGGAGGTCTTTGGACTTGTCTTCGGGGTGGCCTCGACCTTTACAGGGCTCGCCTGCCCAGCAAGGGAGGTTTTCCCCTTAGTGATATGTTGTTTCTTTGGCTTGTCTTGGTCTTATTGACCCACCCTTTGGTTTCTCGAAGATCTATTTCTTCTGCTTGGCCTTGTCTTGGATGTTGTAACCTTGCCCTTGAGCCTGTGTACAGTCCGGGCAACATACACCAGGGTTTGTTGCACCGACAACCATACGCTTGCCAATTGTAGAGAGGCGTGCTTTCGGTCTTTAGTTCGAGGGGTCGTTTGAGGAAGGTTCGCGGGATCGTTCATCGTAGGTTCGACCGTTCGAGGGACTTAAAGTATGATCTACACTGACTCGTCTGCTTCCACTACAACTCGGAGTTGGTAATGACCATGATCCAATCCTCTAATGCACCTTCATATTGTTCCTGGGTGTTCGTAAGGCAATTTTTGTTTGTTTTCTACTACGATTCCTAACATGGAGGTGGTGCCGCTAACGGCCTAGGAGGTGCCGCCCATGGGCGGCGAGGTCATGGTGGAGGAGCCCCCAGCAGGAACCGCCGGAACTACGAGCACTACCATGAGGAGGGTGGGCCGACTCACTTCTCCAAGGTGATCCTTGCGCCGAAGCTCGAGTGCATACCAATGCCCCTAGACTTCACCAAGCACTTCCCTGCCGCGCCGACGGAGTTCAAGCTCAAGACGAACACCAGCTGCTCAGGCAGGGTCACTGTGAGGCTGATGAACGGCAGGGTCATCCCTGATCAGGGTTGGGCGCCGTCCATCAGATCAAGATCAGGTACATGGTGACCTTCAAGTTGCTGACTCCCGACACGCTCAAGGTCATCGTCTTCAACGACGACGACATTGAAGTGGTGACAAAGTGCGGGAGGCATGACGACGCCTTCATCGTGAATGTCTAGGACAGCTCTCCGTTGCTCCAGTTGTTTTAGTATGGACTATATTGTATTGCTTTGCTCGAAAACTGCTATGTTTAAGTGTGGTGCTATGTTTAAAACTGCTTGTTATGGTTTAGAACTATGTTAATATGCTACCTTTTGTGTGTCATGGGGTTGTTCTACACACCCCTGTGTGCTGGTAACCTCACAACCTCGCCGAAGGGGTTACGAGACAACAGACGTTGCATGAAGCCAAACACCATGCCTTGTGTTTCCTCCTAAACAAGTGGGCAACCAGACATGCCACGTTTCGTTACTCCCCATGCAGACTAGAGGGTATGCAGACAAACAAACAACACGCGGATGTTGGTTTTTGCTTGTTTTCCCTAAGTCAGGCCCAACTGAGAACTGTACACTATGCAGGCAAAGGTTGCTACGAGAACCAAACACGCCCTAATTAAGGGGATCGGTTAGAGTTGCTCTTATGTTTTAGAACAATGGAGTAATCTCTTAATCTGTGAATTGGCACTGAAGAAATAAAAAACATGTGTCCTTCCCAAACATATTATCTCGATAATATGCATTGCTTATTTTTTCTGTAAAGAGGAAAAGAATCAGAATAGAATAACAACCAGGTTTTGGCAGCACAAATTGGCAAGAAATGCATGTGATAGCAATCAATCTCAAGCGGGTCTTATAGAAAACAGAGTACAGTTACATATTTGTCTTACATGCTCATTGAAACGGCCACAGAAAATGCAAGAATCCAGTGGAAATGAAACCCGATACAACATGGAATAGCCTCTCTGCTGCAAATCATGCATCAGTGAAGGCACTCTTATTAACTACCAGAAGAAGCAAACGACTGACGGGGGCTACTTCTCATTGGACATGACCCCATGGTAATGACATCTCAGATGGAGAAACTTGATCTAACAGAGACATAATATGCGCGAAATTTGGCAAGGCAAACCTGTTAGTTGGCAGACGAGCACAACATCAGTAAGAATGTATGCAAGACATATATGGTATAATTTTGAGATAAACAACAAATAATAATACTCACATCGGTACGGTTAAACATTCTCGGATGTTGTATGAGTGTCGGTCGCAGCGCTTGTGTTAATAATAAGATCCTTTGAGTAGTAGAGCATGAAGAGGGCAACGATGGTCATGAGCTCACCACCGTCATTTAGGTGCTTGGCATGGAAATTCTCGTTGCAGCGGTAAGCCGCGTAGCACAACATCTCCACCCACACATCGCGGATCATATGAAGTGTTGTCGTATCAGGTGTCCTCATGGTGAGCAGCTGTCGGGCAAGCTCGCATCCTTTTTCTAGTGTTTTATTCATATCGGATACACCCAGAGCCAGGGGCGGAGTACCATTCCATGCACGCACCTGGCCTTCTATGGACCCTAGCTGATCCTCGGATGGGGTGATGACATCATGGCACAGCTGCACATACCTCTGGCGGCTAACAGGGTAAGGGAGCATATAAGGGCGTGTGGCGAGCAGAAAGAACATGTAGTTGGACAGCGCCGTTACTACATCAAGATCTGTAACCTTGGAGAGGTCTACTCTACGACGCCTACTACGTCCGTCCCTTAACTGGAGCCAAGTGAGGCAGAGATGAGTGGCGATGTGCCACACGAGAATGCTCTCATCCAGATCCAACTCCACACTCCAGATGAACAGCTCCTCATTGCTCCCCTGATTGAATCGAATAAGGGCAGCCCGGCCCCGTGAGTTCTTTACGTCAAATTCCTGGTTGTTTTCTGACCGGGAGACAACTTGCACCACTGCCTGAATGAGTTCTTCCCTGAGGCGGATGGACCAGGACTAGACCCCGGAGTCCCAGCAGTCGTCCCATCCAATCCATGCTGCGATTTTGCTGGATAGGTTCTTCCTACCGCGAGAGCACAGGCGAAACAGGTCATGTTGCCCCATGGATCCCAACATCAAAATCCGTTTGTGGCCCGGTAGTCTTAATACTGCAAATTTCCACGTGACAATCCCTCCTAAAAAGTGAAGGAAACGGGCAAGACGAGCCCATTTAGCTTTCACCAGGGGAGCACATGTCCAGCTAGCGCCCATGGCCCTCACCACCGACGTAGTCTCGACGACGAGTGCGCCACCCAGCAGAACATATGTAGCGACCACATCTGCTCTGTTGTAGCTGTAACCTCCATCTTTGTCACCTGATGCATGCAAATGCAAATGAAACAACACTAGTGCCGCGACAGTGGCCGGCAGAGAGAGGATGCGGATGCACGCACCGTACCATCCATGCACCACCGCAGCCTTGGTGTACAAGAGGTCGTACATCATCGAGAGTTGTATCACGACCACCCTGAACATATCTTCTCCCCTTAAGCGCTGAGCACCATAGATTTCCACATAGCGTGTCGGCCCCTCAAACATTTTCTTGGGAACATCCAACAGTGTGTAAGCTATCAATTGCAGTTCTACACGGTGCCTCGGTGGTGCGTCCAAAACATCCACCCTCTCGTGCGCGGGGCTCGTGGCAGAGTTAACATCGGGCCTCTTGTGCCTAGAGAGAAAATCCTTGTAACTGGTGGCGGATAGGCTACTACTAGCATAGCTGCATGCACACAGGAGTGCAACTACCCTTTCCCCGTACTTGAGAACCCCAACCACAAATATGACGATGCTGGCTGAACGGAGCCAGGTCTGGCTACCAAGGACGGTTGACACATGCAACACGTAGGCGGCTGCTATGACCTGTACTCCAAAGTTTTGAAGGTGACGCAGCCATAGCTGGTTGTCCTCAATTGCGTAGGCGGTGATGTTGTCTTGCCCGCCAAGGTGCACCAGAAGCAATGGCGCCCAGAGCGCCATAAGATGGTGCTCGGGCGACTTACTCACCAAAGACATATGGCCCAGGGCATATACCGCCGCCGTATCGGCCAGCATGTATGCTGACCAAATGATGGCTTTCAGCACTCGCAAGTTAAAGTATCGCCGAACATCTGCCAAGGCGAGGAGTATGACCTGGACTGCGAAGCTCAGGAGCACCACCATTCGAACCCCTGATCCTTTCCAGACCACCACCAGCGGCTCCAATCCCGCCATTACCTCTCTCTGCCCAAATGGATAAAAAGAAGGACTTAAATCCCTTGTTTGGAACTTTGGATTACATGGGCTATAAGTACGTTTTAATAAAAACATGCAACTTATGATTATTGCCTCGAAATAATTCCTAATCCAGGCACTTTTCGACAACTAACTCAATTAAAAAAGGTGCCTCAACTAACTCAATCAAATATTTTAAAACCATTTTAAAAGTGCATTTCAGGCACCTCTGAAAATAACTTGAAAGGCATGTGTTTGAGGCACTTTTTAAAATTCCTTCAATACATGTGGCGCAAAAGTCCCAAAAGAGCCTCAAAGTTCACCCTTTATATTCTTATAGAGGGACATACATATGGAAATGTTATCTAATGTCTTTGACTCCACTCCTTGTGTTTTTTGTGCGAGGCACCTAACACGGTTTTTTTGCTCTGCATAAGAGCTTATCTAGGGGAGTAGAAATGTGGCAAGGAGCTAGCAGTAGCCATATATATTTGGCTATTCTAGAGGGCAGTGTTTTGACCTCCAGAGCAGCCAAATATGTCTCTTTGGCCAGATGGTCGTCCTTCTTTGGTCCGCCAATGTGGCCCCCTTTTCCTAGATCATGTCTGACACCGCCCAACTCCACCTCCCCTTGCCATTGGAGATCACCACTGGACAGTGCACTACTATTTACGACCGTCGTCGTGTGCTTTTCTGCACCGCCGATCTGCCCACGCCACCAAGAGATCATCCCCGCTCTTCCTGCCAGCGGGCCTTTCCTCCGAGCTAGGGCTCGTCGCCACTGCGCCATTCCCTTTGGTCTGGGCCAGTCAAATAGGCTGCCAGGACCCTTCAAGTCCCCAATGCAAGCACCTCCCTGCTCCACCCGCACCAGGCATCGAACGCCCGGCTATGTCAACTGAGTGAAGAAGAAGGAGGGCTACTTCCAGGCCTCGCGCCACCGACCAAGCTTGCGAGAGCCCTCTAGCGATCGACAACCCTAGCACCACATTTGCCAACTTTTTGCCACCACTTTCCTCATTGCGCCGCCTCCCAAACTTGCGAGTGTTGGTTTAGTCCCACATCGATTGTGGGAGAAGGCGGGACACGATTTATAAGGGTGCGGGAGTCCCTTTCTATCAGGCTAGTCTTTTTGGGGAAGAGGGCCCAGGGCCTCTCATAAGTCGGCCTTGCTCTCTAGTTGGGCCTAGTTTGACGTATGTGGATCGAAAATGATAGTGTTGGCAGACCCGGGATTGCATAATAAATGGTATTAGAGCCCATGTACCCGGAATAAATCTCGATCGACTCACGCACTAGTAGAAAAATGACCTAATGTTCAGCTCATTAGTCCCGGTTGGTAAATGAATCGGCACTAATGTGGCCATTAGTCCCGGTTCGAACGGCTATACATTAGTCCCGGTTCATTTATGACCTATAGTCCCGGTTTGTGTCACAAACCGGGACTAAAGGGGTGGTGGCAGACTGGTGTTAGGTCGGGGCCCCATGAGCCCCTTTAGTCCGGGTTTGTGACACAAACCGGGACTAAAGGGCCAACCTATAGTCCTGGTTTGTATCACAAACCGGGACTAAATGGGTCTAACCTTTAGTCCCGCTTGGAGACACAAACCGGGACTAAAGGGCAATTTTCAAACTCCCCCCCCCCTCTCCACCGGGTATCGCCTTTTCAGTTTTGAAAAAAAAGATAAAAATTAAAAAATTAAAATCCTTCGAGATGTAGTTATGTTACTACATCTAGTAGTTAGGGAAATTTAAAAACATAAATTTTGAAATGTTTTGCAAAAAAGTGTTATGAAAAAGTAAAACGACCATATCTTTTGTATACGATGTCGAAAAAAACGCATAATATATCAAAATGTTCAGCACGAAAATGCGCATCCGAATTCGACCGTCATAGGTCGTTTTGCAAATTTTAAGAATCCTCAAATTCTTAAAAGAAACAAGTTATGCTCAAATTTCAGTTTTTTTTTGAATTTTGGTTACATCTGGTCAAACTACTTATTCAACAATATTAGTGTTACTAAATAATTATTTTAATTTTTTTGAATTTTGGTCAAACTATGGTCTAACTACTTATTCAAGAAATATTAGTGTTATTAAATAATTATTGTTTTTTAAAATAATAGTTTCAAACTCAAACAGTAAAAACGTGTGACTTCATGCTCAAGCTAAACTCCTGAGGGTTAATAGGATTGACAGCTTATTATTGTTAGGTAAACAACAAGTGCAGATTTAAAAACTAGGGAGAATAGAACTCAGAAGTTAAGCATGCTCAAGCTGGAGTAGTGAGAGGATGGGTGACCGGCCGAGAAGTTAGACGATTTGGAATGAGTGCTCCACAGTTGAGCAATGATGAGGGGTGATTAGAGATTAAATCGTCAAATAATTCAGAAATTTGAAAAATTAGAACAAAAATTCAAATTTTTTTCAAAGAAAATAAAAAAAGGTCCCCTAGCCCCCGGCACGGGCTCGGGCCACGTGGTGGGCCTTTGGTCCCGGGTCATGTTGAACCGGGACTAAAGGGGGGGCCTTTAGTCCCCACACTTTAGTGCCAGTTACAGAACCAAGACTAAAGATCCTTTACAAACCGGGACTAAAGGTCATTTTTCTACTAGTGACGGGTGGTCGGTCATGGTTGGTGGGTTGGAAACACTGGTGTTAGCGGGCCCATGTGTGAGGGGAAGATTGTTGGGTTGAGTCCCAAATCGATTGTGGGAGAAGGCATAACATGATTTATAAGGATGCGGGGGGCCCTTCCTATCAGGCTAGTCTTTTGAGGGGAGAGGGCCCAGGGCCTTCCATAAGTCGGTCTTGCTCTCTAGTTGGGTCTGGTTGACGCATGTGGGTCGGGAATGCTAGTGTTAGCGGATCCGAATTGCATAATAAAGGGTATCAGAGCCCATGTACCCAGAATAAATCTTGATGGACTCACGGGTGGTTGGTCATGGTTGGTAGGCTAGAAACGCTGGTGTTAGCAGGCCAATGTGTGAGGGGAAGATTGTTGGGCTTAATACCACATCGGTGGTGGGAGGAGACAGAACATGATTTATATGAGTGTCGGTGTCCCCTCCTATCAGGATAGTCCTTTGTGGGAGAGGGCCCTCATAAATCCGTGTTGCTCTCCGGTTGGACCTGATTAACACATGTGGGTCAAAACACTGATGTTAGAGGATCCGGCATTGCGTAACAGTGAGAGCTCTATCTGACGGCCCCAATGGCCCATGATATAGCGAGTCGGCTGATGGAGCCTAGAAATGCCCTCGCTTCAGTTTGCATTTTAAATTCGGCTACCCATATACCTTCCACAGTACCTATGGCTATTTCGGGACTCTTCCCCTCTCGTTAGGGTTTAACTCCTCTCAGCGGCGATTGTTTTCGCCCCCACGTAGAGATCGTCCTCTCCCCCTCCCCTAACTCTATCGCCGGCGTCGCTCGGGGTCCTCGGGGCTCCGCCTCCTGGCGGTGGAACAGGGATCGCTGGGATCTTACCGCCCGCGGTTCATCAACTCTCGGGCAAGAGAACTATGGCTGATGCTGCTTCTGGATCGGGCGGTTTCACGTCTAACCTGGAGGCGATGATGGAGGAGCTTGGTCTCAAGGAAGCCGATCTCCAAGATGTGGTGATTGAAGACGAGGAATTACCGGCGGAGGCGACCCGCTGGATGGCAATAGCTAGGGTTCACATGGATCGAACCTATAGCCAATATTGGTTTTTTAGGAACATGAGGGCGGCTTGGGACCTGGCCAAGGATGTGAAAATCAGACCGCTCGAGGACAATCTATACATGCTGTAGTTTGCATGCTTGGGAGAGTGGGAACGTGTGATGTAGGATGGGTCGTGGTCGTTCAAGGGTAGGGCTGTGGTTTTGGAACCATATGACGGCTACACAAAACCTTTGTCGATTGATCTCACCAAGATTGAGATATGGATTCAGATCCATGACTTCCCTGATGGTTTCTTCTCAAAAATCAAGGCTCTGTCTTCAACTGTGGGCGAATTCATATACGCCGAACCAATGTCTCAGGATTTCGAAGGGAACTTTGCCAGAGTTCGGGTCAAGATAGATGTTACCAAACCTCTGAAGAATGCAGTGTCGCTGGTGGTGAAGAAGAAGGAAACAATGCAGAGAGAGATATTTAGGGTGAAGTATGAACGACTCCCAGACTGGTGTGCGGTGTGTGGTTACCTCTGACACCTTTATAAAGAGTGTGGGGATGGAGTTCATGCCCCCAAGGATCTAGTCTTCAAGGATTTAAAAGCCTCCTAGTTCAAGGGACCGGGCAGAGGGCCAGGTGAAGGGAGAGGAGCGAATGATGGCTCGGGGTCGAGGGGTGGAAGAGGTAATGGCCGATCTGGCAGAGGTCGAGGCCGTGGATCCACTTCTACAGCAGTTAACGCACGGGAGACTGACGAGAACAAGCGTGACCAGGACATCTCAATGGAGGATATAGAAAGAAATAGAAAAAGGGGAGTTGCGCTGGCGATCTCAGACTCGTCACTGACTATGCCGGCTGCTCCAGAAACATCAACACAGCAACTGCTTCTGCTGCCACCTGAGATTCCAGCAAGCCCATCAGCGAAGCAGGAACCGAAGAGGAACAAAACCGATGTGTTGACCAACGACAAAAACAGTGGGAGGACTAGTGGACTCAAAAAAACCTTGATGCGCGTTCTGGCGGGCCCCCAAAGGGGTCGCGCCAAGCGCAATGAGTCTATTATGTTGGAACTGTCGCGGGGCTGGCACACCCGCGACAGTCCAGGAGCTTCGTGGCCTGACGAAGCAGTATGCCCCCTCTGTACTTTGCATCCTTAAAACTTAGATAGAGGGTACGAGAGTTGAAAACATGGTTGGTTCACTAGGTTTTAATAAAAGTTTTGCAGTTAGTAGCTCGGGTAGAAGTGGCGGCCTTGGAATATTTTGGAATGATGAAATAAAGCTTGAAATTGTTGGTTATTCGAAGTATCACATTGATGTTGTTATTGATGAGATGGTTGAAGTTAAAACAAGGGTGACTTTTGTTTATGGTGAAGCCCAAGTGAGATGGACGCTTTCAGGGATGTGCTTGACACATGTGGGCTCACGGACATAGGATATGTGGGAGCTGACTGGACGTTTGAGAGAAAGGTTGCAGGTGGAACTTTCACTAGAGTCAGGCTCGACAGAGGGGTTGCCAACCCGGCGTGGTCGTTAGCCTTTCCATCAGAGCGTTTGGAACATTGCACGGCAGCTGCGAGTGATCAATGCCCTCTTTTTGTTAGCTACGTGCATGGGAACGCATGCAGAAAGGCCCCACGCTCTTTTAAATATGAGATTGCATGGGAGCGGGACCCTACCCTAGAACCAGCAGTGCAGACTGCCTAGGCACGGACAGAGGGAGTTTCGGTCGCCAGCCTAAACGACAAACTCCAGTCGCTGTCGTCGGACCTGGCGCGATGGGACAAAGATCACTTCGGTAATGTCAGGCACGAGATCCAACGTCTGAAAGTAGAACTACAGGAGTTACGCGTGATCCAAGGCAGTTTTGGTCCATCTCATATCGAATTAAAAATAGTGGAAAATTTGACAGAGCTTTACCACATGGAAGAAATACTGTGGAGGCAGAGGGCGAGGCTGGAATGGTTAATGCATGGCGACAAGAATACATATTTCTTCCATCTCAGGGCTAGCAGGAGAAGGAGGAAAAATCAAATAAAAACGCTGGAGAGACCAGATGGCCAGTTAACTGAAAATTTGGCAGAGATGGAATCCATGGCTACTAATTTTTATCAAAATGTGTACACATCCGAGGGTGTTCATGATATGGAGCAAGTGCTCGACACAGTCCCGGTCAAAGTGACTGAGGCCATGAATGAACTACTGAATGCACCTTATAGCCAAGAAGAAGTGAAAGTCGCTCTTTTTCAAATGTTCCCGATCAAGTCACCGGGTCCAGATGGCTTCCCGACACACTTCTTCCAACATCATTGGGACACATGTGGGGGTGATGTGACATCGGCAGTTCTAAGGATAGTAGAAGGAATGGAGTCGGCTGAGTGTATAAATGAAACTTTATTGGTACTCATACCAAAGGTAAAAAACCCAACTCTCCTGTCTCAATTTCGACCCATCAGTTTGTGTAATGTGTTATACAAAATAGCGTCGAAGGTGATCTCTAACAGATTGAAACAAGTGCTCCCTGACATAATCTCGGAAGAACAGTCAGCCTTTGTTCCTGGCAGGTTGATAACAGATAACATTATCACGGCTTACGAGTGTTTGCATTTCATGAAGAGAAACAAAGCGAAGAAACATCAATCTTGCGCACTCAAATTTGACATGATGAAAGCCTATGACAGGGTTGAGTGGCCTTTTTTAAGAGCAATCATGATCAATTGGGTTTTACAGAGAGATGGGTGAATATTGTTATGAGTTTGGTCACAACAGTCAAATTCTCGGTTTTGTTCAATGGGAAGAGGTTGCAACAGTTTATCCCTTCAAGAGGTATTAGACAAGGGGACCCAACATCTTCATACTTGTTCTTGCTAGCAGTAGAGGGCCTTTCGTGCCTGTTAAAATCAAAGAGTGAGTCATCAAACTTGCATGGCCTACAGGTAGCTCCTACGGCGCCACCAGTGAGCCATCTTCTATTTGCCGATGATAGCCTGCTGTTTTTCAAGGCAAATGGTGTGGGGGCAAATGAGGTGAACCAAGTACTGGACACATATTGTCAAGCAACTGGGCATCGCATCAACTATTCAAAGTCATCACTGTTTTTCAGCAAAGGGGTGCCAGATGCGGTGAGACGGGAGATAAAGGATACACTCAACGTTCCTAATGAAACTCTCAACGAGAAGTACGTAGGGATGCCTTCAGATATTGGTAGTTCAAAATATGGTGCTTTCAACTATCTTAAGGACCGCCTGTGGAGCAAGGTCCAAGGGTGGATAGAGCAAACGCTGTCTATGGCTGGGAAGGAAGTTCTAGTGAAGGTTGTGGCCCAAGCGGTACCGGTTTTCTCTATGTCCTGTTTTAAACTCCCCAGAGGGCTCTATGAACACCTAAACATGCTCATTAGAAAGTTCTGGTGGGGAAGCAAAGAAGGGAAACGCAAACCTCATTGGGTTTCCTGGAAAACTATGACCCAACCCAAGAGTATGGGTGGCCTGGGGTTCAAAGACTTCGAACTGTTCAACCTGGCCATGCTAGCTCGCCAGGCTTGGCGCCTCCTGCAGAATCCTGAAACCCTAAGTGCTCAAATTCTGAAAAGTGTTTACTACCCAACTACAGATCTTCTTGATGCCGAGTTAGGGGGTCACCCGAGCCAGGTATGGAGAGCAATAATGGAGGGAAGAGATACTCTCAAGCAAGGGCTTATCAGGAGGATTGGTAATGGAAGCACCACGGAGATCTGGACACACAATTGGTTGCCACGGGACGAGATGAAAAGGCCCTATGCTTGCCGGATCCTGAACCCACCTATCCTTGTTTCTGAACTCATCACTGGCGTGTCTGCAACATGGGATAAGCATCTGGTGCAAGCTACCTTCTTGCCAATGGATGCTCAAGTGATATTGGGAATACCGTTGTGCACTCGCAATATACCCGACTTCTGGGCTTGGCACCATGAAAAGCACGGGTGTTTCTCAGTAAAATCAGCGTACAACATGCTTGTTGCAACTAGAAACAGAAGGGAAGCATGGCTCGAGGAGGGGCCAGGGCCGTCTAGCTCTATGGCTGACAAAGGAGCATGGAAACTGTTGTGGAAAAATCAGGTCCCAGGGAAAGTTCGCATGTTCTTATGGCGCCTATCTAAACACTCACTGTCGACAAATGATGTGCGGGCTCATCGCCACATGTCTGATTCACCATGTTGTGGTCTATGTGGGGCCAGGGACTCGTGGCGTCATTCCCTCGTAGACTGCACCTCTTCAAGAAGCGTCTGGGCTCTGTTGAATGAGGAGGTTACACATAAAATCATATCAACAACCGAGCCCAAGGCTAAGCAATGGCTATTCACTCTAATGGACTCAATGTCCCACAATGATTTCGTCTTGGTGGCAGTGACGCTGTAGTCGATATGGTATGCTCGAAGGAAAGCCATCCATGAGGCAATCTTCCAAAGCCTCCACGCTACACATGGTTTTATCATGAGTTTCATCTCGGAGCTAGAAGGAATAAAGGGTGGCCAGAAGGAAAAAGGCAGGGGCGTGCCGACGTTCATAGACGGAAATACGAAGCCCAAAAAACCACCAACAGGTCACTGCAAAATCCATGTTGATGCAGGAGTCCGGGGAAGGACAGGTGGCGTTGTTGCTACAGTTTGCAGGGATGAGGAAGGAAATTTTCTGGGCAGCTCTGCTCTTGTTATCGAAGGTGTAACTGACCCAGCAAGTCTAGAAGCGATAGCATGTCGGGAGGCACTAGCCCTCGCCGAGGATTTGGGCATTCAGCAATTTGTGATTGCTTCGGACTGTCAGCAGGTGGTTTCGGACATCAGAAGAGACGGACGCGGTCCATATGGAGCAATCATCAGCGAGATAAATCTGAAAGCTTCATCGTTTTATTGTACTTTTACTTTTGAGAGTCGTGCTGTTAACTATGAAGCACATAGCTTAGCAAAGTTTTGTTTATCTAGGGATCCGGATAGGCATGTTTGGTTTGGTGCCCCTCATGATCTAAGATGTATCCCACTCAATGTGGAATTCCATGAATAAAGTTGGTTTCCCACCCTAAAAAAAATTATGCCTTCCACAGTGACCGGGCATGTCCGTTTCGAAATCCCACTTTTTCTCTCACCCAACCACACTCCCTAAATTATTCTATCTACTTCGCACATTTCATGGAACAGTTTGCGTGCGGCACGGCAGAGCACGCGCAGACGCCGTGACAGTCGCACGGACGACGCGGGCACGCCGGAGCAGCACCGCCGCCGGTAGGGAAGAAGCTCGCATGACCTCGCGTGGATGCAGCCGCACGCGTTTCATGCAGGTCCAGCAGGGCTGTCGTCCTTACGCGGCCGGAGGACACACGCCGCGCTCGACGGTGCTGGCCGGAGCACGCACACCGCGCTGCACAGCACTGGCCGGAGCATGCAACAAGCACATGCGCGGCTGCGCGTAAATGCTGCGGGCCGAAGCATGCATCACGTAGCCAATACACAACGCATGCACGAGCCTCAACTCAAGCAGCTTATCCATGGCCGATGTGCAGGTGCAGCCGCCCGACGCTCAAGGACGAAGGTCGTGCCTGCTGCTTAGAGAGGAGCGACGACAGGCACATCCGATGCAGGGATATGAGGCGACGACAGGCACATCCGATGCAGGGATATGAGGCGAGGGATATGTGAAAAATGTTATTTTCACATATTTCTAGTGAAATAGGTTTGTTTTAGATTTTTCTAGTGACAAATTAAATGTGCTTGAAATGTATCCAAAACTAATATAGTTTTAAAGTTCTTGACACCAAGAGTCCAAATATAGAAAAGGTTTCAAAAACTAGTTATAGTTTAAAAGATATGGTTGATTTAAATTGTCTAAGAGAAAATGAAGTCTATGGCTTTGTTCCGCAGGTAGAGAGTGAGAGGGGAGACTTACATGCATATTGCCCCTGACAAAAGGTGTACTTTAGGATCCATTATGCTGCCACCGATTTAATAACTAAAATAAAGATACAAAAAATATACTAATGCTATACATCTAGGTGGGCTATACAGTTTCATGAATCTCAGAAAAAGTGGATGGCCTCAGATCTACTGGTACCTAACTGCGCAAAAATGACTTTGCGGTGTCCGGTCAGTCCGGGCAATTCTCATACGCAAGGCATATATGGATTGGATTTGAGTGCCCAGTCATATCGGAGGAAAATGAGGAGGTTGGTTGGGTGTTTTTTTTCTGCCCGGAACTATGCAGGTTGCCCGTCCGGTCACTTTGAGGGGTCTCATTGTAGATGCTTTAAGAGCAACTCCAACGCGCCGACCCAAACGGATGCACGGTTTGTCTATTTTTTATCTTTTTGGGTTACGTGCCCCCCCCCCCCCCGTTTGGGTTGGCCGTGCACCCAACGCGCACACGCATTTTTTGTCCTCGCGGTCATGCGACCATTTTTGTACCTTGCAAGCGAACCGCCGAACATCTTGCAGGCGTAGAGAAGCCGGCCGGTGAAGAGCCTCGCGCCTCTCTCTAACCAGCCAGTAGGCCTGTCAGTGTGGAGGTGAACGCGACGGCGACCGACGAGCGAGGTACCTGCGCTTGGCGGTGCTGCCGGCGCACTAGTAGAAAAGGGGGCATCACTAATGGGCTAGCCCGGGGTGGACCAAAGCCCTCTTTTCTACTAGTGGCGGCGGAGGCGAGGGGGTGGCGTCGACGTTGACCGTGCTGCAACTGCGGCGAAAAAACAGTCGGGGGTGACGTGTTTCTGGGTGAGGTATGTTGGTGCGGACGGGCAGCCTGGGCACTGTAACTGGGTGGCAGCGGCTATGGAGGGGTGGCCTAGTGTGGTTGTTGTCGATGGGAGGAAAAGAAAATGGCCAATGTGCCATTGACTGGCAGACCAGAGGAAGGACAAGGGCGGGTGTCTCGTGCATCTGGTTCGTGTCCGCGCCGGCGCAAAAGCGGCCTAAATTTAAGGCAGAAATGGGTCGTGCGCGGATAAAAAAACGAAGGCTCATCCGTTCGGGTCAGCGCGTTGGATCGGCATTGTTTTTGGTTTTGACCTAAACGAACACTGATGGACAGTTTGAATGGGCGCGTTGGGTTGCTCTAAAGCCTCGCACCACCTCAGTCCAGCCGCCACATCCTGCCCGTCCAAGTAAACCGGCTCTTCTCCATCGAACCCGTTGTGTGCTATGGCAACCGTGGCACGTGACGCTTTGTGTTTTGAGTTGGGAAATACCTGGGATGTGGGCGAGGTGTGGGAACCAGGGCTTGCCGGTTGGGGGTGGGGGCGAGGAGAGGGGATGGAGAAGAAATAGGAGCCGGGCTGGCCGGTAGGGAAAAGACATAGAGAGAAAAGAAAGCCGAGTCCCGTTGTTTAGAGGTGGAAAACATACATTTGGCTAAGTCTGAATATGCCTAGTCCTTTGTGCAGCATACCAATAAGACTAGCCAAAAGGTATTACATCAGTAGCCAAACTAAATCTTATTGGCAATAAACCAATCACCATCCAATGTTTTTTGTTAACATTTTGGCTAATCCACATTTTGTAGCTTAACGACAGCTTGCATGCTATAGGTGCACAATACCATATAAGTAGTGCACCTTCCGCAACGCCCTGTGGCCGAGGGAAACTGTGCCCAGCATCGTAGATGATTTGAGATGCTAACATCTTATCAAAAGACTAATTGTCCTACTGTTGATGGCTTTTAAGTTTTTTTAACAAAGTAAAATCAAAGTCGCTCACATACACAAATATAAACTCACCTCTATGAACGCATGCACGTATATCATATTTCTATGAGCACCTTCGATACACTGAGCCGGCACATCATGAGATTGACGAAGTCACCATACACATCTTCGTAGTCGACGGCAATGTCTCCTAACCATCCAACCATAAGTTGGTTCATGATATATTTTTTAGTCTATCGTTGATGATTATTCAGTGTATCGTAGCTATGTGAAATTTGACCCATAGGTTTTAGACATTAGTACTATGGACTAGAAGTAAACGGATTTGCCATCTAATACTTGGTCATTTTTCCTTGCTAATAACCAGATTTTTGGTTAACAAAAGCTTCATCTTTATTGAAACAAGTTACGAAACTCTAGGTATTAGATGGAAAAAATGTTTCAGCTAAAATAAAAATGTTCCACTTCACAAAAATTGATTTAAATTCATAAAACTGCTTCTTCGTCACAAAAAATGCTTCATCTTTATTAAGAATGTTCCATGTTCATAGAAAAATGTTACTCCCTCCGTAAAGAAATATAAGGGTATTTAGATTACTAAATTAGTGATCTAAATGCTCTTATATTTCTTTACAGAGAGAGTACATAATGTTCATAAAAAATGTTATCACTTAACAAAAAAAGTTACATCTTCATAGAAAAAGTTACACGTTCATAGAAAAATGTCACCACTTGAATAAATGTTTCATCTTCATTGCAAAAACATTACCAAAATCTGAGTACTAGATTGAAAGCTTATAAAAATAGATGTTATATTTTCATAGAAAAATGTTTCCATTTAAGAAAAAAGTTCCATCTTCATTGCAAAAAATGTTCCCAAAATCTAGGTATTGGATAGAAAAAAAATGACCAATTATTAAATAGACACTCCTAAAGTAAAAGGCTTCCAAGATAACAAAACGTACACTCCTAATATATTTTGCCAGAGCCACGTAAGAAGAGCTAACCTGGATATCATCCCCTAGAGAAGATGTCGACACGCGATGGCCCCTCGACAGCAGCTTCAAGAGCAACAGGTTTGAAGTTGAGATGGCAGCATGCAAAAATGTGAGATGTCATGCGACTGTAGATATAGAGGGTTTGCCTTTGGCGACGTGGCAACCGAATGGGACTCTTTTTTGACCATAAAAATATTCGTTGCTCCATGATAGCTGAATCCCTTGCTTCTGTTTTAAAAAAGCATGGAGTGGACACAATGCATGGCACTTTGCTTATTCCCTGGCAAAACGAAAAGAGAAGCTTTGCTTTTTCTAAAGATGATACTCGACGAAAATTAGAGACGTAAGTATTGTAAGGTGGAAGAGTGGCAATTTCTGCTTTGTTCAAAGAGCTTTGATCGTTTAAAGTAGGTCATGAGCTCAGATCGATTCCTTGCCGATTGGGAGGTTGAAGAACCATAGGAATATCAGATCACGCAACGCACTAAATCTAAGACAAGCTGCTTACGTAATGCCTTTTTTTAAGAAAAAATATAGTAATATTGCAAAGATACTAATTACATCCAGTCTCTACACCAATAAAATGTCTCAAAGACATCCAGAATACACACAACCAGAAAAGAAAATAAAAAACAAAGAAAGAATAAAGACCTTGTCACAGTGATCAACTCCTCTCGCGAGCAGCAAACATATCACCACTAAAGACAACATCCGAAAAACATAAAAGGTCTCCAAAACACCTTAAAGAAGCAAAGTGTGCACAAGCGCCTCGTCGTCCGATCCAAAATCTTAGGTTTTCACCCTAGAGAAAGTCCGAGCTCTCAAAACAATACCTTCAACAAGGCAATTGCCAAGCACAACTAATGAAGGTCAGACCTTAGGTTTTCACCTTGAAAGTCAAGACTCGGCAACCGAGGAGCACCATCAAAAATGAAATCCTCCAGTGCTGCCGCCCCCGCTTGTCATTGTTGCTTCTGGAAGTTATCAAACATCTAGCTGACACCATCAGCTCCAAGGCCCCTCTGCCTTACTGATCCTCCGATCTCAGCCACCATGACTTTCTCCACCATTGTCTGTGCCATGCAAATCGAGATACCGACTTGTCTCATGGTGTCAACAAACAACAGAGCTTCGTGACGTGCCCTCATGGAGGCGCGTAGGCTGATGTGGACGCGCACGACCGGATTTTATCCGATCCAGATATCTTGGGCAAGATCTCCTGCGGTAGTTACAGAACACGTCGACGGCCAGATCTAGAAGGACCAATCATGCAGATCATTGTCATGATGCGATAAGAGCACCAGGACCTCCACCATGCCAACATCATCGCCACCACGGCAGAGGACACCGGCCCGTGCTACCCATAGCCCACGCCGCTGGCTGAAGATGGACACCAGATTAGGGTGGATCCCAGTCCGCCCCCACCCCCTTGCCTGCACGATCCACCACCTCGAAGACCGTCATGCGCCACCGGTCCCGAGCGCCACCGCAACACTCGCCACGATGGTGTCCCGACCCAGCTGTGCCGCCCCGTGGCACTGGCCCTACAAGAGAAGGCGAACCCCCTCCCCCCTCCCAATGCCGACCAGGCTTTGCCCGGTCGTGTCCTCTAATGGCGGCGAGGGAGGAGGGAGGGAGACGAAGGTGCTGGCGACGGTGGCGGGATGCCCTCCCCGCCGTCCATAATAGAGGCATGTGAGGGTACAGGGGTCGAGGTCTTAAACAGAGGCGGTTAGAGGCTTGGCATAATGCCTCTTTGTACTTTTTTTCTCCGCGGCCATCATCGATCCGCCCAACTCACCCCAAGATGTTATCACACACGCTTTTAAAAAAGATGTTATCACACCCAAGGTATTTACATATCTAATTGCTACCACTATATATATATATATATGTGTGTGTGTCTATATATATATATATATATGTGTGTGTGTGTGTCTATATATATATATATATATATATATATATATATATATATATATATATATATATATATATATATATATATATATATATATATATATATATATACGGCTGCGCTATTGTGAGCGAGCGCGCATTCTGCTTAAACTACGCTCCGGCCGGACCTAATTAGGCCAGCGGGTGGCGCTGAGAAGGCCGCCCTCCACCGCAGAAATGTTGAGGGTAACGCTGAGTGGTAGGAAAAGTAACACATTTAATTCAGTTACCATGTGCTGGTCCGCCTCGTCCTGCTTTTTGGTCACTAATCATTGAAAGTAATAGGGTATAGCGGACATGGTAATGGACCTAGTTTTATTACCGGGCAGTGAGATATGTTGTAAAACCTGGCCGAAACATGTAATAATGTATTACTACATGCTCACAAATTGGCAGTAGTAAAAAAATGGAGTGGATGGTAACGCAAAAAAGAAAATTACGAACAAAAAAAGTTAAAATACTTCGATCCAGATTGATATGTAGTAATGCATTACTGCATGTGCTCTGTTGTTCCCAAGCATAATCTAGCATTTGTGTACAACAAAAAAGTCAAAATGCTTCGATCCAGGTTGATATATAGTAATGCATTAGTGCATGTTTATGTTTTTCCCAAGCATAATCTAGCATTTTGTGGGCAACGAAAAAGTTAAAATGCTTCGATCCAGGTTAAAAAGTCAAATGGACAACGTTTTATGTACATAGAAATCTAGCCACACCGATCGCAAAAAAACCAAGTCCACTGCGACAAGCCATGTGCTTTTACAAAAAAACGATCATTACCATCAACTAGTGCGCTTTTACTATCCACAAGTGTCCTTTTACGTTGGATTTGATGGTCAAACGTTGCTAGTAAAACTTTGTAGTGCATTACTATGTCCTATCCATCTTTTACCCTTGATTAGGAGGCAACCTAGGTGGCACACAGGGAGTTGCTCTTTTTAGTTGAGTTTCCGGTTGTGTGGGGAGAGCGCGCCGGCCGGAGCGCAGAATAAGTGATTTTGCGCTCAGGCTTAGTTTAGCGTGTCTATATATATATATATATATATATATATATATATATATATAGAGTTCTACTAAGTCTATAAAAGAAAATAGCATTGCATATATTTTTCATCATAAATATCCAAGAAAAGCAACGCACAAGAAAAACTACAACCGTAATTGAATAGTTTATGCCTATTGCCTACGTATAACACAATGAGCAAAAGGTCCTTCGCTGCCGCCACGCCCTCCTCCCTTCCATCTTCCATTGTCGTCCCTAGAGGTGGCCGCCGGGATAGCCTGTGTGTCACAAGTGAAGGGGATGGTGGGGATCTCGCGTCCCGCGGCCATGGCATAACTTCCTGGAGGAGTGGTGGATGGTGGCGTGAGATCTTCGTACTATGGCTGCTCCTCCCAATGGTGGGGCGCCCCGTCTAGCAACAACATGGGGATGGCGACCTCGGCCGACATCTACAGTGCAAGGGTCCTGGTGTAGCACTCCGGACACGGCGACATCGGCGTCTCCTTCAGTGGGGATGGTGGACCAAGAGGTGGCTTCATGTGGCGATTCCTTAGGTGGCAGATCAAGGGATCTCGTTCCCGGGTTTGTTGTGCTCTGAATCATAGCAGAAAACAAAGAACGAAATCACCCTGCGATCAACCAGGTACACTATAAATATGCAATAACGGTTTGGATTAGATCGTTACCAACTCTGAGTTGCAGCGGAAGAAGACGATTTGGTATAGATCATACTTGGAGTCCCTCGAATCGCCGATGAACAATCCCTCGAATGGAAGACCGAAAGCGCGACCTTAATAGAGATTGCAAGCATACGGTCTTCATGATCTGGAAGCGCTTCACCGTCCAGAGCTAATCGTCGCCGAAAAATTAGAGGGAGGAGATTAGAACCACACTGGGCTTCTAATTATGAGGAATAGAGGATCTAGGTCTAGCTCTATTTAGATCAACTAGAACTAGAACTAGAGAACTAGAGGAGGCTAAAAAACTTGTGTGTTCAAAAGTGCCAAAACCTTGTAGGTTGGAGGGAGGAGAGGAGGTGCCACGCGGGGGGGGGGGGGGGGAGGTTTCCCCCACTTGGTCGGCCAAGAGGAGGAGCATTCCCCTTCTAACTCCCCCCTTCCTTCGACAAGAGGGAAGGGGCGCCACCTACTACTTGGGCCCAAGTGGCCCAAATAGCTTTCCACCACTTGGCCTTCTAAGGCCCGTTGATATCTTCTATCTATTACTCCCTCCGTTCCTGAATATAAGGTGTATAGTTTTTGGCACGAAAATTAAAGAATGCACGTGGAGGGAAATTTTCACAAGTTTTGGGAGAGACTACACTTGACTAATTGACATGAGAAAATAGAGGAGCTTGCCTAATATATGGAAATGTAATCGAATCCCTAAAAAAGTTATCCAAACGAGTGATGCAACGTAATACACCTTATATTTCGGACTTTTTCTCCAAAATCTATACACCTTATATCAAGGAACGGAGGAAGTATATATTTAAAACAGAAGTCAAATAAGCCATTATGTTTGTCCACATAGATTAAATTATCATGACCGTCAATATTAAAAATTAATGGTTAAGATATAAAAGATACAACATTACATGTACAAATATTATTGTGTACAAACGGTGTAGCATGTCACGTGGATATAAGCTACGTTCCCTCAAAAAATAAAGCCTACGTTGGTCTATTTATATTGCAAAGTACGACACCCCCAAATTAAAAAAAGTTGTACAAAGGGAGGAGTTGGAGCACCAGGAAAAAATAATTAAGAGTCCTGTTCGGACTAAAACACACGGACATGGAGGAGTCCCGAGCACCCAGCCAATAATGAAGGACAACGCTAAGGCCCACACGTGTGGTGGGAATCAAACCCGTCCACACGCCCTATAACATACAGACTACGCCATGTCATCGCATGCATGCATGTGGATTTTTTTTTTGAATTTTCAGTTTTTAAAATGTTTTATCTCTTAAATGAAAAATCCGATTAAAGATCCGTTTTCATCATTAAGTCCCTCGCGACGAGATCTTCGAAACTAGATCTCGTATCAATATATTTTAACGAATTTTTTTTGATTAAAAGTTGTCATGTCTATTGCACATGAATTGTCATGATGTTTACATTAAAGTTGCCATGTTATGTTTCAGCTATTTTCTTCTATATTAAAAAGTAAATTTTGACATATTATAAAACGGAGAATTAAGAAACTAGACTTGCCATGCACCATAAACTAAAATTGTCATGATACATGCACTAAAAATTGCCATGGTTCATGAAAAAAAAAATCATGGTCAAAATACTGGAATTGCCATCATTAAAACTAAAATTGCCATGATCTACAAACTAAAATTGCCACATAACAACTTTAGTTTAAGCACCATGGCAACTACAGTGTAAACATCATGGCAATTTTTGGGCAAAAAAGAAATTCGTCGAAACATATCAACACGAGGTCTAGTTTTGAAGATCTCGTCGAAATGGATTTAATGGTGAAAACGGATTTTTAATTCGCTTTTTTAGTTAGGAGATAAAATATTTTTAAGCCAAAATCAAAAAGATTTCTGTTGATGTCATTTGTTCATATGTGGCAAAATGAATGGTGATGGAGGCGTGTGGGTGATGTGCAAACGCCCGCACGTGTGGGCGTTAGTATTTTCGAGAATGGATGAAGAGTCCTGTTGGAAGTAAAACACATAAAAGAGTCGAGCACCCAGGAAAAAATGTAGTTTCCGCAAATAAATTAGATGTAGTGTTCGGGAAGAATTCACATCCTGAATTCACGAAGAAGAGAAAACAATCTGAACTCCTTCTTCTACGTTCATAAAATATAAAAATGTCCTCACTCTGGCTTTAGTGATTCATGCTGACATGACAAACTCTTTACCCTGATGTTGTAGGAAAAAAGGATAAAGCGCAAAAGCGAAAAATGCTGCCAGCCATCCAATCAGCAGGACGCCCTGCGCAGAGCATCACTAAAACAAAGATCAAACTCAGCGTGAGATTATATTGGCAGGCGTAGCTTGCGACGCGCCGATGGCCGTCGCATGGTAACACAGACCAAACAACAGACTGTATATGCTGATTGAAAATAGACGTGTATATATCTTTATCTTTATTTTTACCTAATAGTAAAGGACGGAGGATTTCATAGTTCTCTATAAGTCATACATTTATGTTCATTAATTTTGTGTTAACTACATAGATCGACGGGGAACTAAAAAGGATGACATATACATATACAACATGTACACCTTGTCTCGGTTGTTAGCCACATTTCAGATTAAGCAACGCCAAGAACGGCTTTGTTTTCAAGAAGGTGAGGATGATGAGGACATAACTACCTTGGTACGACTAAAAATATTGCATACATGCATATTTGTGAGGTAATTTCTAATGCAAACTATTCAATAATTTATTTATGTTATCCAGAACAAAAATACTTCACAGACTTTTGTGTCATGTCTAATTGCAAGTGTATGGGACATTTATACAATCCACATATGAAGATAAGGGGAAAAGGGACGTTTAGGTGTTGCTCAAGAAGTTCTCTCGCGTCACTTTTAGCAGAAGATAAGATAGTCCAAGTTTCTCACGTTCTCCACTCAGATTCGGACTACATAGACATACCTGACTCAACACGTCAAATTCTCTTTTGTCCGGACTCCGAATTGGTTGATTCTTTTTTGTTGGAAGGTAGATTTCGTGCACTTTCCAACCCAATTGTATTCACCTTCAAATTCATCCGAAGCGTTGAGATATTTACGAAACAATCTGACGCAGCACTAGAATCCGAGTCAAACTACAAGTCCAAAGGTCGCATCACCTCCACTTGGGCCCGTGAGCCTTGTATGACCTAGGGTTAGTTTTAGAATGTCTTGGGACGTCCTCCCACCTCCTTGGCTGCCATCTCTTGATCCTACGTAAGTAGATTAATCTAGTAACTTTTTTCTTGGGATCTTTTTAGTTAAAAGTTAGCTATTGCAACTTTGTGTACTTCGTTTGTGTCCAACGACCAGACCAAGACCGCCCCCGGATCCCCACCATTATCAATAGTTCATATATATTCGCAATATTCAGATTGCATTATCATATTATTACTTCAATTGCTTACCGGAATAGACCTTCGTGGTCAGGTTGATCGTGCTCTAGCGTGGTCAATAACCTCTCGGAGTTGGTTTAGCGATTGCTAAGGCGCAACGTCATTCATGTTCGTAGTCAGATCGTCAAAATCGGCTCCAGCAAATCGATAGTTATCATCTCATCGAAAGATTGGAACACTCCGCCTCTATCACCCTCACGAAAATCACCAATCACAAACCCTAGCCCGCAAACTTTCCTCGTGATTCCTAACGGAGCCAACCCCAAACAACACACAAACCCTCCTAAAACATCACGAACCCTCGGCCGGAGGCTCCAAACCTAGGGATCGTGCCCCCCAAAAAAGGGGGAGGGGGCCGGGCAAGGCGTCCTCACATTGCTGCAGGCCGCCGTGCGCGGAGGTGCCGGCGAAGAGGATGGAGTCGAAGCGGTCACGGTTGGAGGCGATGACGGAGCGGCTGCGGCCGACGAAGCGGCCCCTGCTGGTGCTCGGCATGGCGAGGGCGGCGATGTGGGAAACGGGGAGCGCGGGTCGAGACCTCCGTCCTCCTCCTCGTCCTCCATCCCTTCATCGTCCTCGTCACCGTCGTCCCGCTCGTAGTCCACGAACTCCACGTCCTCCGCCGCCACAACTGGATTGAAAAGAGAGCGAGACAGAGAGAAAAGAGAGAGAGGAGCGCGGCGGAGGCGACGTGAGGGGTTCGCTCTTATAATGGCTGCAAGTAACCGCGCGCTAAGCATGATTAGTGTGAGATTACTATGGCTGCAAGATGGGCGATTAGATGGAGATTAGCGTAATGACCCTGCAAGATTTAATTAACCGGGTCCCTATCTGGTTGGGACCCCTGCTGCGTGGGACGGCCGTCCGATCGTGGACGGACAGCCCGGATGGGAGCCGACCCGCACCCGCTGGCTTTGTTCCCTTCTTCCCATGTTTTTACTTGGGCGATGCCGATCCGTCTCAGATTATCTTTGTTCTCGAATTACTTCTATCCGAAATAGTAGAGGGTTAAACATGTTGTATATCTCTATAGCGTTCATGGGCACCCTACGGAAACTGGGGGTTTGGGGCAGAGGATTCCTGTAGTGGTTCGAGACCCGTTTCTGACCGACTGTCCTGAATTCTTCATATTCCTTCTGTTACGAGTGCATAAGAGCATCTCCAGCCGTTGGCCTCCCAGGGGGGGCTAAAAATCGCCCCCTGGGGGCGCACCGGTGCTAACCCGCGCGCTAGGGGCGTGATGCCCCCCAGTCGCGGCGCCCATGTTATTTTAAAAAAATTTAAACACGGCACAAACACGGCGCAAATTCATTGCAAACTTTGGCGAGTTCGTTCAAACTTAAACATATTTTACAAAAAAAACTACTAGGGGTCGCCGCTCGCCGTCTCCATCGCCGCTCCTCGCCGTCTGCCTCGCCGCTCCCCGCCGCCCGTCGCCCGCCCTCGCAGTTCTACATGCCGAGGAGGCTGTAGAACTGCATGTAGTCGCCGCCATCGTCGTCGCCTCCGCCGCCGTCGTCCCTGCTGCATCCCTCCCCCGGTTGGCACGGCGGGTTGGATGGTCCGGGGGCGTCCTCCTCGTCGTCGATGTCGAGGATGACGACACTGTGCATGTCCTCGCGCCCGCGCTTGCGGGCTTCGATATCCTCCAGGGCCCGGCGCTGACGGACCATCTCGTCGCGGAGGTAGTCGTCCCGCGCCCACTGCAAGGCGTCCTCGTCAGAGAAGCCGCGCCGGGCTATCTCCTCGTACTCCGCGGGGAGGCTGGGCTCCGGCTTGGGCTCGACGAGGATGAAGCGGCCGGATTGGGGTGTGGAGTCGCCGATGCGGACGCCGGAGGAGCTGCGGGTGCGCGCGCTGACCGGCGTGTCCTGGGGCTCCGGCTTGACAGGGCAAAGGCAGGGAGAGCCTGATGAGCGACCGGACGAGGAGGAGGACGCGCTGGGCCGCTCCATACGCCTCGGCTCCAGGAGCTCCCACGGCGGCGTGAGAAGGTTGGGGGAGCGGGGTACTCGAGGCACGACGTGTTGCTGCCCTTGATGTACTCGAGGACGGCCTCCAACATGCGGCCGGGTACGCCCCACCACCGGCGCCGGCCCTTGGAGTTGGGCCTGCCGGAGGGCACGACGCCATTCATCGCCTCGAGCTGCTCGGCATGTCGGCGGCGGAAATAGGGCTTCCAGAGCGGGCTGTCAGGGGTGTACCACGGGCCTTCCCTCGCCGCCAGCGGCAGGGACGCGCAGATGCGTGCGATCTCTGCACGGCGCGCCGCCCCGGTGGGTGGTGGTGGCACCGGCACGCTGCCGACGCTGATCCTCCATGACCCGGGCACCCGCATGTCCGGCAGGGCCGGGTACTCGGCCTCGTAGAGGAGGCGAGCCTCGTCCTCGTGAAGGTGGCGGCGCCCGAAACCATTCGCCACCGCACCGTCGCCTAGAAAGCGCTCGGTCATCCTTCTGAGATGGAGACGGCGAGAGGAGGAAGAGGGAGAAGTGGGCGTGTCGGCGGTGTAGTGTGTGTGCGTACCTCCGGCGCGCTGGTTCTCGGCTTATATAGGCCGAGGCGCCGTGCGGTAGGCTTGGCCGGCGCGTTACGCGTGGCGGGAGGTGTGGCGGGCAAGGGGACGCGCGTCGCCCGGACTTCACTGCGCCGTGATGTCTACTACACAACCTTCTTCTTGTAGACGTTGTTGGGCCTGCAAGTGCACAGGTTTGTAGGACAGTAGCAAATTTCCCTCAAGTGGATGACCTAAGGTTTATCAATCCGTAGGAGGCGTAGGATGAAGATGATCTCTCTCAAACAACCCTGCAACCAAATAACAAAGAGTCTCTTGTGTCCCCAACACACCCAATACAATGGTAAATTGTATAGGTGCACTAGTTCGGCGAAGAGAAGGTAATACAAGTGCAAAATAGATAGTAGATAAAGGTAATTGTAATCTGAAATTATAAAAACAGCAAGGTAGCGAGCGATAAAAGTGAGCGTAAACGGTATTGCAATGATAGGAAACAAGGACTAGGGTTCATACTTTCACTAGTGCAAGTTCTCTCAACAATAATAACATAGATAGATCATATGACAAGCCCTCAACATGCAACAAAGAGTCACTCCAAAGCCACTAATAGGGGAGAACAAACGTAGAGATTATGGTAGGGTACGAAACCACCTCAAAGTTATTCTTTCGGATCAATCTATAAAAGAGTTCGTACTAGAATAACACCTTAAGACACAAATCAACCAAAACCCTAATGTCACCTAGATACTCCATTGTCACCTCAAGTATTTGTTGGCATGATTATACGATATGCATCACACAATCTCAGATTCATCCAACCAACACAAGGTACTTCAAAGAGTGCCCCAAAGTTTCTATCGGAGAGTCAAGAACGTGTGCCAACCCCTATGCATAGGTTCCCAATGTCACGAAACCCGCAAGTTGATCACCAAAACATACATCAAGTGGCACATGATATCCCATTGTCACCACAGATAATCACGGCAAGACATACATCAAGTGTTCTCATAAAAGACTCAATCCGATAAGATAACTTCTAAGGGGAAACTCAATTCATCACAAGAGAGTAGAGGGGGAGAAACATCATAAGATCCAACTACAATAGCAAAGCTCGGGATACATCAAGATCGTGCCATAGAGGGAACACGAGAGAGAACACGAGAGAGAGAGAGAGAGAGAGAGAGAGAGATCAAACACATAGCTACTTGTACATACCCTCAGCACCGAGGGTGAACTACTCCCTCCTCGTCATGGATAGCGCCGGGATGATGAAGATGGCCACCGGTGATGGGATCCCCCTCCGGCAGGGTGCAGGAACGGGCTCCCGAGAGCTTTTGGTGGCTACAGAGGCTTGCGGCGGCGGAACTCCCGATCTATCTTCTGTTCTGGAAGTTTTAGGGTACGTAGGTATATATGGGTGCAAGGGGTACGTCGGTGGAGCTTCGAGGGGCCCACGAGGCAGGTGGGCACGCCTAGGGGGCGCCCCCCACCCTCGTGGCCAGCTCCCGTATCTTCTGACGTAGAGTCCAAGTCTATCCGGTGGCTTTCCTTCCAAAAATAACTTCTCCAGTTGATTTCATTCCGTTTTGACTCCGTCTGATATTCCTTTTCCTCGAAACACTAAAATAGGCATAAAACAGCAAATCTGGGCTGGGCCTCCGGTTAATAGGTTAGTCCCAAAAATAATATAAAAGTGGATAATAAAGCCCAATATTGCCTAAAACAGTAGATAAAGTAGCATGGATCAATCAAAAATTATAGATACATTGGAGACGTATCAAGCATCCCGAAGCTTAATTCCTGCTCGTCCTCAAGTAGGTAAATGATAAAAAGAGAATTTTTGATGTGGAGTGATACTTTGGCATAATTTCAATGTAAATCTTCTTAATTGTGGCATGAATATTCAGATCCGAAATATTCAAGACAAAAGTTCATATTGACATAAAAATAATAATACTTCAAGCATACTAATCAAAAGCAATCATGTCTTCTCAAAATAGCATGGCTACAGAAAGTTCATCCCTAGAAAATCATATAGTTAGGTTATGCTTCATTTTCGTCACACAAAGATGTTCCCAACTTCTATACCCCCGATGACAAGCCAAACAATTGTTTCATACTTAAATAATCTCAAACTTTTTCAACCTTCACGCAATACATGAGTGTGAGCCATGGATATAGCACTATGGGTGGAATAGAATATGATGATGGGGATTGTGTGGAGAAGACAAAAAGGAGAATATAGTCTCACATCAACTAGGCGTATCAACGGGCTATGGAGATGCCCATCAATAGATATCAATGTGAGTGAGTAGGGATTGCCATGCAACGGATGCACTAGAGCTATAAGTATATAAAAGCTCAACAAAAGAAACTAAGTGGGTGTGCATCCAACTTGCTTGCTCACGAAGACCTAGGTCACTTTTGAGGAAGCCCATCATTAGAATATACAAGCCAAGTTCTATAGTGAAGAATTCCCACTAGTATATGAAAGTGACAACATATGAGACTCTCTTATTATGAAGATCATGGTGCTACTTTGAAGCACAAGTATGGTAAAAGGATAGTAGCATTGTCCCTTCTCTTTTTTTTCTCATTTTTTTGGGCCTTTTCTCTTTTTTTATGGCCTTTCTTTTTTTTCGTCCGGAGTCTCATCCCGACTTATGGGGGAATCATAGTCTCCATCATGCTTTCCTCACTGGGGCAATGCTCTAATAATGATGATCATCACACTTCTATTTTTCTTACAACTCAACAATTACAACTCAATACTTAGAACAAAATATGACTCTATATGAATGTCTCAGGCGGTGTACCGGGATATGCAATGAATCAAGAGCGGCATGTATGAAAATTATGAAGGTGGCCTTGCCACAAATACAATGTCAACTACATGTTCATGCAAAAAGAAATATGACAATGATGGAGCGTGTCATAATAAACGGAACGGTGGAAAGTTGCATGGCAATATATCTCGGAATGACTATGGAAATGCCATAATAGGTAGGTATGGTGGCTGTTTTGAGGAAGGTATATGGTGGGTGTATGATACCGGCGAAAAGTGTGCGGTATTAGAGAGGCTAGCAAAGACGGAAAGGTGAGAGTGCGTATAATCCATGGACTCAACATTAGTCAAAAGAACTCATATACTTATTGCAAAAATTTAGAAGTCATCAAAAATCAAGTACTAGGCGCATGCTCCTAGGGGATAGATTGGTAGGAAAAGACCATCGCTCATCCCCGACCGCCACTCATAAGGATGCACAAGCCAGGTACACTTCATGTTTCAAATTTGTTACACAACTTTAACCATACGTGCATGCTACGGGACTTGCAAACTTCAACACAAGCATTTTCTCAAATTCAAAATTACTCAACTAGCACTACTTTGATATTATCACCTCCATATCTCAAAACAATTATCAAGTATCAAACTTTTCTTAGTATTCAACACACTCATAAGAATTCTTACAAATCTTTTATGCTTAGCATATTAGGATTTTAAGCAAATTACCATGCTATTTAAGACTCTCAAAATAATATAAGCGAAGCATGAGAGTTCATCTATTTCTTAAAAATAAAACCACCATTGTGCTCTAAAAGATATAAGTGAAGCACTAGAGCAAATGACAAACTACTCCGAAAGATATAAGTGAAGATCAATACGTAGTCGAATAATTATGCAACTATGTGAAGACTCTCCCATTTAATAATTTCAGATCTTGATATTTTATTCAAACAGCAAGCAAAGCTAAAGAAAACTACATTTCAAGGATAGCACAACTCATGTGAAGAAGCAAAAACTTAGGCTCAACCGATACTAACCGATAGTTGTTGAAGAAGAAAGGTGGGATGCCTACCGGGGCATCCCCAAGCTTAGATGCTTGAGACTTCTTGAAATATTATCTTGGGGTGCCTTGGGCATCCCCAAGCTTGTGTGTCTCCTTAATTCCTCTCATATCATGGTTTCTCTTTTTATCAAAAGCTTCATTCACAACAAACTCAATAAGAACTCGTGAGATAGGTTAGTATAAACCAATGCAAAATCTTATCATTTTCTACTGTAACAAATCACTAACATTATTATTCAACATTGCATACTAAATGTCACTGCATATTTAATACTCCTATCCTCAAATAGAATCATTAAACAAGCAAACATATGCAAACAATGCAAACATAACAGCAATCTGCCAAAACAGTACAGTCTGTAAAGAATGCAAGAGTATCAATACTTCCCTGACTCCAAAAATTATGAACTAAAATTTGAACTGTAATAAATTTATCAGATCTTAATATTCAAAAAGATTCAATGTTATACCATTCTATGACTTTTCTAGGGAATTTTTGCAACAGCGGTAAATTTCTGTTTTCAAACAGCAACATGTATACTAGCAAAATAAGCATGGCAAAGGCTATCCTTGACTTTTTTATTGAAACTAAAGATGCAAAATATTATTCTAACTAGCAGGAAGCAAAAACTAACAAAATAAAATGATGCTCCAAGCAAAACACATATCATGTGGTGAATAAAAATATAGCTCCAAGTAAAGTTACCGATGAACGAAGACGAAAGAGGGGATGCCTTCCGGGGCATCCCCAAGCTTAGTTGCTTGGTTGTCCTTGAATATTACCTTGGGGTGCCTTGGGCATCCCCAAGCTTAGGCTCTTTACACTCCTTATTCAATAATCTATCGAATCTTTACCCAAAACTTGAAAACTTCAACCACACAAAACTCAAAACAAAACTCGTAAGCTCCGTTAGTATAAGAAAATAAATCACCACTTAGATATTGTAATGAACTCATTATAAATTCATATTGGTGTAAAGCCTACTGTATTCTAACTTCTCTATGGTTCATACCACTTAATACTAGCCATAGATGCATCAAAATAAGCAAACAACACATAGAAAACAGAATCTGTCAAAAACAGAACAGTCGGTAGTAATCTATATAAAATGTATACTTCTGGAACCCCAAAAATTATGAAATAAATTTCTGCACCTGATAAATTTGTCTATTAATTATCTGCAAAAAGAATCAACCTAAAAACACCCTCCAGTAAACAATGGCAGCTATTCTCGTGAGCGCAAAAGTTTCTGTTTTTCACAGCAAGATCGCATAAACTTCACCCAAGTCTTCCCAAAGTTTCTACTTGGAACTTTATTGAAACAAAAGCTATAAAACATGATTACTACAGTAGCATAATCATGTGGACACACAAAAACAGTAAGGATAAATATTGGGTTGTCTCCCAACAAGAGCTTTTCTTTAATGCATTTCTAGCTAGGCATGATGATGACAATGATGCTCACATAAAAGATAAGAATTGAAACATAACGGGAGCATCATGAAGCATATGACTAGCACATTTAATCCTAACCCACTTCCTATGCATAGGGATTTTGTGAGCAAACAACTTAGGGGAACAATAATCAAGCATAGGAAGGTAAAACAAGCATAGCTTCAAAACTTTCAACACATAGAGAGGAAACTTGATATTATTGCAATTCCTACAAGCATATATTCCTCCCTCATAATAATTTTTAGTAGCATCATGAATGAATTCAACAATATAACGAGCACCTAAAGCATTCTTTTCATGATCTACAAGCATAGAAAATTTACTATTCTCCACATAAGCAAAATTCTTCTCATTCGGAATAGTGGGAGTATCATAAGAGACTTGAACACTAAAAATTGTTTCCACATTAAAAGAGTAATGTTCAGAAAAAGGGTAATCATAATCATGACAAGATTTGTAAATATAATCATCACTACTCTTTATAGCATAAGTTTCATCACAATAATCATCATAAGTAGCAACTTCGTTCTCATCATAATCGATTCAAACCTCTCCCAAGATAGTGGAATCACTAAATAAAGTTGACACTCTTCCAAATCCACTTTCATAAATATAATCATCATAGGTAGGAGGCATGATATCATCATAACAACTTTGCATATCAAAACTTGGGATGCTAAAAATATCATCTTCATTAAACATAGCATCCCCAAGCTTGGGACAATCATTAATTTCAGCAAATATATTCTCAAATATTTCATACACATCAAACATAGCTTCCCCAAGCTTGGGCCCTTTCATATCATAAGCATAATCACTCTCATCATTAAAAATATGGATAGCACCAATAGTAAAGCAATTATCATCATCACAATGAGTAGTAGGAGCAACATCATTTGGGAGGGATACCTTTCTACCTTTGTTGCTCCTTCTTTTCTTTTTCTTCTTCACATTATGTGTGGGTTCAACCTTCCTCTTTGAGCTCCTTATTGATGAGATTGGTTGAATAGCAAGCTCCTCCTCGTTACCGATTCATCATAAGAAATAATAGGAGGAGATTGGGAAGTCTCTTCCCTTTCATTAGTATCCTCTGCATCTTCCATTTGCTTTCTTTTCTTTAGGTAATTGGAAATATAAGGATTTTCAATGCAATTCACCGCACAATACATATAAATTTCTTCTAGATCAAAATGAAGAATTCTATCAAGGGCAAATTCTGGAATAATCTTAGTTATACGTTTTATTTCTTCATAACCCAAGAGCAAACTAAGCTCATTATGATGTGCAAGGGAAATCAAGTCATCACAATTTTTAGACACGATACGATCATGAAACAATTTGCATTGGGTACTAAAATGATCACGTTCATTGCAAAGTGCACAAGTATGGCTAAGAAAAAATAAAATTTCAGCACATGCATCTAGCCTTTCTTGCAACTATTTAGTTTCTAAGTACTTATGCCTCTTGCAATATCTATCTTCCCTATTTGGTGTGTCCTTGCAAGCCCAATGCACTCCACAAAAATTGACATGCTTATAGGAGGCATTTTCATCATAACTAGTGCAATCATCATTAGCATCATGGATATTCAAGGAATTCGTACTAACAGCATTGCAATCATGCTCATCATTCAAAGATTTAGTGCCAAACAATTTAGATATTTCTTCTTCTAGCACTTGAGCATAATTTTCCTTTCCATTATACTCACGAAAGATATTAAAAAGGTGAAGCGTATGTGATAAACTTAATTCCATTTTTTTGTAGTTTTCTTTTATAAAATAAACTAGTGCTAAAACAAAAAACAAAAAGATTCGATTGCCAGATCTAAAGATATACCTTCAAGCGCAAACCTCCCCGGCAACGGCGCCAGAAAAGAGCTTGATGTCTACTACACAACCTTCTTCTTGTAGACGTTGTTGGGCCTGCAAGTGCACAGGTTTGTAGGACAGTAGCAAATTTCCCTCAAGTGGATGACCTAAGGTTTATCAATCCGTAGGAGGCATAGGATGAAGATGGTCTCTCTCAAACAACCCTGCAACCAAATAACAAAGAGTCTCTTGTGTCCCCAACACACCCAATACAATGGTAAATTGTATAGGTGCACTAGTTCAGCGAAGAGATGGCGATACAAGTGCAAAATAGATAGTAGATAAAGGTAATTGTAATCTGAAATTATAAAAACAGCAAGGTAGCGAGCGATAAAAGTGAGCGTAAACGGTATTGCAATGATAGGAAACAAGGCCTAGGGTTCATATATACTTTCACTAGTGCAAGTTCTCTCAACAATAATAACATAGATAGATCATATGACAAGCCCTCAACATGCAACAAAGAGTCACTCCAAAGCCACTAATAGCGGAGAACGAACGTAGAGATTATGGTAGGGTATGAAACCACCTCAAAGTTATTCTTTCGGATCAATCTATAAAAGAGTACGTACTAGAATAACACCTTAAGACACAAATCAAACAAAACCCTAATGTCACCTAGATACTCCATTGTCACCTCAAGTATCCGTGGGCATGATTATACGATATGCATCACACAATCTCAGATTCATCCAACCAACACAAGGTACTTCAAAGAGTGCCCCAAAGTTTCTATCGAAGAGTCAAGAACGTGTGCCAACCCCTATGCATAGGTTCTCAATGTCACGAAACCCGCAAGTTGATCACCAAAACATACATCAAGTGGCACATGATATCCCACTGTCACTACAGATAATCACGGTAAGACATACATCAAGTGTTCTCATAAAACACTTAATCCGATAAGATAACTTCAAAGGGGAAACCCAATTCATCACAAGAGAGTAGAGGGGGAGAAACATCATAAGATCCAACTACAATAGCAAGGCTCGGCATATATCAAGATCGTGCCATAGAGGGAACATGAGAGAGAACACGAGATAGAGAGATCAAACACATAGCTACTGGTACATACCCTCAGCCCCGAGGGTGAACTACTCCCTCCTCGTCATGGATAGCGCCGGGATCATGAAGATGGCCACCGGTGATGGGATCCCCCTCCGGCAGGGTGCCGGAACGGGCTCCCGAGAGGTTTTTGGTGGCTACAGAGGCTTGCCGCGGTGGAACTCCCGATCTATCTTCTGTTCTGGAAGTTTTAGGGTACGTAGGTTTATATGGGTGCAAGGGGTACGTCGGTGGAGCTTCGGGGGCCCCACGAGGCAGGGGGCGCGCCCAGGGGGGCGCCCCCCACCCTCGTGGCCAGCTCCCGTATCTTCTGACGTAGAGTCCAAGTCTATCCGGTGGCTTTCCTTCCAAAAATAACTTCTCCAGTTGATTTCGTTCCATTTTGACTCCGTCTGATATTCCTTTTCCTCGAAACACTGAAATAGGCATAAAACAGCAAATCTGAGCTGGGCCTCCGGTTAATAGGTTAGTCCCAAAAATAATATAAAAGTGGATAATAAAGCCCAATATTGCCTAAAACAGTAGATAAAGTAGCATGGAGCAATCAAAAATTATAGATACATTGGAGACGTATCACGCCGCCCGTGAGGCATCAATGGAGGCTGACCAGCGTGGCAGCGCGCGCAGCTTTGGCGTTGATTCGCCACGGGAAACGAGGCGATGAGGACGACGAAGCGGCGAGAAACGAGTCGAGTCGCTCACGCGGCTGGCCCACGGCGCTTTCGCGCCAAAAAATATTTGCCCGACGCTCCCGAGCGCCCCCCAGCGCGCCGGGTTTGGGTTGGGTCCGCCGGCGCCAATTTCGGCCCGAGCCGGCGAAAAATGGGCCCCTGGGGGCGCGACTGGGCCAATTTTTTTGCGCCGGCGGTCGAAAAGTCGCCTGGGGAGGCTTGTTGGGGGCGCGGCTGGAGATACTCTAACCCAGTGGGTGAGCATTGTGGCGAGCAAGCATTAAGACCCTTTGTCCAATGTGAAATGCCCCCTTTGCAAGGTGAGCCTAGACCTATTTCGTTGCAAGGATTAAGTCTTACACAACTGTCCCAAGGACTTCCACTCCATTTGGCAGGGACTCTATCTTTCAAGGAGAATCGTAAGAGCAACTCTAATGGGGCGACCCATTTCGTCCGCCGCCGTCCGTTTGAGTCGGCGCAGACACTCGGCCCAATGCGCCGACCCAAACGGACGTGCGTCCGCTTTCGCCCGCCTGTCGACCCATTTCTGACCCATTTTTGAGCTGGATTTGCATCGACGTGGACACAAGACGGACGCACGCGCACATACCCTCCACCGCCTGCTTCGTCGCCGACGCTGCCGGCCATCTTTCCGATGAAAAGGGATACATAGATAGTTCCTGCATACACAGATAAAAGAAAATATCAACTACTCGTCGGTTTCCGACTCTGACTCGGTAATGTCCTCCTCCGACATCTGAATATAGGCGTCAGCAGCCTACTCATCCCTGAAGTCCCATCCCGATATTTCTTGCAGCTTCAGTCTCAATTGAGCGGCCTGCTTCCGCGCACGCTTGCCCTCCCGATAGGCGGCTCGCTCCGTCCTCCTTGCCTTCCTTTCCGTTCTCCTTTGCTCATAGAACTGACGTTCGTCGATGATATCGTGTGGGAAGTGTTCGCGCCACACCACTAAGGCTCGCACGTCCATCTCGGTGATGGCGAGGCGACGCTGCCGCCTTCGGTGGACGCGGCGATCATCGTTGGTGAAAAGCCGCGGGAGAGGCGCCAGAGCCTGCGCCCGCTGGCTCGACACGTCGGGAAAATTCATCTCCCGACTAGGCCGCCGGAGGCGCCACGCCGCCGCGTCGTATGCGCGTGCCGCCTGCTCTACGGTGTCGAAGGTGCCGAGGATGGGACGTTTCTCACCAAACAAGATCTCGGCGGAGAAGGCGGTGGAGGGGCGTTCGCGGACTCCGCGAAAATCCGAAGCATCGAGGCGGCGCATCGACATGGTGGCGCGGAGGCAGCGAGGCTAGTGAGAGAGGGGCGAGACGAGTGGGCACGCTGTGTGTGGAGGGAGGGCCTTCTTATAACGAGCGCCGGCCGCAGCGCGCTAAAACAAGCGCGCGAACCTTTCCCGCGCGCTGGAGCGCCAAAACTAGCACGTGCTAGGCCGATTTCCCCCCGCGCGCGAACCTTTCCCGCACGCTGGAGCGCCAAAACCAGGGCGACGACATGGCCGCTGGCATTATCTTAAACGCGGGGGGTCATGAAATGGGTCGACGTGTTGGGCGCGCTGCCGATCCAAATCTAAAAGAGGTCGGACGCCGGGCGGGCGGCCCAACCAAACGGACGAAAAGCGGACAAAAACACCGTCCGTTTGGGTCGGCCCGTTGAAGTTGCTCTAAGATACCTTTCTCAAAAAGCGGGCAAAAATAACTCTTAGGCGAAAGACCGTATTTGACGCTCTCCACGCCTACTCTTATTTATAAAGAGCACCGGTACCGAATAAGGAATGGGTGCCCCGGGAAAGCAACCAAACGTGCGCCCCTAGCTAACGCTAAGTGGGGTGGCCTTGTGCGGGATAGCAGGCTACCTACTCCCGATGAATAACAATCGATTGATTTTTTCAGCTGGTTTTCTTATTTCGACTGGTTCTCTATTGAATTACTTTCAATTTTTAAAATACGAAATTTAAGAATTATCACTAAATTCAAAAAGTATTTAAGAATTTACTTTTTGCAAGTTTAAAAATGTTGAGAATTTTAAAAATACTCAATGATAATAGGAAATATTCAAAAATTAATAAATAGAAAGGGGAATAGAAATAAGAATAGAAAACGAAAAACACATGAGAGAAAAGCACCTGAGAAAAAGGATGGATCTTCTCAGGTCAAACAACACAGAGAGCTAAGTAGGCCGGCCCATCTATGTGCGGGGTTGCACATTTGCAAGACAGTTCCCTCGGGAGGCGATGATATGTATCGCTCGAGGCGAGCAACAAGCATCGCGTCTCTAGCGGGTACATGCGATATGGGCCAGAATGCGAGCATCCTCCAGCGAGCAACAGACACGAGCATATGTACGATTTGTGAGTTCTTCTCCTTTTATTTTTCATTTTTGTTTTATATATTCTTCCCTTCTAGGCATGGTTTTTCTTCTGTTTTTTATGTTCTATTTTTTTTATAGTTTTATGTACTATAATCACTAATGTATGGTGAACCTTGATAAATAAATACTGAACAATTTTTAATGTATCACGAACTTCCTTAATATGCGGTGAACAATTCTTCAAATAAACATTAAAGAAAATTTAATATATGTTAAAAAATTAATACATGGTGGATTTCTTTTCTA
Source organism: Triticum aestivum (assembly GCF_018294505.1). Lineage (NCBI taxonomy): Eukaryota > Viridiplantae > Streptophyta > Magnoliopsida > Poales > Poaceae > Triticum > Triticum aestivum. The sequence goes on from NC_057807.1 coordinate 643,677,356, forward strand.
ATGCGCTTTGATATTCTTTAAAGCATGAAGAACATTTTCAAAGACCAAAAAATATAAAAAGGGAAAAACAGTAAGAAGACCAAAAAACCGGGCAAAGAAACTGGTGAAAATAACAAAAGAAAATAACAGAAAAAGGTGGGAAAGGGAAGTTTTCCTAAACCAACTCTGAATGTTCACAAAAACAAACCAGTCAAAAAACAAGAAAACCAAGGAAAGAATTTGATGATAAGAACACAAAAAATCAGTGAGAAAAACTAACATGTTTGGTAACTTTGGGGAAGGGGAGGGATTTCGCACGAAGGGGATATGCGTGGGAAATGGAATTTTACACTCATTCCCTTGTTTGGTATATGATGGGAATTAGTTTTGGATAAAGATATGCCGTCAAATTAACAGGGTCCCCTATGGGAAGAAATTAGTGGGAATTGGCACCCTCAACTCTCCTTCCTCTTCCCACTTAAAGTCCCATTTTCATCTAAACAATCAGTTGACTTCTATTCCCTTTACCCCTCAACTCTGGTTCCCCACCTGTAATTCCCACGAAACAAACACGCTGTAAATGGAAGTTTCCCAAAAGGCAACTCAAAACATTCACAATAATAAAACTGGCCAGAAAATGCAGAAAGTCGGGCAAAGAGACCAGTGAAGAAAACAGAAGAAAAAAAAGGAGAAAAAGAAACCTGAAAACCCGCTAAAAATAAATGAAGGTTCCCAGAAAACCAACTCGAAATGTTCACAAAAATCGTTCGGCACGTGACACTCCTGAGCTCTCGATTCCTAGTCGGTCGGCCCGCGTTTGTGTGCTAGTGGGCGATCAAAGCGTTGACGGTGACAACGATCGATACAAATCATTTGTGGTTTGTCTAAAAAAACATACATTTGTGGTTCCCTCTGTACGCGCTAAATATAACTTGCCGATGATTCCTATTTGCCGTGTTGTGTGGCAAATTGCCATCAAAACGCACAGACAGAACATATGAATGAGATAGCCCAACCTTACAGTATAGGATATGATTTTATAACCTTCTAGGGTTTTTTTCCTGTTGTTTTTGTTACGGGTTTTCTTGGTTTTATTTTTCATCTTTTATTTTTTTCTTGTTTCTTTTATTCTTTTTGTTTTCTTAAATATAAAAAGTCATGCTTTATAAAAAATTGTTCCCAAATTTGAAAACAAAATCACGAACTTGGAAAAAATGTTCTTGTTTCAAAAAAAATGATTGGCAATTTGAAAGAAATTACGCATTTTCAGAAAACATTCAAATTTTTAAAAAATATATGCAAATACAAAATATCTCCATTTTTAAAAATATATTCACATTTACAAAAAATGTAAATATGAAAAATATTTGAGTTTTCAGAAAGTGCTCAAAGATTTAAAAAATGTTTGGGTTTCCAAAAAATGTTGTCCCATATTTTTCAAAATATGTTCGCTCTTTTAAAAATGGGCGCTTATAGGCGTCGGCGCACCGGCCGAGTGTTTCGGCCGGTCCAGCCCAGACCATCGGATGTGAGCCACGCAGCCGTTCGATCCAGGCAAAAAAAAGAAAAAAACACAGATCGCCCCCAACTTCTTCTTCCTTGGGCAGTCGCCCTGGATCCGCATCTCCCGCTCGGGAGCACGGCACCACACCTCCTGTCCCCTCCGGTGGTCGTCCCGGTCGTCAGTCCCCACCCTCGTTGGTCTTCCTCGTCGCCGGCCGAACCCCGCCCTCGTCGGTCGTCCTTGTCGCCGGTCCCCCACCCTCCCGGCCTCGTTGTCGCCTAGACACATGCAACAGCTCCACCTGCGATTGCAGCTCTTGACAACGACGGTTGTAGCTCCGCCGCCCTCGCCATTGATGCTCGCTGCAGGAAAATACGTCGACGCCGGCGCGAGTCAATCAACGCCATTTGAATGGATGTAGCAAAAACATTCACCGGTAGTAGCAAAATCAAACTACGGGTGCAGCAAAAACGCCGTCGCCGCCTTGGCGAGGTCGCAGCTCCGCCTTACATTGATGTATTAAAAAACTCCAACGGTAGTAGCAAAATCCTGCTGCGGTTGCAGCAAAAACATCATTGTCGTCCTCACGAGGTCGCAGCTCTGCCTAATGGATGTAGCAAAAAGCTTTGCCGGTGGTAGCAAAATCGGCTACGGTTGAAGCTTTTTTGCGACACCTTGAAGCTTTTTCCCTGTTGGCAGTAGCCAGCCCGTAGCATTGGCATTCAGTGTTTGAAGCTTTTTCCAACGCCGGTTGAAGCTTTGTGCGATACCGGATGTAGCCTTTTGTCGTGCTAGTGGTTGGTTCCAGCATCTGTCGCCGCTGGTTGAAGCTTTTCGGCGCATCGGTTGTAGCTTTCCAGAACGCCGGTTGTAGCAAAAATGCGATGCAGTTGTAGCAAAAACCAGTTGTGGTTCCAGCTCGCTGTTGGTTGAAGCAAAAACCAACTGCGGTTCCAGCTTTTGCTTTGGTCGATTGTATCAAAAAAGTGGCTGGTTCCAGCTTCGGCGTCTGCTCCTCGAGGATGCAACCATAGGACTAGGAGGAGGGCAGTTCCAGCATAGGGGGAGGGCGGCGCTCGCTGGAGTAGGGCCGACGGAGCCAGCCTGGGGCATCTTGGGGTGGTTGCTGGCCATGGCGATGACGACGCAAGCAGCCTCGCCGGTCTAGCTTGGTTGCAGCGGCTGCGGAGGTCGCCGTCGTCGGAGTGGAGCCAGATGGGATGGACGGAACGGATGCCACGGCGGTGCTGCGGGGACGCGCGGCCGGCTTGCCGACGTCGAGCTGAAAATTGGACGAAGGGAGCGAACTCGCCGGCGTGGAAGAGAGAGAACAGATAAGAAACGAACGAGCGGTTGAGAAGATGAAGGAGAAGATAAGGCAACGATTGGGGTGTGGGCCCTATACATACGTGTCGTTCGGGGACAGGAGGACCTTTTGCTCCGGTGGCCGCGACCGGTCGAGCGTTCGGCCGGTGCGCCGTCCCAAACAGTTCCCTTTAAAAATATACTGTTCTGAGTTTGTTTTCATGAAAACCCAAATGAATAAGAAAAGAAAATATACTTGCTACGGTGCCACTCCCCACTCCACGACTCATGCAATGGGTCGACCTACCCACGACGCCCCTCTGGCCCTCTCTATGCGGCAGCCGCCTATTTGACGCATAGCCTCATAGCCCAGGCCGTGAGAAAAAAACACCATGTAGTTCTCAGTTCTCACCTCTCCCACATAACTGAAGGCAACACAAAAGAAGGAAAAACATCTCTAAAAACCATTATAATAAAAGTCGCCGCCTTGTTCTGAAAAAGAAAAGCTAAAAACAGGGCGCATCATTGCACGGTCCTCTTTTTTTGCAAGGTAGCATTGCACGGTCCTCGATACCCAGCTGCCCTATCATTTTCACTTGCGCGTGTTCGATCCACGCGTGCTCTGCTCGACGACAGATGTTTTTCTTTCATTCGTTTTTCCTCGGTTGGGCCTCTCTCGTGACCGGCCGACCGTGTCGCCCCAACCCCTCACCTCCCCCCCCCCCCCCCGCGAGCGACCGGCCGCGCGTCCTTCCTCCTCCCTCCAGGCCCCCCCTCCCTCCTTCCTTCCCGCGGCCGGCTTGGCCCCGGGGCTGCTGGTGGTTGCGGCTTCCTTACCCTTTCCCTCCTGGTAGCTCTCCTGCGCGGGCGGAGCTGCTCCGGGGGGTGCACTTAGGCGGCGGCGGTCTGGGGTGGCGGCGGGGTACCATGGCGCGCTGCAGGCGAGCAACTGGGCGGCGGCGCGGCGCGGCGGCGTGATCTGGCGTCGTCCGCTCGGCCCAGATCAAGGCCCTTTGGGCCCCATCTGGGCCTGGGCGGGCCGGCGGCGGGGATGATCTCCGGCGTGGCTTTTGGAAGGCCGGGGAGATGCGACGAGCGGCTGGGCGCGGCGCCGACGCCGACCTGCTGCATCGTGGCCTGTGGGGCTTAACGGGCCCGCTTCGGGCCCGGCTGGGCCAGGGGTGGCCCGGCATGCCCGCTGCCGCGTTCAGATGGCTACCGCGACGGTGCCGGAGGCACGAGCCTCCCGCACGACGGCGGTGGAGGTGGTTCCCTCCTGCTTGGCGTCGGTGTTGCTGCTCCCGTCGTGGTGCGCTTCTTTCCGATCCTCTTGGCCTCGTGATGGTGTTCGTAGTGAGGTGGCATGGGTGGCGGCGCTACTGCGTTGGCGCATGGTGCTAGGCGGCGGTATGGCTGGTTGGCTTCGATCCGTTGGGCGGTGGGGTTGGAGTGCGGGAGAAATCCTTGCCAGTCTTTGGCTCCGATGCGGTGACACCTGCGGGTGCCACCGTTCCTTCCTGAAGGGTGTCGGTGATATCCATCCCCCACCTCCCTTCGCGTGCAGGAGAAACCCTAGGACATGTCTGTTCGCACACGAACACGTTACCCTGTACCTCCAACGCCGAGGGTGATGCACCGCAGCTCACGTCGAAGGAGACCCGTCCGGAAGCGCGGTACGCAAGCAATCCGGCGGGTGCTTTTCAGGACCCGAAACCCCAAGCGCCCGGGAGGGACCCCGTCTGGACGCGCGGCGGCTATGGGCTGCCCTAGGTCGGTTCGCCCGCCCCTAGAGCCTCGAGGATCGCTGCCCTTCAACACGAAGAACGAACGAAGAACGAGAGAGAAAGAACAAGGGAGAGATGTAAAAACTAGGGTAAAAAGTAGTATATTGATTTGTCGATTGTGTGTTGTTCAATCGGCCGTCACCTCTCATCTATTTATGAGGCGGCTGGACTTCCCGTACAAGAAAAGGACTAAAAAGTCCATCCAAAACGTCAAAAACCCTAACCTAACTCGGACAGGAATCTTTGGCAATTTTCCGGATCAACTCGGTCTCACCGATTGGTTTGCTTCGGTCCCACCGAGTGAACGTGGCCAACTCTCTGTAAATTTCTGTAATTTCCCGGATCAACTCGGTCTCACCGATTAGTTTGCTTCGGTCCCACCGAGTGAGCGCTGCCAACTTTCTGTAACTTTCTGTAATTTCTCGGATCAACTCGGTCTCACCGAGTCAACCAACTCGGTCCGTCCGAAATGACTCTGCAGCTTTTGTTTCTGTTCTTGTTTTGCCTTCACAGGTTGCATACGACTTCGGATTAAGACAATTTTTATATCAAAATCGACCGTTTCGACGAGGCGAAGACAACTTATGTAGAACGTTTTTCCATTTGACGTCGTCTTGGGGGCTTAATCCTCCAAACTGTACTCTGAATATAAGATCTTAGTACTTTGAGCATAGTTTCGGCCTTCGAGATGAAATTGGACAGCGATGGCCCAAACTTCAAAGACGATCATATCAACAATACAGAACTCTCTCATGTAGATCTTCTCCATTTGATGTCATTTTAAATAAGGTCTTGACCGTGCCAAAATCTGGTGTCAACACATGCCCCCTATTTTTCGGCAAACTTGTGAGCCGAAAAATAACTTGTACAATGCTTTTTCTAAGGACGATGTCAACACTTCATCTGCTATTTATTTTTCTCAAGATGATAATTATGTATCGGCTATGTTTATGTTTAGGGCGATAATTTTATATCGGCCATTGATTTTAACTTATGGTTCACATCATACCTTGTAACCGATTACCACCAATCGACTTTAAAGAGATGGGAATGAAGCCGTTCCTTGTAACACTAAGGAAATCAAACTCCGAGAGGTCACGCCCTATTAAGCAAGTAACATCGCGATGATTCCAATCCACCGAGGCATCGGCCAAAGCAACACAAGCCGAATTATCCGCGTGAATGATTTCTACCTCATCATCGATCCATTGTATTAAAAATTGATGCATTGTAGATAGCACACATTGGTTAGCATGAACCCAATCGCGACCTAATATAACATTATAGTTACCTTGCACCTCAGCGATGAAGAATGTGGTGGCCAAAGTTTTGCTTCCCACGGTGAGTTCCATGCACATCACACCTTTGGCCTCTGTCTTTTCTTTACCCTCGAATCCATTAAGTACCATATTGGTCTTCATCAACGCATCATCATCTAACTCCAACCTTTTGAAGACCGAGTAGGGCATAAGATTTACCACAGCACCACCATCAACGAGCATCCTAGCAACCGGCGATCCGTTAATATGACCTTTGAGGTACAATGGCTTCAAGTGTTTCACCGGTTCTCTTGGCTTCTCGAAGATAGCATTCTTAGGACCAAAATCCAGCTGGGCTACCTCCCCTTCTTCACCTGTAGCACGAAACTCGGCAGGTAAGTAATATACCATATTAATATCCATACCTTCCTGAACCGGCGTAGATTCATAATCCACCACCTCATCTTCATCTCCCAATGTGTATATTGGGCTTAAAGTTTCCTCAATTGAAGGGGATGTTTCAGGTGGTGTGGACGATGTAATAGGGGTCGCATCATCCTCTTTCGGTGGTGAAGGTATTGCTGCAGCTAACGTAGAAGCATCTGTGTTTTGTTTTTGTTTAGGCCTCCACACTTGTTTTATGAGGGCCATGGGCCGAATTTTACTGAAAAATTCGTCCCTTTGCCTCTCCTCGTTATGCTCTACCTTCTCGTGGTTCCTCATGCGTTGTAATCTCCTTTTCATGGTCTTAGTTAAACCGGGAGGACACCACTTAGGTTGAGTATATTTGGGATCCCTTGGGTTGGTCTTGCTTGTGCTCGCCTCATGATCATTAACCATGGAACCCTGTTGAACAATAACAATATCACCATTAGAAGTAGCCAGATTACCAACAACTGGCTTTTCGATCTCCTTTTGCTTGTCACATTCTGCAATTTCCGCATTAGGTGACTTACCACGCCACACTTTTTTGTTGGCCTTACTTGGAGAAATTTTTGTTGGCCGATTAGCACCATAGCTCAAACGGCCTTGTGTGGGATAATAAAGCCTCTCGCGAGTAGGCCTTCTAGGTGGTGCCCGTCCCATATGAAACGCATAAGGAGCCATTGGGGGTTGCCCCCATCCTCCACTGAAGCCTCTCATGTAATATGGCACATAGCAGGGTTGTGACATCCATGGTGTCGGTGCCCATGTGACCCATATGGCCTTGCATAGCGTTAAAACTCTTGCTCTGGAGGCGATCTTGAACGCTTTGAATGTGATGGCCGATTAGAGCTAGAACCGGCTGCTTGACTTGCATATTTGGATAACAACATATCAAAAGTTGGCTTGATTTTCTTGTACTTAGTTTCATTCTTTTTCCACTTGCCAACTTCTGAATTCTTAGGCTTGATCAATTCAACATGAGTATCCTCTTGCACTTGTGGTTGCCCCCCGAGTGTAGCATTTTTTATAGTGATCTTCAACACTTCCTTGCCATCGGGTTGCTTCTCAAGCACAATCTTTCTTTCCAAGACCTTATCGCCCTCGTTGCTATTCCTGGGTTCACCAATAACAACATTATCTTTATTAGCGGATTCGGCTATGTTAGGCCGAATTAACATTTTCTTCCCTTCCAAGTCCATGGTGTTTATCAGGAAGGGTTGTTTATCAACTTGCATCTCAGCAAAATTCAATCGTCCGTCATTAATGGCCGATTGTATCTGTCATCGAAAAACATTGCAATCATTAGTAGCATGAGAAAATGAATTATGGTACTTGCAATAAGCACGCCGTTTTAGCTCCTCAAACGGCGGTATGGTGTGTGATATTCTAATCATCTTGTCTTGCAAGAGAGCATCAAATATTTTATCACACTTTGATATATCAAAAGTAAACCTCATCTCCTCATCACGATTCTTGCGAATCGGCTTAAGAGCATTGCACATATAGGGTTTGGCCTTTGAGGACCAAACGAATTCAGTAGTATAGACATCAACCTCATCGTCCGAATTATCATCATTGTGTTCAATCATATGCATTCTAGGACGATCGGTTGTAGACCTATGAACCTCTTTACTTCGACTCTCTTGAGTCAACGCCTTTTGCAAGACTTGGTTAATATTCAAAAACTCATAACTTTCTAGCCTCTCTTTAATGTGAGTTTTTAAACCATTAAGAACAAGATCCGCCAAGTCTCTCTCAGTTATCACTAAGCTATAACACCGGTTCTTTATATCTCTAAATCTCTTGACGTAATCGTTGACCGATTCATCATGTTTTTGCCTAACCGGTGTAAGATGTGACAACTTTAGCTCATTATCGCCGCTATAAAAGTGATCATGAAACTTTTGCTCTAATTGCGACCATAAGAGAATTGAGCCATGTGGTAAAGCAGCAAACCATGAAAATGCGGTGCCAGTTAAAGACAAGGGAAATAAACGCACTTTCAACTCTTCTATGGAACCTGCTTCACCCAACTGTGCTAGATACTGACTCACATGCTCCCAAGTTGTTTTCGTACCCTCACCACTAAATTTAACAAAATCAGGAACCTTATAACCTTGAGGGTAAGAAATTGCATCGAAGTGTTCAGGATAAGGCTTTTGATACACACGACTCTTTACTTTCGGCTCGTTTCCGAAAGTTTCTAGAAACATCTTATGCAAATCCTCCCTTAATTTAGCTAAAATTGGATCCGAGGTAGATGAAGATGTTTGTGGCAATGACATAGGAGCAACCTGAGTACTAGCTATTGGTGCAACTTGTGGGATGGGCGCCGAACCATAATTCGGCGGAAGACCAAACATACTTGCGCCTATGGGTGGTGTGACAAAATGATTCGGCGTTGACGCCGAATTGGGCACACTCATAATAGCATTAGGCTATGTAGGTGTAGTCACAAGCTGGTTGGTTTGACTAGGGTAAAAATTCAACGGCATACTATGTTGTTGTTGTATAGGAGGTGCCGATGAAATAGGTAAAGTTGGACTAGCGTTTTCAGATACACCAACAGTACCACTAGATGACGGAGGCATATTTTTCTGAGCATTAGCACTAGCCACAAAGAATTGTATGCCATCACATTACCCTTACTAACAAGACTTTCAATCACAGCCACTTGCTCCGGAGAAAAAACTTTACTCACAGTGATTACATCTTGTTCGTCGATGAGGGGAGGAAAATTGACGTTTCCAACCGGAGTGATGTTGCCTTGACGGTCCTTCTTGAAACTTGAAAGAAACGCTTCCAAATACTCCTCCCCGCGCTTCTTCTTGAGCGCCTCAAAAGCCTCTTCACGCTGCTTCTTGTGCACTTCGTAGGCTTGGCGATGTTCATCCGATAGCTCATCAAGACCGGGCTTAATGATGTTATCGGCGTCAACTTCTGAGGGCTTGGGGAGATTAGACATGATTGATGATGATTCTTGATCTTTGTGTCCCCAGCGGAGTCGCCAAAAAGTGTGTTCGCACACGAACACGTCACCGTGTACCTCCAACGCCGAGGGTGATGCACCGCAGCTCACGTCGAAGGAGACCCGTCCGGAAGCGCGGTACGCAAGCAATCCGTCAGGTGCTTTTCAGGACCTGAAACCCCAAGCGCCCGGGAGGGACCCCGTCTGGACGCGCGGCGGCTATGGGCTGCCCTAGGTCGATTCGCTCGCCCCTAGAGCCTCGAGGATTGCTGCCCTTCAACACGAAGAACGAACAAAGAACGAGAGAGAAAGAACAAGGGAGAGATGTAAAAACTAGGATAAAAAGTAGTATATTGATTTGTCGATTGTGTGTTGTTCAATCGGCCGTCACCTCTCATCTATTTATGAGGTGGCTGGACTTCCCGTATAAGAAAAGGACTAAAAAGTCCATCCAAAGCATCAAGAACCCTAACCTAACTCGGACAGGAATCTTTGGCAATTTTTCGGATCAACTCGGTCTCACCGATTGGTTTGCTTCGGTCCCACTGAGTGAACGTGGCCAACTCTCTGTAACTTTCTGTAATTTCCCGGATCAACTCGGTCTCACCGATTAGTTTGCTTCGGTCCCACCGAGTGAGGGTTGCGAACTTTCTGTAAATTTCTGTAATTTTTCGGATCAACTCGGTCTCACCGAGTCAATCAACTCGGTCCGTCCGAAATGACTCTGTAGCTTCTGTTTCTGTTTTTGTTTTGCCTCCACAGGTTGCATACGACCTCGGATTAAGATGATTTTTATATCAAAATCGACCGTTTCGACGAGACGAAGACAACTTATGTATAGAGTTTTTCCATTTGACGTCGTATTGGGGGCTTAATCTTCCAAACTGTACTCTGAATATAGATCTTAGTACTTTGAGCATAGTTTCGGCCTTGGAGATGAAATTGGACGGCGATGGCCCAAACTTCAAAGACGTTCATATCAACAATACAGAGCTCTCTCATGTAGATCTTCTCCATTTGATGTCATTTTAAATAAGGTCTTGACCGTGCCAAAATCTGGTGTCAACAATGTCCGGGCAGCAGTGTCGTCGGCGTCGCTTTCCTTCTTGGAGGTGCTGCTTTGTACACGGTGGTTCGGAGCCTCAGGTTGGGGTGGTCTGTTTCTGGTGGGCGTAGCGGTGGCGGGTCATCCGCGTTTTGTCGAGTTGCCGTTGTTTGCATTTGTTTTTTTTTTTGGGGGGGGGGGGGGGGGGGTTAATGTGTTGTTCGCCCAGCGATCCTTGTATCGGGTTGGTTGCTTTGAAATACAAAGTGAGGAAAAACTCTTTTTCGTATAAGAGAACAAACGTCAACAATGAAGGAAGTGAAAAGGATTTTCGAGGTGCATGTGCTGTGGTGTGCTGCAGCGGGGTGTCGTGTCTCATCCAATGACACCGCAAACGGAGCCATCAAGTTGACTAGTGAAACCACGAACGTAAACATGACAGGAAAATGAAGAATAATCCACATCAACTTTGGCCTTAATTTGCGGCGCGGCTGGTCGGGCAATGCAAGCAAACCAAGCACACATTTGTATCACGTACCTAGTGCCTAGCTCGGGATGTATAGGCGGCTGCGGCAGCAAACATCCTCGTGCCGTGCCGACGACATTGGAACCATGTGTCGTACGTGAAGTTGTAACGAAATTATAATACTCTCTTCATTCCATAATGTGCCCGTGCTTCCTGACATATGACAAGACTGATTGCAGCCGGAGCAAAAATTATATGTCGGAAAGTACGGGCCCACTACATTATGGAATGGATAGAATAGTCTTATTTAATACATTCATATTAGACACGTTTTAGTGTTAGATATGTCATAGTATTAAATACGTCCGTACCTAAATAAATTAAGACAACTAATTTGAGACAGAGATTTTATTCCGGTGGGTGTAGGGTTGCAAACGAGTCGAGTTCAAGCGAGTTGGATTAGGCTCAACTCAGTTTATACTAAAATTCGAGTGAGCTCAAACTGAGTGAAGCTCAAGATCGAGCCGTAGAAAGTGGCTTGTGTTCAACTCGTATCGATCTCGAGCTAGTTTCAAGCTAAATAATAAGATGAATTTATGAATAGGCAATTTTTCAAACATTATATCCAACAACACAACATAGAAAACCACTATAAAATTTGACTTCTTCTCTCTCAACTAAAGACTAGAACTTGATAGATAGGGATCAATGAACTAGAAAGATAAAAAATGAAAGAGCATCTTCTCTTAAATTTTTCTTTTGCGGGTGCATCTGCTCTTAAACTCTGGCTGAGAATAATAGGATATTTGACACATGACTGGCCACGCACCATATTGAGGCTGAATTCTCATGCTTAATAGGTCTCCATGTTTCCTACTAGGTAAAACTGACAAAAATTGGACACAACATATATGGCAATAAATTATCCTATTTCCTTTAAATATACATCAAGATTATTTAATATAATCATATGACATCGAGCTATTGACCTAAAATCGAGCGAGCTAATGTTAGCTCAAGATTAACTCATTTCTGCATCGAGCTAAATAAAGTGTTCATACTCATCTTATTTCTTTTCGGGTCGATCTCGAGTCGAGTCAAAATATGAGTCAATCTTGAACTGCTCACGAGCCTCGAGTTTTTCGTACAGCCCTAGGTGGGTGCACCGTCGACGTTTTCTTCTTTTGCATGTGCGAGCTTGTCAGCTGTCACCGTAACCCTCGGGAAATAAAAAAGCCTTGTCACCTGAAAACGCCTTGATAGGAAAGGTGAGGGAAAAAGAAGGGAGGCGGGAGAAATCAACGGTGCCTATCATTTTCGCAAACTCCTCAACTGAAACGAACGTCAACAATGGAAGGAAGAGAAAAAAAGGCCATGCAACGCAGCAGCCAGCTCAGGCTGATCCCAAATCAAAATAAAATCCCGAGAGGCCTTTTGGCGCGAATATCCTCCGAGGCAGCTTGCTGATGCCACTTGGTATCACGTCTCGGATTTTTCCGGCCGATCGACAGCTTAATAGATTGTCGATTTCCTTTCGTCGCTTGCCCCGGCAGAGCTACGGCGGCAGCTGACTTTGAGACTTGAGAGTCTCCTATCGTAGCTAGGCTGGCTGCCAAGCAACTGCATGCATGTCGCTAGATGTAGCGAGGGGCCAACGACAGAAACATCAGACCGGAGGGTCTTCTCGGACCACATGAACACAGGAGGTGACGCGTGATGACTAGCAGATGAGCCGCAAGGCAAGACCAGAAACAAGGGTCTTGGCACATCTCCTGGGTCCTGGCTAATCAACCATGTACGTACGCATCTCTAATTTCCTTTGAACTTGAAGTCGACAAGTCATTTGTGAACAAAAATGTTGAACACACCACATCCATCCGTATCGACTGTTTTCGGGTGTCAGTTAGGTGAACTCAAGGCCTGTTAGAGCATCTACAGCCGGATCTCTCGAACCATCTCTCACATGCCCGCGAACGCGCCAGATCAGTGATAGGACAGGAGAGAAAAGAACAAAAGTAACCCAACCGAATTCCTCATATCTTTCCTATATGTCCGGGCTACAGGGTCTGCGAACCCTTGTATCCATCTCAAATATGGGGAGGATATGAGGCTTGCGGACACGTCCGGGCGGGTCCCGGTCAATGCGCCACATAGGACGCGGCCCTACCCCAGACCACCTTTTCTCTTTCTTTAGTCATTTTTTTCTTTCTCTCTCTTCATCTCCACCAATCACGTGCAAGTGACCGGACATATGAGGAAGAAAATGAGAATTGTGACTGCACGGATGGATAAATAAGGGCTCAAAACGGACACATCTGATCACTGACCGGACGCGTCCGCGGGCGTTTGAAGGATCGAATTAGAGGTGTGTGGCTGAAGATGCTCTTAGTCTGTTATATACTCAAGTGGTATCTTCAAGTTTCCAGATACCGGTATTCTTATACATGCCAAAAATTAGTGCGCACAGATTATTGGCAGCTCGAGTATCAAGGTTATATTCCGCACCCGCCGCGCTTGATAATTTGATAATGCAAGAAAACAAACTAGGATAGCAAGGGCCAGTGTGTCGATAGATGACGTGATTGGTATCAGATGACATAGTTTATACCGTACTTGCATGTGTTTAGTACACCTAACGACGTAAGTAGATGGGATTTTAAAGTGAAACGATCAACTACCTTGGCTACTTGAATATACGGATACCAGACAGATGTCCATGCATACTGGCATGTGCTCAGTACACTTGACTCCCATAATACACTCCAACGTTGCTTTATCTTAATCTGTGGTAAGACCGTAAGACTACTAGTACGAATTAAGCATCCAAAAACTTATAGAACGTAAAACTTACTGTGGCCTCGTGCGGGTCTCCGTCGTGACTGCTTCGAGCCGCTTCATCTTGCTTCCTCTGCTCCGCGATATCAAAAAGATCTCCCGTTAGTTGCAGCGAATGAGTACAGAGTGTGTGTCATGTGACGTTGAAGTTAATATTCCTACAGATACTAAGCTATACAGAAACAGTAATCCGTATGTAGACATTCCATTAGACGTGTCACAATTATTGCATGAAAAAAATTGAACAAGAGAAAAATTCTAAGGAAATTTAGAAATTCCCAAAATCCGGGCTCATTTGTCGCGGGAAGACGTCGACATGCCGCGTTGATGTCGATATCCTTGTTGGCCCGTCTGAGAGGAAGGAGATGGTCAATCTCTAGAGACTTCAATGTAATTTCTCTATTTTGTAGAGAACAGATTCGAATGTGGTTTTGGTACAAAGTAAACCCTACAAAAACTAAAGCTATGGAAAGCCAATAATCCATACATAGACATTCGATATGATATGGCGTAGTTATTGCAGGATTAGAAAAGTTCTACAAGAGTGAACTACTAAGGGATTTGAGGGAATTCCATAGAGACTCATTTGTCGCAGGAAGACGTCGACACGATGCGTGCTTGACCGACGGGCATATAATCAATTAAACACGGTAAATACAAGGACCATGCTACCGTGCTAGTAGCTAGCTAGTTAAATCGCACATAAAAAAACCGGTCAAATTTTCATTGTAAATATGAATTCCTTTGTTATAAGAGCAGTTAAACCTTATCTGGCCACTACAGGAGCAAATGTTAATGGTCATTATGGAGAAATCCTCTACAAGGGAGATAGGTTAGTTACGTTTATATATGAAAAATCGAGATATAGTGACATAACGCTCGGTCGAAACACCAGCAAACAAACCAACAGACCACTGTACCGTTTGTTTCCATGTACTTATTTTCATTCTTTTATTTAGGTAGGCCGCGAGAGCCCACCAAACCAGATTTCACTGCTCGCTGATTTCTGGGCGTTTTTTTCTTTTTCTTTTCTCACTTTCCTTTTCATATTTTCTTTAAAATGCGAATTTTTAAAAAGTCGTGAAATATCTAAAATTGAATGAACTTTTATCAAATCGATGAACTATTTTTAAAATTCAATGAAAAAATTAAAATTCCATGAACTTTTTAAAACGTGAACAATTTTTGAGAAGATGAACAAAAATTTATATACGACGAGCGATTTTCAAATATACACTAAACATTTTATTTCGGTGTACGATGAACAATTTTTAACTACACAGTGAACATTTTTGTGATATACATTGAAATAATTTAAAACATATTATACTTTTTTTATATAAGATGAACAAATTTTATACATTGAAAATTTTTGTAATATAATCTGAACAATTTTTAACTACATGTTGAACAATTTTGTGATATGCGCTGAAAAACTATTTAAATACAAATTGAACATTTTTTGATATACACTGAACTTTCCTTACTGACCTTTTTAAAATTTCATGAGCTTTCAAATCCGTGAACCTTTTCCTGAAATAAGTGAACATTTTTAAATACATGAATCTTTTTTTAAAACAAATTGGTGAAACTTCTTTTTTTTGTATGTCAGCTTTTTTTTTGGAACAACGCGGCTTCTGTTATGTATTAATAATTTCAGGGTAAAGTCACGGTAAAGTTTACATGTCGAAGGTAGTAGTTCGACTGGTTATTCTGCGCGTGTGTCACGCCGTCAGCGCGAGTTCGAATCCTCGCTGCTGGCTGTACCAACATTTTTAGTGTTTTTTACGTTGGCTTTTCGTGATACTGGGCCGGCCCACGAGGGCGCTGCAGTGGGCGCCAATTGTGTTCAGCGGCGCTGAAGGCGCCCTATAGGAGCTCCCGGGGATCTAGGATTTCGTAAAACTACGGCAGACGCATTGTCAACGTCTCCTTTTCTTTACGCAAACTCCTAAGCCCAACCAAACCTCAACAGCTGAAAGGAAGAGAAAATGCCAAGCACTGTCAAAAAAATAGAAAAGCACCATCCGCTTGGCACCATCACGTCCCGGACTTTTTCGTCCGATCGACAGCTTGAGAACTCGTCGATTTCCTTTCGTCGCTTGCCCCTGCGCACGGCGGCGGCTGACTTTGAGGCTTGAGTCTCCCAGCAACTGCACGCATGTCGCTAGATGCAGCTAGAGGGGGGCCAACGAGAGGAACGTCAGACCGGAGAGTCTCCTTGGACCGCCGGAAATAAATGACGCGCGTTCGTGATGACCTTCTGAGCCGCAAGGCAGGACCGGCGAGCAAGGTCTTGGCACATCTCCTGGCTAATCAATCATCTAATTTTCTTCGACGTCGACGTGTTATTTTTGTAGTACCAAGAAAGTTCCTCCTTCAATGGTCAACACGCCACATCCATCCATGTCGACTGTTTTCTTACATGTAGTACTTCCTCCGTCTCGATTTACAGGGCATGTAAGTCGTTCTAGGTTAAGAATTTAATTAGCTATATATATGTATTATATGTGATGAAAAATATAAGTTTAGGAACTACATCCACTTAAGAATCCAATAATATATTTTTGTGACATATAACTTATATTTAGTTAGTCAGATGAATGACCTAGAACTATGTGCATGCTCTGTAAACCGAGAAGGAGGGAGTACGTCGTGAGGCTGGTCATAGTGAGGAGTAACTTAGACTAGTGTCATGCATATGCACTAGTCTAAGTAATTACCTTCATAATGCAAAGTAACATAATAGTAGTATCACAGATGGCTTCATTTACTAGCTCATAGACTCATCTTGTCTTGGAAAGTGCTATGTTACAGTAACATATTATGTTATCACCTCTCATTAATTACTTGCCACATAAGCAGAATTTTCTCGAATAGCGCTATGTTACTAGCTAAGTTACTCCCACTGTGACCAGTCTTAGGTGAACGGAAGACTTGTTATCTTCATGTTTTACACATCGAGATGCTAGTATTTTCAGAGCTATGACAGGCCAATAATTCAGGCCCACAAATTATTGCCAGTTCTACGGACAACATGTACGAGGTTGGTCGTAATGGTAGTATCATAGCTAGTATCATGCATGCCAACTAGGGAATTTTGATGAGGTGTCGTAGCATTAAATGAAGAAAGAAAGGGTGTAGTATCATATCATGATACCGTATCATATTAAATGCTATGCTACTTTGTGTCATGCATGACAATAAATAAGGTACTACATGATACTAATATATGATACTATGCATTGGGAAGGTAGTATCATACACTAGTATCATATGCATGATACTAGTATATGATACTCCCCATTACAATCAGCCTAATAAAATTGCAGAACGATGGCTACATTTGATATTACTACCAAGGGCTTTCTTCTCCACCTGCCACCTATCTTTTCCTAGAGGGGCGTACCGGTTAATTTGATAATGCAAGAATACAAACTAGGTATCAGAAACCAATGACGTGATTGGTATCAGATGACATAATTTTAACCTTACTTTGTATGTGTTTGGTACACCTAATGACGTAACATACGAGTATTTTAAAGTGAAACGGTCGACTAACTTGGCTGATTGAATATACATACCACAGACAGATGTCCATACTCAGCATGTGTTGAGTACACTGACACCCCTACTCCAACGCTACTTTATGTTAATAATACTATGTTAATCATCGGGGTATCCATCGAGACCACATTGACGTGTGATCCGAGCCGCTTCTTATTGCTTCCTTTGCTCCACAATATCATAAAGATCTCCCCCATCAATTCCCAGCGAATGAGCACAAGACAGTGTTTGACGTTGATGTTAATATTCCTACAGAAACTAAAACTATAGTAATACAGTACTCCTACAAAGCACAAGAGTGGGACTCAAAGGAAGCTCACAAACTCCCAAAAATTCCGCCTCATTTGTCGTGGGAAGATGTCGGCACGCCGCGTTGATGTTGATATCCCTATTAGCGCGTTCGAGAGGAAGAAGACGGTCATTTCGTTCCCCATAAAATTCAACATAATCTCTATATTTTTCAGTAAATATGTCCAAGTGCTTTTTGCGGAAAAAATATTCCTACATAAACTAAAGGTATGGAAAACCTGTAATCCACATATAGCCATTCGGTATGATATGGCATAGTTATTGCAGTTGCAGGAAAAGAAAATTCAACGAGAGTGAACTGCCAGGGAATTTCGGATAGAGCCTAATAGGTCGCGGGAAAGACATGGACACGGCGTGTGCTTGACTGACTCACGCGCAAATGAAATGCTAAGAATCTAATGTCCGGTTTTTAAGGATAGCAAATTGAACATTTTTAATGGCAATTTATGCTGGTTCGGGGATGACAAATTTAGTTGACAAATACAACAATTTCTGAGGGAAAAATTAACCGAGGCGGATTTGTCAAGCTTAGCAACCAAACCTGACATCCTACGCAAACACAATTTGGCATGAAAAACATTCAGTTTGCCATGCCTAAAAATCAGACGTTCGTTGAATGTGTTTAGCAAGCATGACAAATCCTCGCCGTGTTCAGTTTTTTGTCATGCTTGCTAAACGTATTTGTCGTCACCACAATAACAATAATTATCATAAAAACGCTCGATTTGCCATGATTAAAAATCTAACTTTAATTTTTTAACATTACTGAATAATAAAACATGGTAAATACAAGGATTTGCCGTGTTTAGATAGCTAGTTAATTTGTAGTGGTCAACTTGAGAGCCAAGTGTAGATAAGGACGGGTCTCCTTGACTGACTGGAACTGGATTGCGTACGTGTTGTTTGTGTTGATCATTGGTCACAACTCACAAGGCGGCTTCGATCGGTTCAATCAGAAAATTCATAGAACGGCAACATATGAAGGACAAGACATTAAGAAAATATCTGGTGCTCCCGTGCGAGCTCAGCTGTTGGATCTCAGATCCAAGAGCTACTGTGAAATGATGCATTTTCTTTTGAAAAGAAGCCCTTGTAGAATCTGAAAATACGCACAAGTACAACAGCTACATCAGCTCCTCATATGTCGTTGGATCTGATATCCAAGGGCCCAAAAGTCCGTCTCATGGGAGCTCCTATGCTCCCGTATCACAAGATACTCCAAAACATTAGGCCAACTTCAACGCTAGACCCCAAACGGGTCACGAAATGGACAGCTTTCGGGGTGCGGATGGTCGGGCGGCGCATCTGCACTCAACGTGCAGGACCAAATGGATGAAAAAAAGAAAGAAGCTACCGGGCTCGCACACGGGAGCAGCAGCAGCCGGAGCTCCCCAGCAGCGGGGAGGCAGAGGGGGTCACAGATTTCTGGTCCGGCCAGCTGACGCAGCGGACAAAAGCAACCAGCGAGAGTATCCGTTTATGTCCTCACAAATCCATCTGTGGTTTAAATTTGTTTCAGATTTGAAGTCGTGCCAGACAAAAAAGGGACACCTGCAGACAATTTTTTTTGTTTGGATACCCCCCCATTGGGCCAAGTTTTGCTCTAAACGGACACGATCGGACGATTTGTCATCTACCGAGTTCTAAAAAAAAAGAAAAATGTTGTCTAGCGTTGGAATTGGCCTTGTTTTTTCCCGATATATATTGTCTAAAAATTAGTTGTAGCAAGTCCAGAAGGTGTGAAGGGCGGACGGACGGTGGTCATGCACTGAACGTGACACAGTTTTAAACATTTGGCCAAGCCGTTGGAGGCTGCAGAGAGAGAGACAGAGAGAACGCCATGACAGATCGGGCACCAGTACAAGAGGGGCACACGGTGTGCGTCGACCGACCGCAGGAGTTGACTCAATCGACCGAGTTAATTGCCTGTCCGGGCCGGAAAATTCATGGAGCCGTCGTCGTCGTCGTGGTTGACGGGCGAGGCTGGCTGGGAGTGAGGTGGAGCGGATATTCCCCCCGCCGATCCCTGCCGTGTGCAATCCACACTGTGCGCGGCCTCCATAAATAGGGCCTCCCCGCCGGCGGCCTCCTCCAACCATTCCTCGGACAATCTTCTTCCTCTACACTCTAGCTCATCTTGCCCATGCATTTCTCCCTGGCTTGACTGGCCGTTGATGAAGCTGCAGGAGCCAGCCCCCTAGCTAGCTATCTGTCTGCCTAGCTGCTTCGTCGGTGAGTCCTGCTTCCTCGCCCGCTCGCTCGCTGGCCGGACTTGTATTAACAATACTATTTATTTCCCTTCTCAATTGGTGATCGGTTTTCAGTTTGGTAGTAGTAGTAGCAGCAGATTCTTTTGTGATCACTGGACTTGCACATGCATGATTCCGGCTCTTAAACTGCTGCAGCACATCATCAGTTGTTGGTAGCTAGGAGTAGCTCCGGTGGTGCCCCGAAGTCGAGAAAAGCCAAGAGAATCTTCCAAATTTCGTCTTTCTTTCTGACTAGCAAGTTGTGGTGAGGTGAGTGGAGGCAGTATCCTTTCCTCCGGAACTGAAACTCAACTCAAAAGGCAGGCGGATCAAATCAACCCAACCCCACCTGCACCTGCAGCGAACTGACTCACTGACTGGCTCTGTTTTCTTGTCTTCTTCAGATCAGATGAGCCATCGATCCATCACGGAGCTCGATCGCTCCGTAGCCACGTCGCACTCCATTCTCTTTTCTTTTCTTTTCTTTTCTTTTCAAAAGTAGCCCAGGCAAGGCAATATATTTACACTTGTGTGTGCGCAACTAGTTCTATATATTTTTTTTCCTTTGAAAAGTCCACACCCCCCCATGCATGCGATGCGAGTGTCGAACAGTGCCCCGTCACGTCACCTTATAACTTGCCCCAAATTTCTTCACGCCTGCCTGACTCCTTGATCGTGACAAGAGCCTTCATTGGTTTCCTCTTTTCCAACCCTACCTCAACAATCACAACCGTACGCACGAATATCTCATCTCGCCTGAAAAATAACGGATTTCTCTTTTCTTTTTATTATTATTAGAAAAGCAAAAATTGCAGATATGATTTTCTCGCCAACAAAATTGGAATAAGATAACATGCCGGGCGAATATTCCCCCGGAGCGTAGAACAAAAACAACTGTCAGCCGCTTCGACTCGCCAGTAAAATCGTAACAGCCAAGGTTTATTCCCAACGATCCCACCAAAATACCTTTTGATCCCAGCGTTCACAGCAGTCAACAACCAAGCCCAAGAGTCCCGGGGAAGCAGCAGGAGCCGCAGTATTTATCTCATCTCTCATCCCACCCGACGCCCTCCATCCTCCTCCCACCCCACCCTAAAATCTCCAATCTTCTCTTGACAGGAACAAGAGATCCCCGGCGGCGATCCCCGGCGAGAGATCAGTCAAGGAGGGCTCGCGGCGATGGCGCGCGAGCAGCTGGAGGTGCTGACGGCGCTGGACGCGGCCAAGACGCAGTGGTACCACTTCACGGCCATCGTCATCGCCGGCATGGGCTTCTTCACCGACGCCTACGACCTCTTCTGCATCTCCCTCGTCACCAAGCTGCTCGGCCGCATCTACTACTACCGCGAGGGCGCCGACGCGCCCGGCTCGCTCCCGCCCAACGTCGCCGCCGCCGTCAACGGCGTCGCCTTCTGCGGCACGCTCTCCGGCCAGCTCTTCTTCGGCTGGCTCGGCGACCGCATGGGCCGCAAGCGCGTCTACGGCATGACGCTCATGTGCATGGTGCTCTGCTCCATCGCCTCCGGCCTCTCCTTCGGCTCCACCCCCGGTTCCGTCATGGCCACGCTCTGCTTCTTCCGCTTCTGGCTCGGCTTCGGCATCGGCGGCGACTACCCGCTCTCCGCCACCATCATGTCCGAGTACGCCAACAAGAAGACGAGGGGCGCGTTCATCGCCGCCGTCTTCGCCATGCAGGGCTTCGGCATCCTCACCGGCGGCGTCGTCACGCTCATCGTCTCCGCCGCGTTCCGCGCCGCCTTCCACACGCCCGCCTACCAGGACGCCCCCCTCGCCTCCACGCCGCCGCAGGCCGACTTCGTGTGGCGCTTCATCCTCATGTTCGGCGCCGTCCCGGCCCTCATGACCTACTACTGGCGGATGAAGATGCCCGAGACGGCGCGCTACACGGCGCTCGTCGCCAAGAACGCCAAGCAGGCCGCGGCCGACATGTCCAAGGTGCTCCAGGTGGACATCGGCGCCGAGGAAGAGGACCCCAAGGCCAACGACGGCGGCGCCGGAGCCGCCGACGACCGCAACTCGTTCGGGCTCTTCTCGGGCGAGTTCCTGCGCCGGCACGGGCTCCACCTCCTCGGCACGGCCACCTGCTGGTTCCTGCTGGACATCGCCTTCTACTCGCAGAACCTGTTCCAGAAGGACATTTTCACGGCGATCAACTGGATCCCCAAGGCCAAGACGATGAGCGCCCTCGAGGAGGTGCATCGCATCGCGCGCGCGCAGACGCTCATCGCGCTCTGCGGCACGGTGCCGGGCTACTGGTTCACGGTGGCGCTGATCGACCGGATCGGGCGGTTCTGGATCCAGCTGGGCGGCTTCTTCTTCATGGCGGTGTTCATGCTGGGGCTCGCCTTCCCGTACCACCACTGGACGACGCCGGGGAACCACATCGGGTTCGTGGTGCTGTACGGGCTCACCTTCTTCTTCGCCAACTTCGGGCCCAACTCCACCACCTTCATCGTTCCCGCCGAGATCTTCCCGGCGAGGCTCCGGTCGACGTGCCACGGCATCTCGGCGGCGGCCGGGAAGCTGGGCGCCATCGTGGGGTCGTTCGGGTTCCTGTACCTGGCGCAGAACCAGGACCCGGCCAAGGTGGACCACGGGTACAAGGCCGGCATCGGGGTGAGGAACTCGCTCTTCATCCTCGCCGCCTGCAACTTCCTCGGCATGGGCTTCACCTTCTGCGCGCCCGAGTCCAACGGCCTCTCGCTCGAGGAGCTCTCCCGCGAGAACGAGGAGGAGGCGCCGGACGCCAGGACGGTGCCCGTGTGAGAAACACGTCGTCAGATAGTAGTATATTCTGCGAGCAGGTTTGGATGGATGTATGGATGTTTTTTATGGTCGGAGAGCGTTCAACTCAGGAGTCGAGTCGAGTCGAGTACAACAATAATTTATCTAATCTTGTGATGGGTCGAGTTGTCCAGGTTAATTAGGGCTGCTGCTCGAGTTATTAGCAGTAATATAGGTACGGTGTAATACCAAGTTAGAGAAGTGCATCGAAGAGGCAAAGCTTATATGTACGTGACGTGTGATTGAAAATTTTCATGCATTATAAGGGGTTTTGCATATTTTAATACTGCATATGCATAACCTACATATGGACTGAAATGACTGAACAAACACGCTGAAAAATGTTCAATTCGGGAAAAAAGAACAACTTATAACAGTGAACAGTTCTAATAGCATTTACTTTCATGTGTGGCGGTATGAAAAGACTTTGCACCTCTTTGGTTGTTAAAAAAAGGTAGCGGCACATGTTAACGGATCACGGGTTTCACTTGGTGACGGTCGGTCGGTCGATCGATGACGAAGGAACGGGATGCATGGCGCGCCCGAGAGGTGCAAACGAGGATCTGGATGGATCGGAGCAGCTTCCTTCCCTGCTTCCTTGCTTCGTTTCCACACTTGGTCGACTCGTGACGGCGATGTTAGGCTGTTGATGACAAGTACCGGTTGGCCATGCGGAGACTTGTTAGGAGTCGTACGTAGTACCACCATGAGACCGTGAGAGGAGAGCCGAGAGCAGACGTGCATGTGCTAGCTTCCAGCTGATCCGTCACCTTCTTCTTCTCCAGTTCTTGGTTTCACATATGGACCAGACGGGTCGACGGCGACGCTGCCTGCGCTCGTCGGCCTACCAAGGTTGAACAGCTTGATGGCTCGTCCGGCCCGCTAGGCACCAAGGGGACCTCGCTTTCTGCGCGATACATCGGCGATCGTCTGGTCGATGTGGATGCCGCCGCCGGCCGGTCAAGCTCACTGCTTGTACCGGTGCCGTGCATTTGCTTTCATTTCACTTGTCATTTGTCAAGCTGAGCTGGGTTCATGGATGACTGACCGGAGTGGTTCACTCACTGGTTGCCGCAGCTGCAGTTGGGCTACACGAGTACAAGTTCACTCTTCCATGTCCATCAACAAGTGTGAACCGCGGCAGCTAGTGCTACATGCAAAGAAGAGGCGCAAGAGAATCGGCAGCTGCGGTGGTCGACTTGCCACACTTGGTCAACTCCACGCTCATTATTCCCGTATTTTAAGCCCATCAGCTCAAGGTCACATGCATTGCATTCCTCGGGGTCTCCCCTCGTTTCCACGCATCGCATCACCTACTACTTCAACCAGGCCCCGCCTCTGACTCTTCTACTTTATACATATTCTTTGCTCTTACAGAAATGCAAAACCATTCACGACGTACAAGAAAAAAAAGCATGCTGGAAACCTGATCTTATCAAAAGATAAGAAAATTCTAGCGTCGATTTTAACATTGCGTATGGGCGGGTTTGGTTGCCCGCATGGGGCCCGCGCAAAAAGGAAGAGGCATGTTTGGTTGCCCTTTTCACTATTGGGTCTGCATTGCACGCTTGTTAAAGCAGTTCAGAGGGTGGCTTGCTGGAAAAGCTCGAATCGACAGTTTCTCGCGAGCCAGGCTGAGGCAAGCGCTAGCGAGCGGCCCTTGCACGAGTGGAGACGGGAGAGATGCTAGGTGATTACTCAAGGTCTTTTTCAACCTCCATTAAGCTTCTATTTAATCTCCTCTCTCTGATCTCTTCGATTCGAGGTAAGCTCTACACGAAAAAGATGCACCTCGATGCTACGCTTCCATTCAGGCGATCGGTTCGTAGTTTCGTCGGCCGTAAGTTTTTAATCTTGTGTTCCCGTTTGAAGCTATTTTGGACGAATTTTGTCAGATTCGTCGCGCACAATCGATCATTTGAATTTTTCTTTGACCATCAGCCTAATCTCGCAGTCCCTCACAACATTCGTGTTGTATGTTTTTGGTTTCAACAATCGTAGTTGCATCTCTCTTTGAACAACAGTCTACTTCACTGACGCCGCCATGTCGAGCTCCTCTGTCCTTTACTCAGAGCTCTCCTATTCGTTCCTCTCGACGCCGAAACTCTTCCCCTTGATCTCCTTGCCCATGTCCTACTACACTAGAGTCGTTTCCGGCGTCGCTCATCTCAGCCTACTCTCTGTCGTCATCCTATTGCACTGACGCCGCAATGGCGCGCACACTGCTTTCTTGTGTCCTCTGCCTTCGTGCACACTGCAGTTCGCCGCGCTGCCGACGGGGTCGATCATCTTGTCCTCCTCTCTCTCGCCCTACTGCACTGGAGTCGTTCCCGGCGTCGACCATCTCGGCCTCCTCTCTCGTCCACTGCACTGACGGTACCATGGGGCGAGCACTGCATTCTACTCCTTTATCCACTGTCTTTGCGCGAGCACTACAACTAGTTTGCCGACGGTGTCGCCGACGGGGTCGCTCGTCCACGACTCCATGTTCGTCATGTCGGACACGGCGCCACAGCCACTATCCACCGCAGTCGCCATGGTCCGACACACACTGCATTTCTTCTCCCCCTTCCTCTACTAGCTCTTAATCCTGTGTGCTAAGTGCAAGTGCTAGCTCTTAATCATACCCCATGCGGGCAACCAAACAACGTGTAGTTGCATGTGCCGAGACAATGCAGGTAACCAAACAACATGCCAAAGTTGATCCCATAATGCAGGAAGTCCATACAGGCAACCAAACAACTCACAGATGTCATAAGACTGTTTTTTCGGAGCCAGGCTGAGTGAAGTAGGGTATGCAACATAGTACTTTAGCACACGGCAACCAAACACGCCTTATATGTATCCGTGGTGATAAGTACTTCGTCCGTACCAGTGCATCGGTCATCCTAGATTGTGCATCGCCGTGCTGTGAATCAAAGCATACACGTTCTAAATCTTTTATTGGTCGATTTCTTTGTTCGTGGGCAAGAAATAAGTAACGAGGTGCCACACACCTAAGCATTTTGGGATGATTTGGTTTTCATAATGTGTCCAATGCACCGGTACGGAGGAAGTAATAATTATTATTTCACCTTAATGCATTCTAGGATAACATCACCAAATCACACTTAATAATGCCGCTTCCACAGAAACAGAGGAATCTGTTGCTGAGCAAGATGATGGATTTGTGCGCACATCAATCTCTACATGCCAAACACAAAAGATTCTACTGTATATGACTATTATCAGTATCAGGGGAGCCTTTGTCCAAAGCATATGTATATATGATCCCAGGATGTAAAGTTCAACATCATTCCCCTAACACATCGCCTCACAATTTTTTACAGGCACAGCCGCACAAAACAGCTCCCCGGGTAATTTGGTTGCAGACAAGAAAAACTGTTGGTTGGTTGTATGTTGGCCTCTGGAGCAAGGCGCAGACTCTCTCAAGTGCTGGATAGGAGCCATACCACCAGTAAAAACAATCTAAGGGAAAAAGAACAAAACAATGGGGCTGAAGCAGCCGAGCGGGGCGGTTTCTCTCTAGACTGAATGAATCGATTGGCAGTTCAGCGACCCATCCTCATGGCGTCGAAGTCTAAGAATATCACCGATGTGTTGTCCTTCGTCCGCAGATTCCTGGCTTCACTAAGCACATGGTCTGCTACTCCGTCCGCTGAGATTTCTTGGCCCATGTTCCTCTCCTTATACTGCAAACGCAGGGCACAGTAAAACTAGCATCACATGACCACACACACAAAAAAAAAAATTGAGACTAAAATGAACAAATGCCGATTGATATCTTACATCGAGGACAAGCTGTGCTGCCTTTTTCGCGGTAATGACATCCCATAGGCCATCGCTGCAGCGGCA
Organism: Triticum aestivum; assembly: GCF_018294505.1. Taxonomy (NCBI): domain Eukaryota; kingdom Viridiplantae; phylum Streptophyta; class Magnoliopsida; order Poales; family Poaceae; genus Triticum; species Triticum aestivum. The sequence continues at coordinate 643,703,712 of NC_057807.1, forward strand.
CAAAGCATGTGAGGCAATGGACACATCGCATCAGTGATAATGAGCATTAGCAGATATGGGAATTTGTGTTACCTAGCGATAAGCGCAAAAGCTGAGCACGATTTCGAGATCTGAACTACTGGGCTCACATATGGTTCTTTACTGAACCTTGGATCTTGCTCTTTGAGAAACTTGTCTCCAAGCATCCTGCAAAGATTCAGTCCTGCAGAAATAAAGATAGGTAATTTGAGATCATTGTCGCTCAAGTCAGCATCACAATACAAGTAAAGGTAACATACCACATATACGGCTTTCGCCATCTTTCAGGGGATTCCCTAATTTCGCTATCCTCGCTCGTTCTGTTGTACTGACTACTCGATGATCCTCTGTCATCGCAATTGGTTTCCCGTCGACACTGACAGAGAGGTATACATATGATTATTGTGATACAGAGCTTGAGAAATAAAGACAAAAGCATGGCCCGCCCATGTATGTTTATGCTATCAATTCCTTAAAATAGAATGGAGGCATTAGTTGATTTTGAATTATAAAGGGTAGGGAAATGCAAGTTTCCCACATAACACGCGAATACTGATTTACTACTCAAGGAAAATGCTGAAATATTTTTTAGAGATGAATAGATGTTATTACTTCATAATACATGCCGAGTCACCTAGATTAGCGCACTGGGCAAAGCAATCTTTGTTCTGATCAAACCAAATAAGAAGGGCAGTTGCTGTACAACCCTGTAAAACATAGACAGACATGAGCCATGAAAGTTCATTGCATCAGATTCCCTAAATAAGGGGTAATTCAAGAAATCGTAAAGCGTATTTCTATGCCTTGTATGTATGTCCACTAATTAAAAAGCCCATTTAGAGCCTAGACATTGCCAACCAAAGTGTTTTAGTCAGATATTTGAAACTCATGAAATTGGTAAATCTTTACCCAGGGTCCAAGACTTTCTGAACCAAAGTGTATTTCTGCTACTGCTTTACTACTTACGGGGCTCACCAAGGACTTCCGGACCCAAAGTTGCTTTTTTGGTAGATATAGAGAACCAATATGAACATCAAAGGAAGGTTAAAAGATGGAAAACTAGATAGCATAATCAGATTGGCAAGATAGGCTCACAAGACAATTAGGATTCCTGAAAGTTTCATCAACCAACTACACCAAACAAATGTGTGGATAAACCTTGACTTCATTTTTTGCATCACATTCATAGACTAGCAAGCAATATGATTAATAGCAACATTGAAAATACTAAAATGCGGGCAAGAAAGCCAGATTAAGAGAAAAACCTCATACTGATGATTGAGTGCAGCTTCCGTCAAGTCAAATGCACACTTAAGAACATCAGAAGCATTGCCGCATGTGAGAACTCTTTCTATTGTTCCCTTCTGAGAAAGAATTTTCGCAACATTCTCTGGAAGTATCCTACACAACAAAGGCAGTCATCAGTTCAACATATAGGTCATCGTATCACCCCAAGTCAAGCATATGTTAAAGTAACTCGTACAGGAAAAAATAAATCATGTGGACTTCATCAAACGGATAGGCACAAATAATTTACCTGCTGGCAGCTTTTGCAGCCCCATCCCCTCCATGGCCATCAAAAATGGCAAACAGCCCAAACTGTAAAAAAAATTGGAATGAGGATGGATCCAACTCTTTCGAAAATTTATGACATTATTTCCATACCTGTTGAGCACCAGCAAGAGGATACTGGTAGCAGCTGACATCCTCCATGGGAAGTTTCTTTCCAGTTCGGCGGGTTATCATTGCATCAGATACCATACCAACTCCTACTGGCACTTGTTGATTTTGTAGTGAAATTTGAACCTAGTGAGGTAGCATTATTAGAAGATTATTTTCTGTACGAACATGGATTCAGCCAAATAGTCCAATAAATAAAAGAATGATTTGCTTAAATGATAGAGTTCAAATATGATGAAGATTTTTATTTATTTATTTTTTTGCATCTGTAGGTTTCAATGTTATAGGCAAGCTTTTTCAACTGAATTGGTAACAAGAAATATAACTGAGCATGCTGACATATCTGAGTATGTGTATACCATGCCATTTCGAACAGGATATAGTTTGATTTATATGTGCACAAATGCACAGGAGATTCCTATTGAGCAGAAGGATACAGTTTGAATGCTTTGTACACCAAAATATTGGAAGCCTGAACCACCATATGATTAACAATTGTGGGCCATGGCCACTTGGCCAGTCAACGATTTTTCATGCTAATGATAACAAAAAAAGCAGCCAAGACTTACAGACACTTTTGATGAACTCCCAAGTGTTATAATATCACCATCAGCAAGTTCGGCAGGCGCACTCCAACGCCTAGAACCAACATCAGGATGGGTAACTGCCCGGGAATTCAAGAAGGTTCCATTCAAACTGCCCATATCCACAAGTTCCCATCTGAGTGTCTGCAATATAAGAGTAATGATTTACTGAATGGGAATGGAAGAAGGCCAGCTATATTCACATGTACATATACATTGTAATGATATGAATTGAATATATTGTTATTTATGAACCAAAGGGCACCCACTATAATCTATGATATTCCTTTGTATAATGTCAATCTGAAAATGCCCCACGAAATCATATTTACGGCCAACAGAAATGCCCTAAATATGTACTGCAGCATCAAGCTAAGAAGAATAACATCATAACTGACAACAGAAACGGCTGCTGCAAACTCCAGAAACAAGTAGTACAAAATGAAAATTAGAAGCACTAAGAGTTCCAGCAGAAGGAAGCAAACACTCAGGCAATTACATCCACAGATATCCCAATTTTCGAAATAATCTAGGGTTCGAATACAGTAGCATGCTGAAGGTGAAAAAGATGGGAAAGTATGTGAAACTTACATTTGGGTTCCAGTCAATCCGTGCATGCTTTCCTGACACCTCAGAATCCTTTAACACCAAATCGCTTTGAGGAATCCTTCCAAGAGTCATTGGGAGCATGGACGTATTACCTGACTGCAGGTAGCGGTTTATTCCATGAGATGGGCCAGCTATGACCTCCAAGGCTAGGTGGCTTCCTGCACTCCTAGCAAATGATTATACATCATGAGCATATGCATGTATAATATTTGCAACATATGGACCACTAGCACATCCAGCTAATGAAAGGACGTTTTACCAACTGTGATATCCTTCACAGGAATGCCGCCGTTATTATTCTCTCCAGAGGCCCTTCTTGTGTGCTTTGCCTCAGATGCTCGCACACTTGCTTCTGCTGTACGCTTCAGCGTACTTCCCAGATGGAGCTCTTCCGGTGTACCATTTGTAACATCAATCACATGAACTTCTCCTACAAATTTAAATATATATTTACAAATTTATGATGATGGTTAGTAGAGAAGCTGAGTGCTCCAAAAAACACCACACAAAATCAAATGTGCCGCTTCTGTATAATACAATGATGAAAGACCCGAGTGTAAATATGTGCACCTTCAATAGGATGAGATTCAGTGGGATGAGTATGCGTCCTTGGTGAAGTGGTACTCCTATTTGTCCACATTGTAGACTCACCAGCATTATTGCTACCAAGGTTATTGCTTGGGCCCGAGTAGTCATCCAACTTGTCTGATATTAGAGGCCTGTTGATATCTTCGCCCTACAAGCAAACAGCAATCAGACTTACAACCTCCACCTTCCATCTGTGAAAACAAAAACATATTTGCTTTTTCCTATCCATTACACCCACTCTGATAATATATGCATATAGGGCCTGTTTGGATTCAGCCCCATCCAGCCGTACCAAATTATTGGCATGAACAAATGAAAGGCATGACCAAAATATTGATAAGTTGTGGCTGTTTGGTTTGCAGCCCATAGTACTTGCCAATTTTTTGGCAAAACATTGGCTTTCATTTGGTTTTAAGCCAAATGGCTTGCCAAATATATGGCAAATTTGATTGGCTTGTGTTTGGTTTGTCCATAATTCTGAATTTGCATGCCAGCCAATAAAACAACATATAGGTGTAAACCAACACTGATACAACTTAATTATTTTCTAGTTCAGACTAAACAAAAAAGGCATGATCTTAAAGAGTATAAAGACACCATAAGTTGCATGGAGTTACTTCGGTCTTCAGGAACATCATGCTAAACGTTGTGGAATATCAATAGCTAGCATCAATTATCAGCTACTCGACAGAACAGAATACATGTTTGCACCAGACAAAAGATATTCCACAAAATGTTGCTTACTACAAAAAATAAAATAAAATAGCCCAGTCATGTTCATATTAGCTACTCCATGGAATCAGATCTGTGTGAACTACAAACACATAAGACATTGATTTGTTAAACACGCATCACATCTAGTACTAGTTACGCACAAGTGCATCTGCAGCTAAACGGACAAGAGTGAGGCAAATCACACCATTGGAAAAGGCAATCTGTATAGGGTTGGGGAGGATTCGGGTGCTGGGCTTTGGATGCAATGTGATTCCTTTGATTGAGGGTGGGGGAAGGAAGGCCGTCGGAGCAGCGCAGGTCGACGCCGGACCACTATGGCCGGTGGGACCTGCAGATCTGATGATGGTTTTCTGCTTGGGGCTTGTGGTGTGAGGGCGAGAAGAGGAAGTGGAAAGTGACAGGATAAGAGAGGAGACAGTGCTGAGGATTTGACTGCCAAATCTTTGGCGGGCAATTTCCACGCCCTCGCTTCGCCCGTGGTTTGGCGAAAATCAGGAGGGGCGCACCTGGTTTGAGCCAAAATTGACGTGGATCCAAACAACCTCCAAATACGCCCAATTTTGGCTCACCCTGGTATTGGTGTCCATTCCAAACATACCCATAGTTGCCATTACCACACCAAAGTTTTTTGTTCCAAGTAAATAAACAGCATGTAGGATTTAATGAGAACATAATATCCCATGCTCTTTTCAAAGAAGCAAGATAATGGGTTTTTTTTATAACCTAGTAGCAAAGTTGTTTGAGTGGTATCAAAAGCTAGTTGTACTCATGCCCGACCATACTGAGAGTGCAGATGTTACTCATTCAAATCCACACGAAATAATTTTCACATAAAGCATTTAGCTTACTGAGGTAGAAGGCTGGTACAAAAAAGGCTCAGAAGTGAAAAGAATGTGACAAAAAAAGTCTATGACGAAGAAGGCAATAAACAGAGAGCATTGATAAGACACAAAAAAGTTACTGAGGCAATGCGGCCGTAAGGCTCCAATAAATAACTACATGCGCAAAGTGTGAGAAGCAAGCAGCAACGAGCTGGTAGGTTTTAAGAGATGCAAGATGATCATCGTTCGTCCAATTGTGGCAGCTGAGCCGATAAATGTATCAGCGCGTTAGCTGGATAATCCCAATGGCAAAGGCTAATGATCCAATCAAACCTCGAAGTTGCTCAAATACCATGCCCTCCGAGCCACCACGGGCTAGTCTAGCGCGGGGAACAGGTTATTGCAGCATCAACACGGCCCCTCGTCCTCTGCAACCAATCTTTCCGAAATGTTCGACGCAACGCGACACCAAGAACGCCGCGACCGCCCCGCTATCCGGAGCCCTCGAAAAGCAAATCGCCGACCTAGCAGAGCCCCCCCTCGAACTAACCGCGCCATCGAGATTCCCCGCGCGCCCGGAAACGACGGGGGAAGCCGGCCGCCCCCCGCGACAGATCCGCGCCGTGATCGAGGGGAACGGGGGGGAGGGGAGATTTCCAGGGGTGGTGGGGGTCTGACCTGGGAGGAGGCGGAGGGCGGGAGCGCGGCGGGGGGCGCGCCCCGGCGCCAGCGGCGGCAGGCGTAGACGGCGAGGCCGAGGACGGCGAGCGTGGCGACGGCGGCCCCGCTGAGGACGAGGGGGGAAATGGCCATGGGCGGGCGGGGAGGCCGGTGGCGGTGGCCGCGGACGGGGGCGTGGCGTCGTCGCTTTTTTTTCCCCTAATGTTTGCCCCCTTTCCACACGCAGGGGCCGCCTCTGCTTCCTTTCCGCGAGTTCCATCGGTTTTATGGTCTTTTTCACATGTTTTGCGTTTCGTGTCGAAGCCGGGGGATTCAGCAGAGATTATCCGACGGTGATGGTGATGGTGATGCCGTTTGTGCCAAAAATCAGCGGCAGATTTTCATTCTTGGGCCGTTATAATCGTGTAATAAACACCGTATCTAAAACATCTTAAGTTTATGAAGGGAGTATATCATGTTTAGATTTTATATTGTGCCATTATAATCGTGTAGTAAACATCATATCCAAAACATCTTATAAAATTTTACGAAAGGGGTATATCATGTTAGATTTTATATTCATTGTGTATATTTATGTGTGGTGTCAATGTGTAATCCTTTTTTTTTAAACAATGTCAATATGTAATCTTTGTTATACGTGAAATTAATAGCATGATAGTCTAGTTGATAGAACAGTAAAGTCTCTATCCCTACTTCTTCATCTCTTCTCTACTACCTATAAACTGGACATTCCCCTCGATGGTCGCGGACATGAGCGCATGGTCGGGGCCCAACCAACGTTCACTTGCCAACTTCAACAAGGGTGTGTCCCCAATTGATCTACTCTTCCTTGCGCATTCGCACAACGGCTTCCTAAAGGCCAATCACGAAACAAAATCAGGGGCGTGCATGGCTACTAGCGACAAAACGCATCCAAGGAAAACAATATCAAACACCAAATCAACGTTGTGTGTGGCAATCAACGTTTTGTGCATGGCAAAATAACCGTTCTGCTTGCCACTGCTATTTCGCTAAGCCGTACAGATAGCAACCATAACAAAGATTGCATATATATAAAATTGTCACAAAAACAAAGTTGTCATGATATAGGAAAAAAGCACTACAAGGCCAAACATTATAAAAAGCTCGCACGCAAACAAGTTGACATGGTATGTTTTTAGGATGCTTTATTATTATAATATGTCGGCTTAAATTATACTAGGTTACCGTGTTTAAGGAAAAAGTTTGTCATGTGATAAAATTAAATAAAGAAACTAGAAGTCATATTCCAAAAAAAGGATTGCCATGTGATAAGAAAAGGTTTTTGGGAAATATTTGTTGTGCTACTTTTGCTTACTATACTTAACTAGTTGTCATTTCTCAATTTTACTAGATTATCGTGATGATTCAGAAAACTTGGCATGTGGCAAAGCAGGAGAAAGAAAAGTAATTTTCACCTTTATTGTACCACTCGCAGTGATGATTCAAAAAATACTTGCATATGTTATTTACACAAGTCATGGGGCTGGTAACTCACATGCGTGCCTGGGCGTGCAGTTTCAACTAGTTGCCTAGCCGGATTAGAGCATGGTTAATAATATAACCAGCTGCTAGCTATAACATGTTGTCATCTATAGGCAATGTAATAGCCAACACATATGATAGTTAGCTACAAGAAAATACTACTCCCTCTGTCCCATAATATAAGATTGTTTTTCAAACTACGTTAGCTTAAAAAATGAACTTACATCATGAGATGAAGGGAGTACTTTATTAACATATGACTCACCTTTCACTCTCACAAAGCTTCTTAGAGCCGTGCTATAGCCGATTGTAAATCTAGAGCCTGCTTCTCTTCTCTCTCCACTTCTCTCTCTTCTAACTCGGCAACAATATAATATTTAAATCCTTATAGCCCACTTACATCACCTTATTATACTTGCTTTTAGGCAATGCATTAGCAGTCTTTCTACCTTTTCCAAATGGTCCTAATTACCATGCATGCAAAATGTGAGCCCCACGCATGCAGCTTCTTGCCCCCGGTGGGAATCAACATGGCCACAATTAAAACAGAGGGGAGAGGAATTAATTATTAGGCCCCACAGTTAATTAGGAGGGAGGGAAACTGGACCCCACGGTTGAATGGGGAGATTAATTATCGGGCCCACGGCTAAAAATGGGAAGGCCGGGGTTCTGGGGCCTGGTCCCCAAGAGGGTTGCGCCTTGCAATGTGTGCTCGCATAAGAGTCGTCGAATCTTAGGAGTTATAGTATAATTCCGATAAACAGGAAAAATTTCTGAAAACATAAACTTGCCATCCTTGTAAACACAACTAACCATGGCAATTTTTGGATGCGGCAACAACAAAAATTCCATTCAAATATGTGGATCATGGCAGGGGGAAACACTAACCGAAGAGCGAAATTGCCAAGTATCCATCTCCCGCATCCTTGCCTGCTCCTCCTCCCAGCTTCGCATGTCCTCCGACGCACAAGCTTGATTCCCTGTCGGAGATGACATTGATGCCCCCATTGAAGGAGCAAGGTCAAAGCATTGCCACGAAAAAAGAGTAAACATCACTAGAGCATGTAATATAATTTGTTCACAACAACAAGATCGATCGACTCCCGGCAAATTCCCAAGTCCATGCCCAACCGATCTTTCTGTTCCATTAAGAAAAAGCAAAATTGCACACGTTTGCACTGGAAATCAATATGCACCATGCCCCCATGACCCATCAACCCCTCTTTTCCTTCATCAAAGCAAAAAATATTTGTGCGGTGGCTAGAGAAAAGGCTTGCCCCGCTGCTAAATTCAGGTCGTCGTCTGGACGCTCTCTGGTGGAAAATCGAACAAACGCCCAGAGAACATGTCGATTATGCTAGAATGTAACGCATGGAGCAGTAAGGCAACCCAAACCCCCCCACCGCTTGAACCGAAATGTGTGCTTGTCTTCGCATCGCCGAACCCCTGAAAAAATTCCGAACCAGAAATCCATCATGAATAGGTGAGGAGGAACGATGACCATACCTTGACCAAAGGAGCGCATCGGCAGATTTTAGGGGGGCGTTGGCGTATCCTCTAGATGATCATAGAGGGGCGTTGGCAGAGTGAGCAAATGTGGTTGGATGCGATGGTGGGGATATAGTAGTGGGATGCGGCGACGGAGATATAGCGGTGAGTGAGAGAGAAGAAGTCAGAGTATGAAGAATAAATGCAAGGGTGTAAACTCTCTAACCCATGAGACCAGCTTCGTGATTCGTGCTACCGAATGGACGTCGATCCTTGTGTTGCACGGGCACACGCTGGAGCAAACGATGACTCACCGCACAACACTAAGTGGTGCCACGCTGGCAATGCACGGAGACTCGGGCAAGGTGTCATGCTGAGAGGTTAGCGTCGTGTCGTGCCAGAAATCAGTTGGTTACCTTTTTCTTCTTTCCAACTCCCTTCGTTCGCCCTCACACTTGTCTGTCCTCCCCGTTTCCCTCCTCCAGCAATTTTTCCAGTCCATCCCCCATTCCACCGTTTTGTTCATCCCCTCAACTGGTTTCTTCTCATCCCTTTGCTTTTTAGATAAAAATGTGAAGGAGCGCCCATATTTAAATTAATAAAGCCAACAAAGTCCAGCATACACAAACGGTAATACCATTACAAGCAAACTGTGCATAAGAGAAAATATTACATGCCGTCTCATGACAAGAAGCAAGAGCAAGAAACTAGGAGGTCGTGCACCCCTTTGTCTTAGTAATTCGCTTGCACTCGTCCGCCCCCTCCTGAGTGTTGGAGCCAGAATTTGCTCCTTGGTATTACTCCTATAAAGGATGGAGGCGTACCCGCCTCCCTGGGCTGCTCGCAGGTGGAGAGAGCCTTCTGGCCATCCGTCTCACGGTGGCTTGCTACAGGGGCTACTCGGGGGCGACGCGAGCCGTCCAATCTGCCCGGAAGGCTTGCACCCGAGCGACCCGGCTGGAAGGTCCATGACGGGTGGACTGAGGGCGCACGATTGCTATAATTGTCGTGTGTCCATGATGGGTAGACATAAATCTGAGAATGGTTTTTAGAAAACTGGGTGAGATGGTTTGGTTTTTATGCTGGGCTTAATCGGTTCAGTTTATATTGGGTCGATACCATTTTCAGTTTGGCTTAGTTTGGTTATGTGAAAAGCCAGTTCGGGTATAATTGGTTATGGGCTTAAACAGTTTGGGTATTAGGGGCTACAAACCATGGGTTCAACCTAGTTTCTAGGTTGGTTCCTCGCCCCCGCAACACCCGATGGCGGCCTCCATGATGGCAGCACCTACGGCTGAGCTCCTGGCGGCCGACCACCTGGATACTCTCATGACCGCATCCCGCACGCCCATCCGCGTGATCCTGGCCGCCACGGACGCCCTCGCCGCCGAGCGCGTGGTCGTGGGTGGTTGGGTCTGGGCCGGTCGTGTCCAGTGCAGCGGCACCATGGTCTTCCATGCCGTCAGCGACGGCTCCTGCCAAGCCAGCCTACAGCTCGTCGTCGAAGCGGCCTCGCCTAGCGGCCATGGGGACCTCTGTGGTTGTCTTTGGTGTGCTCCGGGTCCTGCCCTGGAAGAGCAAGGAGCGCATCAAGCTGAGCGTCGAGGGCATCATCAAGGCCGGTGAGGTCGACGACCCAGCCGCCTTCCCGCTGCCAAAGGGTAGGCTCAAGCTCGACCACCTCCGAGGCTTTATCCATCTATGGCCCCGCATCAACACCATCGCGGTGGTTGCGAGGATGAGGAACGAGCTCGCGTTCGCCACACACCGTCGTCCCCCATTGTCATGCACCTGCAGCTCGACCTCGCCTGAGCGTGGCTGGGGCGCTCGGGTTGCTTGCCAACGTCACACATGTCTTCTAGCCCGCGTGGTCGAGCCACCCGACAAAGACCATAATTGGGAGGTCAACACCGGCATACTCCGCAATGTGCCAGTCCTAGCACTAAGTTCAGCTATGCTCCACCCAGTTATGGTCCGCTCCTAGCTGAAAGTAACCAATCTCGACCCAATTAACTAAAACCATGGTTTGTATCAATAGTTTAGTTCGGTTTAGGTGGAGATAATTTTTGGTTTAGTTTGGTTTGGGTCGCAATACGCCTTTCAGTGGGTTAGTTTGGTTTGGTTTTCCTAAATTTGTCACATGGGTTCAGTTCGGATATAGTTGAGTTTCCCAACCATTGCTAGATTTAGGTGGACAACCCAGTCACCCGAGGCCACTGTCACTGCTCGAGGGTGAATAGAGGCTTTTGTCCATCTGTTGTCGGGTGAATTGCGGCGGGAACCTCTCGAGGCATCTTCGAGGCATCCGATCCGCACGGACGGCTCGGACCCGGGCAACCCGACTGGAGAGTCCATGACGGGTGGATCGAGGGCGCGTGATTGCTACAGTCGACGCGTTTCAATGTCGGGTGGACCGCCCAGTCACCCGTGGGCCACCGTCGCTGCTTGAGGGTGAAAAAAGAGGCTCCTGGCCATCCATTGACGAGTGGCTTGTGGTGAGAGCCTCTCGGGGTCTATTCGAGCTATTTGATCTACCCGAATGGCTTGGACCAGAGCGACCCGACTTCAGAGTGCATGATGGGTGGACCGAGAGTGCGTGATCGCTACAGTCGGCTACTACTTGTAAACTACATTGGGTTTTCCCCCGAAGAGGAGGTGTGAAGCAGTACAACAGAGATAAGTATTTCCCTTAGTGAGAAACAAGGTTATCGAACCAATAGGAGAATCACGCAAACTCTCGTCCTCAGCACCTACACACACAAAAGTAAATACTTGCACCCAACGCGGGTAAGAGGGTTGTCAATCCCCTTGTACTCGTTACTTGCAAGGATCTGATAATGATAGATAGATAAAAACAAGAAATAAATTGCAGCAAAGTATTGTCGGTTTTAGTAATATGATAAAAGTAGACCATGGGCCATAGTTTTCACTAGAGACTTCTCTCTCAGACACATAGCATAGCGTGGGTAAACAAATTACTTTTAGACAATTGGTAGAAAAGCGCATAGTTATGACGTTATTCATGGCAATAATCACACATATAGGCATCACATCCGTGACAAGTAGACCGGCTCCTGCTTGCATCTATTACTATTACTCCACCAATCGACTGCTATTCAGCATGCATCTATGGTATTAAATTCATGACAGACAAAGTAACGCTTTAAGCAAGATGACATGATGTAGACAAAGTAACTCAAGCAATATGAATAAACCCCATCGTTTTATCCTTAATGGAAACAATATAGTGCGTGCCTCACTACCCCTACTTTCACTAGGTGAGAACAGCACAAAGATTGAAACCATTACAAAGCACCTCTCCCATTGAAGATAAATCAATCTAGTTGGCCAAACCAAACGGATAGATCGGAGAGAAATACAAAGCTATCATAATCATGCATAATAAAGTTCAGAAAAGACACAGTTACTTTCAGTGATTAATATGATCATAAACCCATAATTCATCGGATCCCAACAAACATACAACAAAGGAAGATTACATCAGATAGAACTCCAAGAAGATCGAGGAGAACATTATATTGAAGATCAAAGAGAGAAAAGATGCTATCTAGATACTAGCTATGGACCCGTAGGTCTGTGGTGAACTAGTCACGTGTTATCGGAAGGCAACAAGGATGATGTAGAAGCCCTCCGTGATCGGTTCCCCCTCCGCCAGAGTACCGGAAAAGGCCTCCAGATGGGATCACAGAAGAACCGAAGCTTGCGGCAGTGGAAAAAGTGTTTCAGTGGCTCTATGGGGGTTTCACGATATTTGAGAATTTATAGAAGTGGAATTAGGTCAGAAGGAGTCACGTGGGGCCCACAAGGTAACAGGGCGCGCCCTACCCCCCCCAGGGAACGCCCTGTTATCTTGCCGTCTCCTCGCTTCGTGTCTAGTCTCCTCCAGAAACTTCTAGGGTCTCTTATATCCAGAAAAAACCGTCAAAAAGTTTTGTAGCTTTCGGACTCCATTTGTACTGATTTTTTGGAAAACCAAAAACAAGCAAAAAACAGCAACTCCCACTATGCACTAGGTTAATAGGATAGTTCCCAAAAATGATATAAAATAGCGTGAAAATTCATATAAAGTATCCAAGATCGATATATAATAACATGAAAAAACAAAATTTATAGATATGTTGGAGACGTATCAACTTCCCCAAGCTTAATTCTTGCTCGTCATCGATTAGCTAAATGATAAAAACGGAAATTTTGATGTGAAATGCTACCTAACATGTGTATCATGTAATCTCTTTACGGTATAATCATTGAGAAACGATGAAGTAACAATACCAACATAATAATATCCATGAATATAAGAAACATAATCATTACTTTTTAAAAAAATGCGATCCTTAATGAATGTTATCCCCACTCATTTTATCATGTTAGCATGGCATGACTTCACCTTAACAGCATAAATATAAATCATGAGCACCCTGATGTCAAACCAGGCAATTGGATCATACTTCTAACGCGTTTCAGGATTTTCAACCCCACGCAATACATGAGCGTAAGTGATACGTCTCCAACATATCTATAATTTTTTATTGTTCCATGTTATTATAGTATCAATCTTGGACGTATTTTATGCAACTTTATGCAATTATATATCACTTTTTGGGACTAGCCTATTAACTTAGTGCCTAGTGATAGTTGTTGTTTTGTGCTTTTTTGGCTTTTCAGGAAATCAATATCAAAGAGAGTCCAAACGAAGAAAAAAATTTGTATTTTTTTCTGGACCAGAAGAGACCCTAAAAGGTTCGGGAGAAGACCAGATGAGCCACGAGGGAGCGGCAAGCTCGGGAGGCGTGCCCCCAAGCTTACGGGCCCCTCGTGGCACCTCTTGACCTAATTCCACCTCTATAAATACTAAAATATTCCCCTAACATCGAAGAGTGATAACACACAAGTATAGGGGATCAATTGTAGATTTTTTGATAAATAAGAGTGTCGAACCCAACGAGAAGCTAAAGGTAGGATTTATATTCCCTTCAAGTTCAATCGACCAGCAATACAACTCTACGCACACTTAACGTTCGCTCTACCTAGAACAAGAATAAAACTAGAAGTAGCTCTGCACTTGATTCACCTTTTGTTTTGAGTAAACTTGCGACACCTACACCTGCACCTGCTATGTCGCATTATTATTGATGATGACACTTCTGCCATGCATGATGCTTATGATGATACTACTTCTCTGCTTGATAATAATGTGCCATTAGGTGAATTTCTTGATGAACAACTTGCTAGGGTTAGAGAGAATGAAATTACTGAAACTGATGATATTAATGAAAGTGATGATGAAGATTCTCCCCTAGACATGAATTGCCTGTTGTACCTAAGGGTTATGTTATGGATGAAGAAACAGCTAGAGACTTTCTTCCTTGCAATGATAGATATGATCTTAAGAAACTGTTAGCTAAGCTGAAAGAAAAGTCTTTGAATGCTAGAATGCAATATGACCCTACTTTTGCTACTTCACATATCTATGTTACTGATAAGGATTATGAGTTCTCTGTCGATCCTGAGTTAATTACTTTGGTTGAATCTGATCCTTTCTATGGTTATGAATCTGAAACTGTTGTGGCACATCTTACTATATTGATTGATATAGCCACCCTATTCACTCATGAGGAAAAAAATCACTATTACTATATTCTTAAATTGTTTCCTTTCTCATTAAAGGGTGGTGCTAAGATATGGTTTAATTCTCTTGCTCCTGGTTGTGTGGTTAGTCCCTATGATATGATTTATTACTTCTCTGCAAAATATTTCCCCACTCATAAGAAACAAGTTACCTTAAGGGAAATATTTAATTTTGTGCAAATCAAAGAAGAGAGTCTCCCACAAGCTTGGGGGAGGCTTCTCCGATTACTTAATGCTTTGCCTGATAATCCTCTCAAGAAAAATGAAATACTTGATATCTTTTATAATGGACTAACCGATGCTTCCAAAGACCACCTGGATAGTTGTGTTGGTTGTGTTTTGAGGGAAAGAACTGTTGAGCAAGCTGAATTGCTATTGAATAATATATTGAGTAATGATAATGATTGGACACTTCTTGAACCAACTCCTAAGCCAACTCCGAAGGAAAGGGGTATTCCATTTCTTAGTCCTGAAGATATGCAAGAGGCAAAGAAATCTATGAAAGAAAAAGGTATTAAAGCTGAAGATGTTAAGAATCTACCACCTACTGAAGAGATACATGGTCTTGATAACCCTACACATGTAGTAAAGGTAAATTCTCTCTACAGATTTGATGAAGGTGATATTCCTCGTAATAAGTCTGCTAGTCAATGCTTCGATGAGTTTGATAATTTTATTGTTAAACAAGAGAATTTCAATGCTTATGTTGACAGACAATTAAAACGTAATGCTTATATGGTTGAACACTTTAGTGATTATATGTCTAGAGCTAAGGGTGACCTGAAGCTTATTAGTAAACATGCATCCATGGTTACCACTCAAGTAGAACAAGTACTTAAGGCACAAGATGATTTGCTCAATGAATTAAATAAACAATGGTAATGTTGTTAGAGTGGTGACTAGAGGTGGTAAAATGACATAGGAACATTTGTATCTTGAGGGCCACCCTAAGAGAGTTGAGAAAGATTCTTAGAAAATTAATATTGATGAACCTAGTCCTTCTAAGAAAAAAAAGAATAAGGATAGGACTTTACATGCTTCTAGTGAACCTATTGTTGACACACCTGAGAATCCAAATGATATTTCTATTTTTGATGCTGAAACACAATCTGGTAATGAACATGAACCTAGTGATAATGTTACTAAAGATGTTCATGTCGATGCTCAACCTAGTAATAACAATGATGTAGAGATTGAACCCGCTGTTGATCTTGATAACCCACAATCAAAGAATCAATGTTATGATAAGAGAGACTTCATTGCTAGGAAGCACGGTAAAGAATAAGAACCATGGGTTCAGAAACCCATGCCTTTTCCTCCTAAGCCATCCAAGAAAAAGGATGATGAGGATTTTGAGCGCTTTGCTAAAATGATTAGACCTATATTTTTTCGTATGCGTTTGACTGACATGCTTAAAATGAATCCCTATGCCAAGTATATGAAGGATATTATTACAAACAAAAGAAAGATACCGGAAGCTGAAATTTCCACCATGCTTGCTAATTATACTTTTAAGGGTGGAATACCAAATAAACTAGGAGATCCAGGAGTACAAACTATACCATGCTCCATAAAAGAAACTATGTTAAAACTGCTTTATGTGATCTTGGAGCCGGTGTTAGTGTTATGCCTTTCTCTTTGTATCATAGACTTGATTTGAATAAGTTGACACCAACTGAAATATCTTTGCAAATGGCCGATAAATCAACTGCTATACCCATCGGTATTTGTGAGGATGTGTCTGTTGTGGTTGCAAACGTTACTATTTTAACGGACTTTGTTATTATTGATATTCCCGAGGACGACAATATGTCAATAATCCTTGGTAGACCCTTTTTGAATACTGCAGGGGCTGTTATTGATTGCAACAAAGGCAATGTCACTTTTCATGTTAGTGGTAATGAGCATACGGTACATTTTCCGAAGAAACAACCTCAAGTTCATAGTATCGATTCTATTGGAAAATTTTCAACTATTACTATTGGAGGTTTTGAATTCCCTCTTCCTACTGTAAAAAAGAAAGGGTTAATTATCCTTTTGCCCTCAGTGGTGTCTCTGTGCTCAGTTTTGCCCTCAGATGCAAATTGTGCTCAGTTTTGCCCCTAGTCCATGCACAGCTACTATGACGAGGCCAAACGGCCATATTTGAGTCCATTCCGTCCGCCAGCGTTAAGTTGTGGGTCCAGAGCTTACACGTGGGACCGCGTGGACGTGGGTCCAGAGCTGACATGTAGGCCCGTGCAACTAAATCCCCAAATCATTCGTAGCTCACTCTGCCCATCTGCTTCCCCGCCGGCCGGCTGACCTGCGCCGCCGTCGGCACTTGCGCCACGGCCAGGACCTGCCCCGCCACCAGCTGCACGCCTACTCCACCGCTACCTTTTTGCGCCTATGCTCCACGGCTGCCTGCGATGCCCTCCACCTTCCTGCGATGCCACGGGTGGGGCGCCCGCCACTTGCTCGACCCGCGGCGCGGCCTCCTTCCGTGCGCCCGGCCAAAGCGGTCAAAGGTGGGGGGCTGCTGGAGCTATTTGAACTAGGAGGAAGAACCCTAGGGCGAAATGGAGAGCAGCGGCGACCCCGGAGTATTTGGCGAGGCAGGCATCGGGCCGGAGATCCGCCGAGTCCACGACTGGGTTCTCGAGGGGTAAGTCTCGCCTCCTGTTTAGATTGAGCTTAGTTGTGCATTTGAACACTCGATTCGAGTAGGTTTGCCCAATTAGTGTGCTGATTGCGTCTCTGTTTTTCGCCGGTTAGGATGGAGTTGCGGTTTGCTTTCTTGATGCACATTAGAAGGGACCGGTACACGTTCGATGCAAAGGATCAGAAGAAATACCAAGGAGGTTTTGATTATCGGTTGCCAATGGCTAGTAATTGGAGTTTCAGACAATTTGGGGAGGTAATTTGTAGCCAATATCCTTGGGGTTTGCTTGATGAAGTGGTATACAAATACTATGATGGGGAAAAGAAATGGGTGACAGTTAGTAATGATGAAGAGCTAGCTACCATGTTTGTTAGGCATAAAGAGAAAGATAATTTTCATGTGAGGCTGCAAGTTGATGTGCTTGAGCAGGCATTTGGACCTAGGATGACGGGTGCAACATCTCGGGGAGAACCAAGTCGTCGTAATGGCATCTCTAGCCAGAACAGTTCAGTTGGTGCACGACGACGTGGTGGCTCGACAAGTGTGGGCAACAGCAGTAGGGTCCCCCTTGAAGTGGAGCATGATGACTACAATTCTGGGGTTGATGAAGAGAAGCTATATTCTGATGTTATTCGGAATTTACGACGGGCACCTCGGGCTGATAACCAAGATGAGGCTCACAATGCAGTCCGTGTGGATGATGACGCGGTGGGTGAGGACGAAGACCTTGCAGCTGTTGAATGGGACCCTTTGAACCCTAATTTGGAAGAAGGTACAGTTTTTGCATCCATGAATGAGTGTAGAAATGCAGTTGTGACATACTGCATCAAGGTAGAACGTACTTTCAAAGTTGACAAGAGCGATCAAGTACGTTACAGAGTGCACTGTCCGACTGAGGGTTGTCCATGGAGGCTGCTCGCATCTAAAATGCGTAATAGCACTAATGTTCAGGTCAAAGTGAACCCTTTTAAGCACACATGCCAGGAATCAACCCTTAGGAAGGATACAATCAGTAGAGCCAAGTCAAGATGGGTGGCAGAAGAAGTAAAGAAGTGGGTGAAAGAAAACCAGCAAGTGGGTCCAAAGGAATTGCAGAAGAACATCAAAGATAAATTCAAGATAGATTTACCATACATGAGGTTGTTCAATGGTAAACAACATGCTATGGATTCTATTTATGGTAACTGGCAGGAAAGTTTTCAATTGTTGTATTCATTCAAAGGTGAAGTGGAGAGGACAAGCCCAGGTAGTATTGTAGATATTGATCACCACACCGTGGAGTACACATTCAGGGGAGTGACAAAGACCAAGGAATGCTTTAGGAGGGTTTTTGTCTGCTTTGAGGCTTGTCGCCGGGTTTTTTGGCAGGTTGCAGGCCTTATTTGGCTATTGATGCCACTTTTCTCACAGGGAGGTTTAAAGGACAGTTAGTAGCTGCTTGTGCAGTTGATGCACACAGTTTTGTATTTCCAGTTGCCTACGGTGTGCTGGAGACAGAGTCTGAGGAGAGCTGGACTTGGTTTTTGCATAATCTGCGCCGGGCTATTGCACATCCCAATGGGTTGGTCATTCATACAGATGCCTGCAAAGGTTTAGAAGTGGCCGTGGACAATGTGTTCCCTGGAGTAGAGCATAGGGAATGCATGCGTCACCTTGCTGCAAATTTCATGAAGAAATTCAAAGGAAAGGTGTATACCGACAATTTATGGCCAGCATCTTTGACTTGCAGTGTGAAGAAGCACAACTACCACTTGAGGCAGTTATACATGAATCCCAAAGTGAAAGAATACTTGGAAACACACCACTCCAAGTTATGGGCCAGAAGCCAATTCAGTGAACTGAGCAAAGTTGACTATGTGCACAATAATCTAGCAGAGTCTTTCAACTCAACGATCCGGAAACTAAAGGGTCATTATGTGGTGGATTTGCTGGACAGGATAAGGATAGAATACATGCAGAAATTTCATTATCGTGCAGGAATAGCCGAGGCAAAATTCATGGGCCACATTATCATCCCTGCCATGATGAATGAACTGATGCAGAAAACAACAGGCTTGGAAATGAACATGACTCTTTGCTCGGGTACCACAGCAGAGATATCATATTTGGATAAAGAGAAGAGGGAATGGAGATATCCAGTGGATTTAGAAGCTAGAACTTGCAGTTGTAGGCAATGGCAGATAACTGGGTTGCCATGCATTCATGCCTTGTTTTTCATCACTTCTCTCCCTGGTCCAGCAAGGAACATTCAGCAGTATGTGCATGATTACTACCCTGCTGCAAGGTTCAAAGCCACATATGCTTATGCCTTGCCTGCTATGGAGGGAAAACAACAATGGGACATGGTGGACCCTGGATTCAAGCTTTGCGCTCCAGTTCTGAAGAGAGCAGCAGGTAGACCAAGGAAGAGTCGAATCAGACCTCGCAGCGAAGGAGCTGGACTTGGAGCGAGGAAGCGTAAGTGCACAAGATGTGGTGGGTCTAGTCATTTCGGTAAGTATTGTGATAACACAGTAGATCCAGCGTTCGGAGAGAGTTTCGATGAAGGCTTCGATGAAAATGATGGACAACAGCCGGTTGCATCAGATGAGGATTTTGACAAGGTTCGAAATGATGATGGTCAACAGCCGCATGATTTTGACGATGATCCAAGTGAGGCTCCAAATATGATCATGGTGATCCAAGTGAGGCTCCAAATAGTGATCATGGTGATCCAAGTGAGGCTCCAAATGATGATCATGGTGATCCAAGTGAGGCTCCAAATTATGATCTTGGTGATCCAAGTGAGGCTCCAAATGATGATCATGATGATCCAAGTGAGGCTCTAAATGGTGACCAACCTTCTGTTGTTGTGAGTTCTGCTAGGTATGTAAATTTTGCAAGGGTCAAATACTACTGTACATTTATGGGTCACTTGACATGATCTCATTACCCTTTATGTTTTGCACAGCTCTATGATAGGTTTGAAGAAGACGCACAAGGTACCAACAACCAAGAGGAGAAGAGAAGAAGCAATGAGCACAAGGTGCACGAGGAGCAAAGTGATGGCAAGAAGCTCAAGGAACAGACAGAAGCCCGAACGCTATATGTGAATAATTATGAAACATTATGAATAATGTTGTATTTCTGTTGGATGATGTTAGAACTATGTTTGACATGATGTTTAAATCTGTTGGATGATGTTTGAATGAGCACATGGTTTTTCCTTTTTTTGATTTTTTTGAATTTTGTTTTGCTCATTTTAATTCTGGTCAAACTTAACTTTGACCAAGATTTAAATAAGTGTAAAACATCAAAATGAAAAACTAAGCCTGGATCCTTCTTAGTCAATCCAAAATGAAGCTGTGGTGAGGTTTTTGAAATTTTCATGAAAAATGTGCTAAAATGAGGGTCCAAAGGTAGGGTAAACGGCCTCATCTCTAAGCAAGGTTTTTTTCGACCTTGTCTAAATCAGCCAAATAACTTTCCTAAACATATATTCTATATTCTATATATACGGACTATGTGCGCTGGTTTTTCCATTTTTTGATTTTTTTTAAATTTGTTTTGTTCATTTGAATTCTGGTCAAACTTAACTTTGACCAAGATTTAAATAAGTGTAAAACATCAAAATGAAAAACTAAGCCTGGATCCTTCTTAGTCAATCCAAAATGAAGCTGTGGTGAGGTTTTTGAAATTTTCATGAAAAATGTGCTAAAATGAGGGTCCAAAGGTAGGGTAAACGGCCTCATCTCTAAGCAAGGTTTTTTTCGACCTTGTCTAAATCAGCCAAATAACTTTCCTAAACATATATTCTATATTCTATATATACGGACTATGTGCGCTGGTTTTTCCATTTTTTGATTTTTTTTAAATTTGTTTTGCTCATTTGAATTCTGGTCAAACTTAACTTTGACCAAGATTTAAATGTGTAAAACATCAAAATGAAAAACTAAGCCTGGATCCTTCTTAGTCACTCTAAAATGAAGCTGTGGTGAGTTTTTTTGAAATTTTCATGTTTATTTCCCCAAAACACTTCTCTTCACTTCATACAAAAGAGTTTGAGATACTCGAGATATCATACAATACACATGAACTTATCGTTTAAATGTATGTAAACCTTGTTTATCAACTTAAATCGTTAGTATATGACATAAGAAGACTATGTGCGCAGGTTTTTTATTTTTCTGATTTTTATTTAATTTATTATGCTCATTTGAAATCTGGTCAACCATAGCTTTGACTGCTCCAAACCCCTCCCAAACCCCGCTAACCCTAGCGCTGAACCAGGACCGTTCATCTAACCCTAGCGCTGAACAAGGGCCGTCGATCTAACCCTTCTAGAAGGAATATGTGTGGAGGAGGGGGGCGATCCGCGAGATGCAATCTGATTGGCTGGGAGATTCGTTTTTTTAAACATATATCGGGCGCGCTGGATGGACCGTTGGGCCATCTCGTTGCCTGGGCCTGAGACCGTTGAGACCGCAGTAAATAGCCCATCTCAGCCTTTCCAGGCCTTGCATGCATGCATGGGAGGCGGCGACGTGCATAGGCTGCGACGTGGGTTTGCATGCGCGGGAGGCTGCGACGTGCATGCATGCGAGCGAGGAGAGCGAGGAGTGCTAGGCGCGCTAGGCTAGCGAGGCCAGCTAGGTGGTTCAACGAGTCAGATGCACTGTCCGGTCAAAGAGCTATGCAGTGATTCAAATGCACGCACGCGCCCCATGCATGCATCGTTTTTGTGCAAAAATTTAAGAGTGCAAAGCGTAACGGATACACACACACGTTCGGATTCACACACGCACCATTCTCACCCTTTCTCTCTTCCTCTCCCACCCACAGGCCTATAAATGGGGTGCCTATCTTCCTCTCCCACCCATAAGCCAGATCCGATCCATTCTCTCCAACTTCAAACACCCAATCGACCGAGCCCTCCCCAAGCGAGACCATGCAGTTCAACGGGCCGACCTTCAGCCGTCCGCCTGTCGTGCCGGAGCGGCGCTACCCACCGGGCGTGCTCGTGGAGAGGGAGCTCCGCGTGTGGGCTTTTTCAAGGTGGAGGGGTTCCGTCGAACTCACCCGCGCCTTCCTCAGAGCCGGCTATGCCCACCTCCCACGGGGCTCGCCGAGGATGTTCACCGTCAACGAGGTTCGTGACCGCGGCGGCATCCTCCTACTGCTCACGGTCACCTTCACCAACCCGTTTGACGCGCGCGAGCTCCTTGGCCAAGTCTTTTGGTGCGGCTGCGAGGCCATCTTCTTCACCGTCTACAACATCTACACCAACTACGAGAACATCTTCCCCACTCCAGCCGGGATGCACTCCCTTCCCTACGACGACGAGGAGGAGGTGTGAAGATGAAGACGGTGTTGAAGGGGCGCGCGCGGCCAAAGTGGAAGGACGAGATCAAGATGAAGACTGTTTCGTTTTTTATTTGTTGCTTTTCTATGTCGTGTCGTGTCGTGTCATGTTTCGTCATGTGTCCGTGAACTGTCCGTGAACTTATTATTGTAATGGTACTTGTGTTGCATCTTATCTAAGTTATTTATTAGGGTTTATTATGTGTGTTAAAAAATGTCCGTGCCCAAGCATATAATTTCTTCCCTAAACCAAGTCATGAAGCTCGAGAACTTGTGGTTGTCATTCAAAAGAGGGGGTGAGAAGCCCTCCGTTTTATTCAAAAAAATAAGTCATGAACTAACATGCAAATTTATTCCGTTTAAATCCTAAACCAAGTGCCACTCTAACACTAAACCAAGTGCCACTCTAACCAAAACCACGTGGCAGTGCAAACATACGTTTTCAACCTTCCAACCCTCCAAAATTTCAGTGCAAAACAAAGGAAAACCACTCTCACGCGTGTGCAAACATTCACGGTCTCACATTTTTTTGACAAATTTCACAGTCTCACTATGTATACATTCCTTCCCTACCCATGTCAAACTCTTGCCATCTGTCCTAGCGGTTACCAGCGCAGCCCTAAACACCACAAACCCACGCGGTCTTGGGTTCGAGTCCCCAGCCGCACCAATTTTTTGTGCATTTTCCACCCTTCATTTTTTTGACAAATTTCACAGTCTCACTATGTATACATTGCTTCCCTACCCATGTCAAACTCTTGCCATCTGTCCTAGCGGTTACCAGCGCAGCCCTAAACACCACTAACCCACGCGGTCTTGGGTTCGAGTCCCCAGCCGCACCAATTTTTTGTGCATTTTCCACCCTTCATTTTTTAGACAAATTAGTTTCTACTCAATGTAATGCCCTTAAAAAATGTTCATTTATTTTGGCACTAGGTGTAAACATCTACCAGAGCTGAGGCACATTTTCCATGACATTTTGGTCTTTGATTTAAATCACGATGTATTTGAATTGGATTACTTAAATTGCTATTAAATATTTAACAGCTCCAAATAATTTCTAACCGTAATTGTTTGGCTCTGGAATAATTCATTAGCTGCATTTCATTAATCAAAAGTTTCTGTATTCCTCATTTCTTCTCCTTTTTTTCAACATATTTAAATGTTGGTCACTTCTTCTCTTTTTTTCAACATTTAAACAACTTTGACCAACATTTAAACTAGGTGAATTTCTCATACAATTTCAAGATTACAAATTCTCCATAATTCATGCCTTTCCATACATTTTCAACCTTACAACCAGTGCGATTACCATACCTACAAATGCCCAAAAGTATTTGGAAATGGGTATTGGTAGTGCTTGATCTTCAATCTTCCTAACCTTCTTCTTCAACATCCTAAGCTCAACAGCTAGCTCTCTGTCAGTGCGTGCTTCGCCCTCCATCTCTTCTTCCGGAGCTCGTGCTGCGGCCACTGCGGTTTGGGGCAGCATGCGCAACCATTCGTCATGCTCTTCTTGCAGTTCATTTATCAGAGTCTTGGCCAGAGCATCAAAACAAAGAAAGAAGCATGCCACCTGCATGAACACGGAACAGATCAACCGATTGCTCAAAGATCCCGACCACGAAAATGGTGCAATTGCCCTGATTATTACCCCATTCTTGCTGCACACGTAGAACGGATGATTGTGGTTCCTCGGTGTGTGAGAAACCCTCTGATCAATGCTTTCCCGACACCGCGGACAGACGAAGACATGCATCTCCACACGCGCCCGGCCCTGCATCCGCGAGGTGGTGCGGGAGCTTGCGGAAGACATGGAGCTCGGAGCCGAACGAGATCTCAACGCCGCCGCGCCCTCCACAGCTAGCTTCCCACCGCCGCGCCCTCCACAGCTAGCTTCCCACCGCCGTTGTGCTCTCGCTCTCTTGCCATGGTCAGTGTCGTGCTCTCTGTCGCTGTGGTCACTGCCGCTGTCGCCCGCTAATATAGCACACACCCGCAACGGCTCTATGCTCAACGGCTCTCTTCTGGGTCCTGCAAGCCACGCGTGCAACGGTCTGAATAAAATTGGCCGCCTCTGCCGCCTAGTCCCACCTGTAAGGGCCGAGTCAAAACATTGACCTGACGGAGACGCCAAAGTTCACAGAACGAGTCGGTGCGCACGGACTAGGGGCAAAACTGAGCACAATTTGCATCTGAGGGCAAAACTGAGCAGATGGACACCACTAAGGGCAAAAGGATAATTAACCCAAAAAGAAATATGGTATTCTTATTGTTGGGGACATGCATATCCCCGTTGAGGTAACATAGTGTTATTCGAAAATTCTCCGGTTTCATGGTATTCGGAAGAAGTTTGTTAACAAGACTTGATCAACCTTGTTAGTGGATTCCTTTTGATGAGCATGAGATGGGTGAAGTTAGAAAGCACAACTCTCAGTACCAACCGTTTACTTTCTGTTATTTAGTTTAAATAAAGAAAAATTAGTATTTTTTTGTCTATTTTTTGAATTATCCGTGCAATAAAAATACCCCAAAAATAAAAGATCTCCAAATGCCCTCAAAATTGAGTATGATTTTTTGTAGAATATTTGAGAATTTTTGGCACTTAGAACACACCAGGGGGACCCACCATTTGGTCACAAGGGCGGAGGGTGGTCCCTCCCCCTGGGCGCGCCCCCTGCCTCATGGGTCCCACGTGGCCCCCCTCCACCTATTCCAGCACCCACACACTTTGTCTTCCTCCAAAAAAATCACCCCGTAGCTCAAACTCATGTTCTTGCTTGTTTTGCTGCTGTTTTCGATCTCCTTGCTCAAAGCTCCATTGACAAAACTGCTATGGGGGATTGTTCTTCGGCATGTGACTCCTCCAATGGTCCAATTAGTTTTTGTTCTAGTGCTTTACTTATTGCAAATTTTTGCTGCTAAGGTGACCCCGTTCTTGAGCTTGCATGTCAAATTTATATGGTCTAAAGTAGTTTTAATGGATGATATAGCCTCTAGGCACTTTTGGGAGTAGTTGCTATTAATCTTGTTGAGTTTGGTTCACTTTTATTTTGAGTCACTAAAAAATTCAGAAATTTTTCAGAGGAAGAAAATGTTGAAGAGATTGTTGAGAGGCTCCTCGAGCCGAAACTCGAAGGAAAAGCAGAATGAAGAGAATAAAAAGCCCAAGTACAATCTTCCTCGCACCAGGAGGTTCGGTCGTGTGAATGGCCTTGTGATGCATTCTTGAGGGCTGCAGGAATTTACGACGATTTTTATCATTTGGCTGAGAATGCAGGCATCACCGACTTCATCCATGACCAGTGTGAACAGTATCTCTTACTCACAAATATTTTTGTGCAAAACTTCCATTTCCATGCGAGGAGATCACTGTCGGTGTCAAAACCGGCGGATCTCGGGTAGGGGGTCCCGATCTGTGCGTCTTAGGCTGATGGTAACCGGAAGCAAGGGACACAATGTTTACCCAGGTTTGAGCCCTCTCGATGGAGGTAAAACCCTACTTCCTGCTTGATTAATATTGAAGATATGAGTAGTACAAGAGTAGATCTACCACGAGATCATAGAGGCTAAACCCTAGAAGCTAGCCTATGATGGTATGATTGTATTGTGATCGGCCTTCTAAGGACCATCCTCTCCGGTTTATATAGACACCAGAGAGGGCTAGGGTTTACATGGAGTCGGTTACAAGGAAGGAAATACAACATCCGGATCGCCAAGCTTGTCTTCCATGCAAAGGAGAGTCCCATCCGGACACGAGACGGAGTCTTGAGTCTTGTATCTTTACGCTCCAATAGTCCGGACGATGTATATAGTCCGGCTGTCCGGATACCCCCTAATCCACGACTCCCTCAGTAGCCCCTGAACCAGGCTTCAATGACGATGAGTCCGGCGCGCAGTCTTGTCTTCGGCATTGCAAGGCGGGTTCCATCTCCGAATACTCCAAAGTACCTGTTACGACAAATAGTGTCCGACTTCTCATCAATGTTGTACTCCTCGGCTTCAGTGCCTCAATAATGACCATTTCCACGTGTCGACCGAATGCGAGGAGACGAGGCATTTTTGCATTTTCCACCCCCGATCCTTCGGGCTAGCCGTCTATTTGAAGAGACGGGGATTCTCAGATCCAAACCCCACTCTTACCCCTCGAGCAAGCATCTAGTAGAGCGGCCCGGACAAACCATTCCAACATGGACGGTCGTCGCAACTCTTCTGCCCGCTCTCCTCGTTCCAAGCCCGGGGACTGGGAAGAGTGTTCAGTTCCTCATAGCCGTTTGATAGAGTTACAAACCCAAGGGTTTCTCCCACCGGCGTTCATGGTTCCCGTCCGAGCCAGAATAGCCACCTATAACGGCAGGGAACAAGCGGAGAGATCTCCTAATCCGTCTCCAGAGGAGCGAATATGCCTCATTCCGCATCTATTAAGGGGCATCGGGTTTCCTATCCACCCATTCCTTCGCGGGCTCCTGGAGTTCTACGGCCTCCAGTTGCACAACTTTACCCCTGCCTCCGTACTACATATAGCAGGGTACGTCGCCCTTTGTGAGCTATTTCTAGGCTGCGAGGCTCACTTCGGGTTATGGAAAAAGCTGTTCTGCCTTGTCCCCTGCAACCAGGGAGAATCCATATGTCAAGTGGGCGGGGCCGAAGTATGGCGTATTGCCGAGACCGGATACCTATCTGGCACTCCCAAAACGGCACCAGAGAACTGGCCTTCGGAGTGGTTTTACATTGATGACGTTCCCCTTCCGGATCCAGTCTGGATAGGTCTCCCCAAGTTCAGCAACGCCCCGCCGAGGGCACGTCTAAGTTGGTGCCCCCGAGGCCCCCAAGAGGAGGATACCAGGGAAATACACTTCCTGATGAGAAGGATAAAGTTACTGGCCAAATCCGGACTAACGATAGTCGAGGTTATGGCAATATGTATAATGCGGGGAGTGCAACCGCTTCAATATCGGGGCAAGCCCATGTGGCACTTCAACGGGGAAGACAATGCCACCCGCTGTGGCCGTAAGGGTCCGGACTCCGCCATTGCTCTGGCAAGGATATTGTCCGATTTATACAAAGGAGAAGAGGAAGAATTCCTCCACATTAAACCACGAGATGGATTCTCCATGTACAACCCCCCAAACTGGGTAAGTCGTCATCCCTTTCCCCGCTTCACTTATTGTGGCGTTCTTCGCTAAGATTATCTGCCTCAAAATTCCCGAGCAGGAACTGAGGAGGACCGTAGAAGGAATCTCCAGCCCTTCCCCGCAGCCAGAGGACCCCCGAAAGGGCCCTGGATCCAGGACTCGAAGAAGATCTGGATATGACCGTGGAGCTTGTCAACGGGATATTTTACCGGGCAAGCTACGATGGTGCCTTAGTGGCTATTATTGCCGATTATCCTGGACTGCTACCTACATCGCGTGTAAGCCAAGACGAAAACCCTATCCTCCGAAGAGGACTCCTTTGTGATGCCATGCCTTTACCCCTGAAGTGTCGTGTTTTTGCAGAAACGATGGTCGGAACGCGGGGCTGAGCCCCTAGGGACCCGTCGGCCACAGGCGTCCTGATCGGGCAGGCTCAAGAGGAAGGCGGTTAGGGTTGAAACGCCGCTACAGAGGTAAGGCAAAAACCTGTCCTGTAATTATTGTATTTGAAGTATAACGATGCCCTTCACGTCCTAGCAGGAAGAGGAGTATCCGGACTATATCCGGGGATCCTGCCAATCACGCCTCCACCAGCCGGATTCCAGAACCGGCTTCGAGAGAGGAGGCGGACGTGGGTCCGATGCCGCATAGTCCTCCGACAGAGGACGCAGATATGCTCTCTGCCACGAATTCCGAAGTAGAGAGCACCATGAATCACCGGCGCCGACGGGCCGTACTTCGCAACAACATCTTTTCCGAAGAGGCATTTAATGCTTTCAATTCGGGAGACACATACATCCGAGCTGCTCAAGGCGGGCTTGCCCGAGCGACGGACCAGTATACCAAAGATATACGGGTAAGAAAGTTTGATAAGCATGTATAGCAGTAGCCCTTGAGACTTGAAACGGTTGGAACAACTGTTTTTAAGGATCGATTTATGCACAGGTTCTTGTGGATAAGAATGAGCAATTGTCTTGGGAGCTGGAGGACTGCAAGACCCACCTGAGGGCCATGGTTGCCAAGTTAGAGGAATCCCAGAAGGCCTCATCTGGTAACATTTGTCTCGATTGTACGAAGATGCACCAGTTAGTAAGTGGCTGGTATGACGAGTCTAACAGAAAATTCTGCAGACCACCCCAGGGTGAATCCGGAGGGCGTAAGGGATGACGAGTCGCATCTCCGAAGGCAGCTAAATGTTGGCGAGCGCGTTCTTACGCAAGTTAGGCAGGAGAATAATAATCTTCAAGATGCCAATGTTCAGGTGGACGTTGAATTAAAAGACATCCGCGCTCAGCTGGCGGAGTCCGTGAAGGAAAACAAGAAGCTTCGACGCGGCATTTATGGTAAGTGCCTAGACAAGCTGTAGTATAGCTCGGCGAAGAAGCATATTTAAAGAATTTTGCTTGCAGGAATGTTAACAGGCCGCCCTGAGGAGGAGATACCCTCATCTGCTGACGATTTACTGTAAGACCTCTCACGACTGCACGAGCGAGCTCGGCAAGTGATGCAGGGCGTTGCTCAGGCCTTGTGGCCATCAAGCTTCCTGCCTAATGGCATGGGGGAGCTTGTGGACATGCTTCAAGGAGCACGGCGGCGCTTCCGATTGTGGAAGGTGTTCGCCTGCCGGCAAGGTGCAAGAGAAGCCTGGGCTATGGTGAAGACGCGCTACACAAAGCTAGATCCGAACCATATGGCCGAAGTCGGACCGGCGGGGCTAGATGGGCAAGAAATTCCCGTGAGTATGTTGTATGACCAGGTAGCGTTAGCCGCAAAGTATTCCCAACATGATTGTAAGCTAGATTGCCTGTTGGATGGTATAGAGGAGGAATATAGTTAGTCCAAGTGACTGTGTAAATCAACGTACATTAGTATTCCCTAGCCGGATTAAAATCATTTGTCATGGCGGACCTTTTCGCTTCAGCCCCTGGATCCGACAGTCCGGGGTGTTTTCGAATACCCGCTCAGTTATTCAGAACCGGGGTATGCGTGGAAACCAGGCGTAGGGGGTCATAAGTGCTTGAACAGACAAGTACCCAACTAGTTATGTTATATTACATGGATAGTAAGAAACATATTCCAGGGAGAATAGTTCCATTAGGGGTTCCTTTCCCTGGGTACGCATGCGACGATGCACATGTCCGGACTACGAACAAAGGCGCAAGATACAAAACTTCTGGGGATTTACGTTATAATAAACGAAGACATCTTTTGTTCACCGACCGAATATTCTCTTGAGGAAACTAGCTTTCGGCTTCACCCAGTCTGAGGTACACATCCGGCTGAACCGGCAGTAACAATCGCAGAGGTGCTCCCCTTATGCCCTAGCCGAATTAACGGGAACGTAGGGCATAAAAACAAGAGCCAGGCAACCCAGCTTGGCCACATCTTAAGTCATATCGATGCATATAATGGTGAAGAAAAGGCACACATGGAAAAAGAAACGCATATGTTATGGGCAGAAAAAGCCTTTAGAGTAATTATGTTTAGCTTCCGTATAGGAAGCCCCCAGGTATTGCTTACACACATAGTGCGGCCGGAGTGATCCGGGAGTCCGTACTGTATTGAATACTTTGTGTGAAGAAAAAAAGGTCGAGAAAGGAAAAGGGAGGGAGCATAATTAAAAAGGAGGAGGTAAGGAGACGAACACTGAGTTCGGCGCTAGGCGTAGAATCTTCGGAGTCTGGCCGCGTTCCATGGGTTTGGCTCGAGTCTGTTATCGGATGCATTACGTAAGCGGCACGCTCCTCCGGTGAGAACTTTGTCAATGACAAAGGGACCTTCCCACTTGGGTTTGAGCTTGTCCTTCTTCTTCTCCGATAGGCGTAGAACGAGTTCGCCAATATTATAAGTTTTGGCCCGCACTTCTCTGCTTTGGTACCGTCGAGCCTGCTGCTGATAGAATGCGGAGCGGGCTTTTGCGATGTCGCGCTCCTCCTCCAGGGTGTCCAAGTTATCCTGGCGATCTAACTTGGCTTCCTTCACTTTTTACATGCGTATGCGTGGCGAATCATGTATTATGTCGCAGGGTAGTACCGCTTCTGCGCCGTACACCATAAAAAATGGTGTATATCCGGTGGTGCGATTCGGCGTGGTCCGCAGCCCCCAGAGTACGGAGTCGAGCTCTTCGACCCAGTGCTTGTCCGACTCTGTCAAGGACCGCACTAGTCTGGGTTTTATGCCGCTCATGATGAGACCATTTGCCCGTTCGACCTGGCCGTTTGTTTGAGGATGGTAGACGGAAGCGGAGTCGAGCTGAATGCCCATGTTGCCGCACCAAGTTTTCACTTCATTGACTGTGAAATTTGAGCCATTATCGGTGATGATGCTATGGGGGACGCCGTATCGGTGTACGACCCCGGATATGAAGTCTATTACTGGTCCGGATTCGACCGTTTTGACTGGTTTGGCTTCTATCCATTTGGTGAACTTGTCCACCATGACCAATAAGTATTTTTTCTTATGGCTTCCCCCTTTAAGAGGTCCGATCATATCCAGCCCCAAGACCGCAAAGGGCCAAGTTATGGGGATTGTTTGGAGAGCGGTAGAGGGCATATGACTCTGATTGGCAAAGAGCTGGCAACCGACACAATGTTGGACAAGGTCCTGTGCGTCTGCTCGGGTCGTCGACCAATAGAAACCTATACGGAAGGCCTTGCTGACTAGAGCTCGAGCCGCGGTGTGGTGTCCGCCCAGTCTGGCATGGATTTCAGCCAAGAGCTGCCGCCCTTCCTCTTCGGAGATGCACCTTTGGAGCACTCCGGTCGCACTTTTCTTATAGAGTTCCCCTCATGGACTTTGTAAGCTTTAGAATGCCGGACGATGCAGGGTGCTTCATTTTGGTCTTCGAGGAGCTCCTGCCTATTTAGGCAGGCCAAGAAAGGCTCGGTCCACGGGGCGATTACATCCATGATTTCATGGGCCGAAGATGTTATTTCGGTGGTAGAGCCTCCGATTATGTCTGATAATTCGGAATCTGGGATGTATTCGGATCCGTGCTAGTATTGCCGGACTCCCCTTCCCATACCACGGATGGCTTGAACAGCCTTTCCAGGAATATGTTAGGTGGGACAGGGTCGCGTTTAGCACCGATGCGGGCGAGGATGTCTGCCGCTTGATTGTTTTCTCGAGCCACATGGTGGAATTCGAGCCCCTCGAACCGAACTGACATTTCGAGGACGGAATTACGGTAGGCCGCCATTTTCGGATCCTTGGCATCAAAGTCTCCGTTTATTTGTGATATTGCGAGGTTTGAATCCCCGCGCACTTCTAGGCGTTGAATGCCCATAGGGACTGCCATCCGAAGACCGTGCAACAGAGCCTCGTATTCGGCTGCATTGTTGGAGTCCGTGTATAATATTTGGAGGATGTATTGGAGCGTGTCTCCGGTGGGAGACGTCAGGACTACACTTGCTCCCAATCCGGCCAGCATTTTAGAGCCGTCGAAGTGCATGATCCAGTTAGAGTACGCGCCGTACTCTTTAGCGAGTTCGGCTTCTGTCCATTCGGCGACAAAGTCAGCTAGTACTTGCGACTTGATGGCCCACCGTGGCTTGTATGTTATGTCGAACCGAAGGAGCTCGATGGCCCATTTAGCAATCCGGCCCGTAGCGTCGCGGTTATTTATTATATCGTTGAGTGGTACTTCGGAGGCCACCGTAATCGAACACTCTTGAAAGTAGTGCCATAGCTTTCGGGATGCCATGAAGACCGCATATGCTATTTTTTGATAGTGTAGGTATCAGGATTTGCATGGGGTGAGGACCGTGGATACGTAATAAACTAGCTTCTGTAGCGGGAATTTGTATCCGTCAACCTCTCGTTCGACGACGAGCAATGCGCTTACAAGTTACAACTTGATATGTTACAGCTATGTGCAGCAGCATAGGTTTGCTGATATTTGGCGCTGTTAGGACTGGATTATTGGCCAATAAGGTCTTTATTTCATCGAGTTCGGCCGCGGCTTCATCCGTCCACACGAAGTGTTCGGTGCACCGAAGGAGGCGGTAAAGAGGTAATGCCTTTTGTCCTAACCTGGAGATAAAGCGGCTCAAAGCAGCCACGCATCCAGCTAGTTTCTGGATGTGCTTGAGGTCTGTTGGTAAAGCCAACTGCGACAGAGCTCAGATTTTTGCCGGATTCGCTTCAATTCCTCTATTGGAAACGATGAAGCCCAGCAGTTTTCTGGAGGGGACGCCGAAAACGCATTTTTCCGGGTTCAGCTTGATGTCGTATGTTCGGAGGTTGTCGAACGTAAGCCTCAAGTCATCTATTAGGGTTTCGACTTGTCTTGTTTTTATGACCACGTCGTCCACATATGCTTCCACTGTTTTGCCGATTTGCTTTTCCAGGCATGTTTGAATCATGCGTTGATAGGTTGCACCGGCATTCTTATGCCCGAAAGGCATAGTGTTGAAGCAGAAAGGGCCATATGGCGTTATGAAAGTTGTTGCAGCTTGGTCGGACTCTGCCATCTTTATTTGATGGTATCCAGAGTATGCGTCGAGGAAACACAACGAGTCGTGTCCTGCTATGGCGTCGATGATTTGATCGATGCGAGGGATGGGAAAGGGATCCTTGGGGCAAGCCTTGTTGAGGTCTTTGAAGTCGATGCATAGGCGCCAGGATTTGTCCTTCTTTGGTACCATTACCAGGTTTGCCAGCCAATCCGGATGCTTGATATCTCTGATGAATCCGGCCTCTAGTAGCTTGGCTAGCTCTTCCCCCATGGCTTGCCGTTTGGGTTCTGAAAACCGCCTTAGAGCCTGCTTGACAGGTTTGTATCCTTTTAGTATATTGAGGCTGTGTTCGGCCAATCTGCGTGGGATGCCCGGCATGTCCGATGGATGCCACGCGAAAATGTCCCAATTCTCACGTAAGAAGTCTCGCAGTGCGGCGTCCATTGCGGGGCTCAACTGTGTCCCAATGGAAGTTGTCTTCATGGGGTCCGTTGGATGGACCTGGAATTTGATTATCTCGTCTGCTGGTTTAAATGAAGTGGACTTGCGTCGCTTGTCGAGTATCACGTCGTCCCTGTCCACGGTGGCACGCAGTGTTGTTAACTCTTCGGCTGCTAGGGCTTCGGATAATGCTTCCAAGGCTAGTGCTACGGTTTTGTTTTCAGCACGGAGTGCGACGTCCGAATCACTGGCTAGAGTGATGATTCCATTGGGTCCGGGCATTTTAAGCTTCATGTACCCGTAATGGGGTATAGCTTGAAAGCTCGTAAACGCGTCCCGCCCGAGAAGGGCGTGGTATCCGTTGCTGAAAGGAGCCACTTGGAATGTGATTTCCTCGGACCTGTAATTCTCCGGGGTGCCGAATACCACATCGAGTGTGATTTTTCCCGCACACGGTGCTTCCCGACTCCCCTAATGGTTGTGCCGCTTTGTTCAATGCGGCTTTTATAAATTTCCATCTTCTTGAGTGTTTCTTTGTAGATCAAGTTTAATCTGCTTCCGGCGTCCATGAGTACTTTAGTGAGTCGAAAGTCATCCACTATTGGGCTAAGGACTAGAGCAGCTGGTGCCCGGACGGTCTGGAATTGAGGTTCTTCACTGGCATTGAAAGTTATAGCAGTGTCGTTCCACGGATTTATTTTTGCCACATGGCAGATTCCAGCGGGGCTTCGATGAGCTCGCTTGCGCCTATTGTTAGGCGAAAGTCTTTAAGACTGTTAGTACCGTATTGTGTTCTTTGGCGGGATGTTGTTCTGCTTTATGGCTTACAAGGAGATCCTCGACACTTTTTGCTACCTGCCGGAGTATCCAACATGCCCTAAGGCTATGGGTTGGTGTTGTGTCTGGCGTACTGTGAAGTTTACATGGCGCATTGAGCCATTCTTCCAATACGGTTCCACGCCCTAGGGCGGGTTTCGACTTCTTGGGGATTGGATCGGCCGACCTACGAGAGTTCGCCCGTTTAGCTCGAACAAAGGTTTTGGTGAGAGCCGGGCTATCCCAAAATTCTGTTTGGGTTTTCTAGGCGCTTTCCATCGCATAGTATTTTTGCACTATGGTTGCTAAGTCAGCAAGGTGTACTATGTCACGGCGACTTATAGCATTAAGGATTCCTTTGTCCGTACAGTTTTTGCAGAAAAGTGAGACTGCGTCCTCCTCGCGACAGTCCTTGACCTTATTTAGCACAAGGAGGAATCTGGCCCAGTAGTGATGTACTGTCTCATGGGGCTCTTGTCTGATATGGGAGAGATGGCTTAAGCACGGATGGGTGTCCGTGGCTGAGTCCGGATTCTGATCCAGCCTAGCGCCTAGGGGCAGGGGAGCCTCCGAGTTTGACAGCTCGGGATCCGGGATGCTGCCCAATTTTTCCGGTCGAATAGCCGATCCTAAGTTCGGGATCTGGGCCATGTCTTCCCTCGAGCGGGAGTTTGGCTCAGGGAGCTCGATGATCCGGACACGATTCGTCCTCAAAATAGAGGGGTAATCCGTATGTGGTTCTTCCACTACCGCTATCTCATGGGTGGCCGGCAGGGATCTAATGTCCCTTTGGTCGGGTTTAAGCCCGATCCGGTCATAGTCCGTAGCGACTCCCAAAGCGGCGATGCAATCCAAGAGCTCATTAAGGGAGGAGAGCTCTATCGGATCCATCTGTTCAGCAAGTTCTGAATTGATATGAAGGTTATGCGTGACGACCCGAGAGGCCATCGTTGGCGCGACATCCGATGGGGCGGCCATGATGAAGCCACCAAGTCAGAGAGTTTGGCCTACAGCCAGTGCTCCCCCGAAGGTAATGTTGTCCTTGACAATGAGACGAGCCATCGAGCCTTGCAGCGACGACACAGAGGAACTCTCAATGAAAGCACCAATGTCGGTGTCAAAACCGGCGGATCTCGGGTAGGGGGTCCCGATCTGTGCGTCTTAGGCTGATGGTAACAGGAAGCAAGGGACACAATGTTTACCTTGGTTCGGGCCCTCTCGATGGAGGTAAAACCCTACTTCCTGCTTGATTAATATTGAAGATATGAGTAGTACAAGAGTAGATCTACCACGAGATCGTAGAGGCTAAACCCTAGAAGCTAGCCTATGATGGTATGATTGTAATTGTGATCGGCCTTCTAAGGACCATCCTCTCCAGTTTATATAGACATCGGAGAGGTCTAGGGTTTACATGGAGTCGGTTACAAGGAAGGAAATATAATATCCGGATCACCAAGCTTGTCTTCCACGCAAAGGAGAGTCCCATCCGGACACGAGACAGAGTCTTGAGTCTTGTATCTTCACGCTCCAATAGTCCGGACAATGTATACAGTCCGGCTGTCCGGATACCCCCTAATCCAGGACTCCCTCAATCACCACCTTCGGTGGACTTTTATTTATATGATGAGTTTAAGGAGATGTCACTCTATGATTTTTGTGTGATTTGCAAGTTGCCCTTCGAGGGCAGCGTCGAGGAACCACATCCTGATGATGTGGATGAATTTATTGATAAAATTGTTGTAGGGGAAACGAGAAAAGTGTCAGGTGCAAGGATTACTAGTGTACATTTTCCTGTTCTATGTTACTATGCAATATTTGCTAGTAGATGTTTAATTGGTCGTCGGAACAGTGGGGGCCTCAGTGCTCGTGACATTGCTATTTTGCGCCATGCCCTTTTTCATGATAGAACTTTCAGTTTAGGTGCCATAGTTGCTAAACGGTTGAGTCTGAACTGTTCAAAGGGCCCCATTTTTTGAGGTATCTTTGCTTCACACCTTGCTAAACACTTTGAGATACATATTAGGCATTATGAGAAAGAGGAAAAGGTGCTTCCCACTATTTTCTTAGACTATGAGAGTATGGTAGAACATGATTTTATTGTTAAAGATAAGAAGAAGAGACTTAAGTATAACTTGGTATTTGGTAAAACTACTTGTGAGACTATTACCTTACCTGCACCATATTTGTTTAACATACATTCAGGCACGTACCTCATCATGCCCGATGAGATTTATGCATACTGGGAGCTGACACGAGCCCCAGAGCATGAGCCGGAGCCACCTCTTGATCCATATCGGGAGTCTATTTATCAATGGGATCCAGAGGAGCTCGCTAACCAGTGGCAACCCGAGGACCCTCCTCAGTTCACCGGAGAGGACCACTTTGATCCATGGGCATAGACCAACTTAGGCCAAAAACCTAAGCTTGGGGGAGTACGTATTTCTCACCGACATTACATCCTTGTTCACACACTCATTCTAGTTGTCGGTGTTCATACTTTTTCATTGTACTATCCATGCTAGTTTATTTCCCTTTCTTGCTTTCTTCTTGTGTGTTTGAAAAACTTTGAGAAAACCCAAAAAAATCAGTTGTAGCTTTTAGCTAGTTTACTTTCTATGCATGTAGTAGTATATTAAAAGAAAAACCCCAAAAGATTTCTCATTCTTCTTTTGTTTGTTGGGAGCTTTCCTGTGTAAATAGTTTTTCTCGTTCTTTGAAATTCTTTTCTTTTCTTCGGGGGTCGAGAGGAGAAGACCACAATGAAAATGATGAGTGGCTCTCATATACATTACTATTGATCTAACAAAGAGCCCATATTACCTTGTCTTCTCCTTTGAATTAAATGTTTGCAGATTCCAGCTTAGTCCAATGCACATGCACTATTATTATTATCCACACTGTTCGGTCGTGCAAGTGAAAGGCAATAATGACGATATATGATGAAATGATTGAGATGAGAAAAGCTGGTATGAACTCGACCTATCTTGTTTTTGTAAATATGATTAGGTCATCGTTCCTGATTCAGCCCATTATGAATGAAACATGTTTGCAATGACAATTAGAGATTATAGTTATTCGTGCCATGCTTAATTAGCTAGGAGTTTATAATGATTTACCTTGCGTGCCAACATGCTATTAAAATGGTTGTGATGTGGTATGATAGGGTGGTATCCTCCTTTGAATGATTCGAGTGGCTTGACTTGGCACATGTTCACACATGTAGTTGAAACAAAATCAACATATCCTCCATGATATTTATGTTCATGGTGATTTATATCCTACTCATGCTTGCACTCATTGTTGGTTAATTCTAATGCATGTTCATGACTATTGTCGCTCTCTAGTTGGTCGCTTCCTAGTCTCTTTCTAGCCTTCACTTGTACTAATCGGGAATACTGCTTGTGTATCCACTTCTATAAACCCCAAAGTTGTTCCATATGAGTCCACCATACCTACCTATATGCGGTATTTACCTGCCGTTCCAACTAAATTTGTATTTGCCAAACTCTAAACCTTCAAATGAAATTCTGTTTTGTATGCTCGAATAGCTCATGTATCAACTAGGGATGTCTATATCTTCCATGCTAGGTGGGTTATTCTCATGATGAGTGGACTCAGCTCATCATTCACGAGAAAATGGCCGGTAACCAGGATGCCCAGTC
The DNA here is from genome assembly GCF_018294505.1 of Triticum aestivum. Taxonomy (NCBI): domain Eukaryota; kingdom Viridiplantae; phylum Streptophyta; class Magnoliopsida; order Poales; family Poaceae; genus Triticum; species Triticum aestivum. The sequence goes on from NC_057807.1 coordinate 643,741,562, forward strand.
CCATGCTCAAATCAAATCAAAATAATTGCAAACAAAACTCCCCCAGGATTGTTGTTAGTTGGACGGTGCCTGTTGTTTTGGACCAGCCGTGGAATGTGCTCGTTGGTGGTGGGGGAGTATAGACTTTACCATTCTATTTGGGAACCGCCTATAATGTATGTAGCATGGACGATATCGAGATCTCTTGGTTGTTATGTTGACAATGAAAGTATGCCGCTCAAAATATTATTTATCTCTGTTTCAAAGCTCGAGCTCTGGCACCTCTGCAAATCCCTACTTCCCTCTATGAAGGGCCTATCTATTTACTTTTATGTTGAGTCATCATCCTCTTACAAAAAGGCACCAGTTGGAGAGCACCGCTATCATTTGTATGCATTGTTATTAATTTACATTGAGTATGACTGTGATTGGATCTCTTTTTCCATGAATTACAATGTCTAGTCAGTCCTTGATCTTCAGGGGTGCTCTGCATTTATGTTTTGCGGTCTCAGAAAGGGCTAGCAAGATACCATTCTATTATATCATATCATGATTGTTTTGAGAAAGTGTTGTCATCCGAGATTTATTATTATTGCTCGCTAGTTGATTATGCCATTGATATGAGTAAATGTGAGACCTAAATGTTCTTGTGAATGTGGTTAGTTTATAATCTTTGCTGAAAACTTGAATGCCAGCTTTACATATTTGCAACAACAACATCAAATAGAGTTTGTAAAAGTTTTTTCTTTACCACTTCAGTTTGTCAACTGAATTGCTTGACGACAAGCAAAGTGTCGTGGTATTCTCACGGGGGGGGGGGGGGGGGGGGCAAGACGACATATGCCACAAGGTGGCTTCGTGTGAGGGCAAGACTGCTGCTGATAGGCCCGAGAGCGGGTATGCAGGTAGCACGCGGTGGTTTACCCAGCTTCAGAGCTCTCCGGAGAGATAATACTCCTACTGCTGCATGTCTGAGTGTATCTGATATATCTAGTACAGAGTGCTCCTGGAGCTGTATCTGAGGTCAATGCCATAGGCATCTGGCCTCGTATATGTCTCATATGTGTGCTAGCTAGCTAGCTTGCCAACTATCATGCATGCGTGGAGTGCTTGTCCAGGGAACCATTGTGGCCGGCCAAGTGCATGTAGCGTGTGTGTGTTGTGGTGGATGGATGGATGGATGCTATATATAGTGTGGCTAGCTTAGTATGTAAGCTAGCTAGTGGTATGGGCAAGGCAAGGTGGGTGTCATGCTTGTCCCCTGCGTCACTTCATAAATAGTGCCAGGGGACAAGTGACACTATACATGGTGGCATCGAGGTACAGCCGTCTCGTCCGCGGTATGGCCGCCACGTCGGGGTCTTGTCGGTGTCGATTCGGGCTGCAGTCGGCAGCCGGCTAGTTGGCGCAGTCGGCAGCCGGCTGGTGGGCGTAGTCGGCAGCTGGTAGTCGGCCGGGCAGAGCAGTCGAACGGGGAGCCGGCAGGAGCAGCCGGGCAGTCGTACTGAGGGGCTTTGCTAGCCCCGACGTCTTGAAATATTGTCTTGCCGTCTTCGGGGTACCCGTGGTCAATTACTCCAACACAAAGGTTTAAGCTTGGGGGAGTTTATACGTCTCCAACGTATCTACTTTTCCAAACACTTTTGCCCTTGTTTTGGACTCTAACTTGCATGATTTGAATGGAACTAACCCGGACTAACGTTGTTTTCAGCAGAATTACCATGGTGTTATTTTTGTACAGAAATAAAAGTTCTCGGAATGACCTGAAACTTCCCAAAGTCATGTTTTGGAATTAACAAAAAATATTGGCGAAAGAATCAACAGAAGGGGCCCCACACCCTGTCCACGACGGTGTAGGGCGCCCCCCCTGCCTCGTGGGTCCCCTGGACCTCCACCGACCTCAACTCCAACTCTATATATTCACGTTCGGGGAGAAAAAAATCAGAGAGAAGGATTCACTGTGTTTTACAATACGGAGCCACCGCCAAGCCCTGTTCTTCCTCAGGAGGGTAGATCTAGAGTTCGTTCGGGGCTCCGGAGAGGGGAATCCGTCGCCATCGTCATCATCAACCATCCTCCATCACCAATTTCATGATGCTCACCGCCGTGCGTGAGTAATCCCATCATAGGCTCGCTGGACGGTGATGGGTTGGATGAGATTTACCATGTAATCGAGTTAGTTTTGTTAGGGTTTGATCCCTAGTATCCATTATGTTCTAAGACTGATGTTGCTATGACTTTGCCATGCTTAAAGCTTGTCATTACGGCCTGAGTGCCATGATTTCAGATCTAAACCTATTATGTTTTCATGAATATATGTAAGTTCTTGATCCTATCTTGCAAGTTATAGTCACCTACTACGTGTTATGATCCGGCAAACCCCGGAGTGACAATAGTCGGGACACTTCTCGGTGATGACTGTAGTTTGAGGAGTTCATGTTTTCACTAAGTGCTAATGCTTTGGTCTGGTGCTCTATTAAAAGGAGGCCTTAATATCCCTTAGTTTCTGATAGGACCCCGCTACCACGGGAGGGTAGGACAAAAGATGTCATGCAAGTTCTTTTCCATAAGCACATATGACTATATTTGGAATACATGCCTACATTACATTGATGAACTGGAGGTAGTTCTATGTTACCCTATGTTATAACTGTTGCATGATGAATTACATCCAACATAATTATCCATCATTGATCCATTGCCTACGAGCTTCTCACATATTGATCTTTGCTAAGTTACTTTTCCGTTGCCACTGTTACGATTTCTACAAAACTGCTACTATTACTTTTGCCACTGTTACCGTTACTTCCATACTACTTTGCTACTAAATATTTTGCTGCAGATATTAAGTCTTTCAGGTGTGGTTGAATTGACAACTCAGCTGCTAATACTTGAGAATATTATTTGGCTCCCCTTGTGCCGAATCAATAAATTTGGGTTGAATACTCTACCCTTGAAAACTATTGCGACCCCCTATACTTGTGGGTTATCAGGAGCCACTGCCAAGCCCTGTTCCTCTCGGAGGGTAGACCTGGAGTCCGTTCGGGGCTCCGGAGAGGGGAATCCGTCACCATCGTCATTATCAACCATCCTCCATCACCAATTTCATGATGCTCACTGTCGTGCGTGAGTAATCCCATTGTAGGCTAGCCGGACGATGATGGGTTGGATGAGATTTACCATGTAACCGAGTTAGTTTTGTTAGGGTTTGATCCCTAGTATCCATTATGTTCTAAGATTGATGTAGCTATGACTTTGCCATGCTTAATGCCTGTCACTAGGGCCCAAGTGCCATGAATTCAGATCTGAACCCTTTATGTTTTCATGAATATATGTGTGTTCTTGATCCTATCTTGCAAGTTATAGACACCTACCACGTGTTATGATCCGGCAACCCCGGAGTGACAATAGTCGGGACACTTCCCAGTGATGACCGTAGTTTGAGGAGTTCATGTGTTCACTAAGTGCTAATGCTTTGGTCTAGTACTCTATTAAAAGGAGGCCTTAATATCCCTTACTCTCCATTAGGACCCTGCTGCCACGGGAGGGTAGGAAAAAAGATGTCATGCAAGTTCTTTTCCATAAGCACATGTGACTATATTCAGAATACATGCCTACATTATATTGATGAATTGGAGCTAGTTCCGTGTCACCCTATGTTATAACTGTTGCATGATGAATGCCATCCGATATAATTATCCATCATTCATCCATTGCCTACGAGCTTTTCACATATTGATCTTTCCTACGTTACTTTTTCGTTGCCACTGTTATGATTGCTACAAAACTGCTACTGTTACTTTTGCCACCGTTATCATTACTTCCATACTAATTTGCTACTAAATACTTTTTTGCAGATATTAAGTCTTTCAGGTGTGGTTGAATTGACAACTCTGCTGCTAATACTTGAGAATATTCTTTGGCTCCCCTTGTGTCAAATCAATAAATTTGGGTTGAATACTCCACCCTAAAAAACTGTCGCAATCCCTTATACTTGTGGGTTATCACTAAGCTAACAGCTGGGTCTTTTCCATCGCATCATTCTCCTAGTGATGTGATCCTGTTATCAAATGACAACTCATGTCCATGGTTAGGAAACCTTAACCATCTTTGATCAACGAGCTAGCCTAGTAGAGGCTTACTAGGGACACAATATTTGTTTATGTATTCGCACATGTATTTAAGTTTCCGGTTAACATAATTCTAGCATGAATAATAAACCTTTATCATGAATAAGGAAATATAAAATAACAACTTTATTATCGCCTCTAAGGCATATTTTTCCTTCACATCATTATTCAATTTTCTATCAATTGTCCAACAGTAATTTGTTTACCCACCTTATGCTATTTTCAAGAGAGAAGCCTATAATGAAAACTATGGCCCCCGGGTCTACTTTTATCATAAATTAAAATCCTAAAAATACCTTGCTGCAATTTTCCTTTCTTTATTTATTTTGTGTTTTATCTATCTATCCATCACTACAAAATTAGATCTTGTGAATAACCGCCGAGGGATTGACAACCCCTTGTTCGTGTTGGGTGCAAGTATTTGCTATTTTGTGTGTAGGTACTGCTAACAAGGTGTTGCATGATTCTCCTACTGGATTGATAACCTTAGTTCTTAACTGACGGAAATACTTATCTCTATTGTACTGCATCATCCTCTCCTCCTCGAGGAAATCCCAACGCACCTCACAACTAGCAGGAAGAATTTCTGGCGTCGTTGCCAGGGAGACATCATCAACATCTATCAAGTATCTACGCATAAACTTTCATCTCTTTACATTTACATTATTCGCCATTTGCCTTTCGTTTTCATCTCCCCCACTTCTAAAAGGTTTTTACAAAATAAGAAAGATATTATCCGTTTGCTCTTTTTGCGTTTGCCTTTTTCTTTGCTTCATATCTTGTTTGCTCAGTCGCTATGTCTCAAGAAGATACAATATTGTGTGATTTTTCCAATACTAATAATAATAATTTTATTAGTACTCTGATTGCTCCTCCTGCCGCTAGTGCGGAGTCTTGTGATATTAATGCCGCTTTACTAAATCTTGTTATGAAAGAACAATTTTGCGGTAGTCCTAATGAACATGCCGCATCACATCTTAACACTTTCGTTGAATTGTGTGATATGCAAAAGAAAAAAGACGTGGATAATGATATTGTAAAATTAAAATTATTTTCGTTCTCACTATGAGATCACGGTAAAACTTGGTTTTCATCTTTGCCACGTAATAGTACTGATTCTTGGGATAGGTGCGAAGATGCTTTTATTGCCAAGTATTTTCCTCCCGTGAAAATTATTTCTCTTAGAAATCAAATTATGAATTTCAAGCAACTTGAGCATGAACATGTTTCCCAATCTTGGGAGAGGATGAAATTAATGATAGGAAATTGCCCTACTCCTGGTTTGAATTTATGGATGATCATACGAATTTTTAATTAGGGATTGAATTTTGTTTCTAGAAACCTTTTAGATTCCGCCACGGGCAGTAATTTTATGGAAATAACACTAGGGGAAGCCTCAAAATTGTTTTACAATATTATGGCAAATTATTCACAATGGCATACCGAAAGAACCTCTACTAGTAAAAAGGTGAATTCTGCTGAGGAAATTTGTACTTTGAGTGATAAAATAGACGCACTTATGAAATTGGTTGCTAGTAAAAGTGATCATATTGATCCTAATGATGTGCCATTGTATACATGATTGAGCAACACAATGATCCCATGGATGTGAATTATGTCTTGCGAAACAATTTCAATAGTGATGCTTATAGAGGTAATTTTAATCATAGGTCGTTTCCTAGAAATTCCTCTAATAATTATGACACTTCCTATGGTAATTCTTCTTCTTATAATAATAATAATAATAATAATAATAATGATAATAATAATAGGATGCCCTATGATCTTGAAAGTAATAACAAATAATTCTTTAATTCTCAAAAAGTTTTCAACACTACGATAGAAGAAAATTTGAGTAAACTTGATGATATGTCTAGGAGCATGGATAGAATCATTTATGATGTGGATAATCATAAAACTATTTTTTTTCACCCAAGCTTGATATAAATGAATCAATTGAAGCTCTTCGTGTCTCCATGGATGAAATTAAAGAAAGAACCGCTAGGTTGAGGGCTAAGCGAGAATTCTTAGAAAAAGTGATCCCGCCTGATTTTTGTCGTAGTAATGATGAAGATATTAAAATGATTGGTGTTTCTTCTATTGAATCTTTATTTATCAATGTATAAATTGATTAAAAGGGGATTGAATAAGAGTCAACTTTAGCTAGAAGGCTTCCCCATAATTCGGAGGGTGAAAATCTTAATGAAAAAATGATAAAAGTAGGTTTGGAGAGGTAAAAACTTTAAATAGTTATGTGCCCACTCTTTTGGATTGAAAATGCTTTAAATATGATAGTTGTTCTTTAATTGAGTATATATCTTTTTTGCAATCCATGTTAAATTCACCCAATTATTATGAACAAAACAAGGCTTTTACTAAACACATTGTAAAAGCAATGATGAAAGTTTTAGAAGAAAAGCTAGAATTGGAGGTCTGAATACCTAGGAAATTATATGATGAGTGGTAACCCACCATTAAAGTTAAAATTAAAAATTATGAGTGCAATGCTTTATGTGAGTTGGGTGCTAGCGTTTCCACAATACCAAAATCTCTATGTGATGTGCTAGGTTTTACCAATATGGATGAATGTTCTCTTAATTTGCACTCAGCAGATTCTACTATCAAGAAACCTTTGGGTAGAATAAATGATGTTCTTATTCTTGCAAATAGAAATTATGTACAAGTTGATTTCATTATGCTTGATATTGATTGTAATCCGTCTTGTCCCATAATACTGGGTAGACCGTTCCTAAGAACCATATGTGTTGTTATTGACATGAAAGAAGGGAATATAAAATTTCTATTTCCGTTAAAGAAGGGTATGGAACACTTCCCTAGAAATATAATTAAGCAACCATATGAATCTATTATGAGGGCCACCTATGGAATTAATTTGAAAGTTGACAACACTTGAACCTATGCATTACGCCTAGCTAGGGGCGTAAAATAATAGCGCTAGTTGGGAGGAAGCCCAATAGTTATCTTAATTTTCTTGTTTCTTTTTCTATTTTTGTGTGCACACAATTATGCTACTGTTATGAGTGTTTTGTGTTTTAGTTAGTGTTTGTGCCAAGTAAAGCCTTTGGGATGATTTGGATGATAGTTGCTTTGATTGCATCCAGTAGGAGAATTATTTAAATTTGCTGGAGCATGGTAAAATTCTGAAGTTTTTACACATGACTGATATACAAATTGCCCACATTATCCTATTTTTTTTAGAATATTTGGAGTTACATAAGTATGGTCATTGTTCGAGTTACTCAGACTGTTCTATTTTTGACATATTTTATTTTTGTTACATTGTTCGTTTGTTTTGATGAATCTATGGATTGTATCAGGGGGTATAAGCCATGGTGAAGTTAGAATATAGTAGTTAGAATGCAATAATAAATTATGAATGGGTTTACCACAGTACCTTAAGTAGTGATTTGCTTTATTATACTAACGGATCTCACGAAGGTTTTGTTGAGTTTTGTGTGCTGAAGTTTTCAAGTTTCGGGTGAGATCACGATGGAAGAAGGAATAAGGAGTGGCAAGAGCCTAAGCTTGGGGATGCCCGAGGAATCCCAAGGTAATATTCAAGGATTCCCAAGCATCTAAGCTTGGGGATGCCCAGGAAGGCATCCCCCCTTTCTTCTACCAACTATCAGTAATTTTACTTGGAGCTATATTTTTATGGGATAATCGGTTTTATACCCTTAGTTGGGTACCACTCATCAGGATTGCCCCTACTTTTGGAAAACACATGGTCTTGCCCAATTTAGTTTGCTTTTCTTGTGCTTTTGCCCTTTCGGCACGGCTTCGTCCAGTCAGTGTCGTTTGACCATAAGCGGCACTAGACTTTGGACATTTTTGCCCCTGTCGGTGCTACACTTTGTACCCTTTCGTCCTTAGTGAGCTCGGGCTGAACAAAATAGAGGAGCAAAGCCGTCGAGAAGAGGCCTGATGAGGAAGAGGATGGAGCCGCGCAGCACAGCGAGCTCAGGCTCGTCCAACTACTCGCAGGCGGCCGGTGAGGTAAGTGAACATCAGCTTGTGCGCCTTCCTCCACCCCCAATTCGTGCTAGGGTTTCTAGGGTTTGTGATATTCGGGGAAAATTTTGACCTTCCTTGCCTTCCATTTGGTTTAGGTTGATGGGGTTAGGATTGTGCAGCTCGTCTTCGTGTTCTTTCTTCCCTATGACACCTATTGTGGATTGGAGTATCATTCAAATCATCATTGCCCTGGTCATGGTCTTGTTCCAGCCTGCCGTATTTCCTGGGAAGGGGCAAGCACTGGCCGCCGGTTTTTAGGGTTTCCTTTAGATGTAAGAGTTTGTGAATTTGAGCATCTTTTAGTTCTCGTTTATGAAATATCTAATTTTTGGTTAATGTGATGTGCAATCAGTTACCATAGGAGTGTCAGTGGGTAGTTTGGGTTGATCCTCCTCCTCCATTGCATGTTGCCCTGGCTTTTGAAGACCTGCACGTAGAGGTAGAATAGAGCTGGATCAAAAGCCACAACTTGAAGAAGGAAAACCTTGAGCTTTCAAGAAAGAATCTTCTTTTGAAGAAGAAGCTGAGAGGAAGAGATGAGATGATGCTTCTTTTAGCATTCTTGTTTGTACGAATTTGTGTTGTAGTTGTATCAGTTTTTGCTTGTTGACAGAATGGTACAACCTAGTATGATGTATTTGAAGATGATGATGCACTGTTGTGGTCAAGATGAACATGCTATTTTGTTTCTGCAAACTAGATGATGGTGTGGATGGATGCAAAGTAGATGCTGGTTGAGATGTCCTAATTAGACAGAAGTGTGCCAAAGTAGATGTAGTTTTTGTCGTCGACACGCCGATGACAAAACTATGCCAAAGTAGATGTAGTTTTTCTCATCGACGACGTCGATGAAAAAACTATGCCAAAGTAGATGTAGTTTTTGTCGTCGACGACGTCGATGACAAAACTATGCCAAAGTAGACAACAACAAACTTATGCCAAAACAGTGAGCACAAAGCATTAAGAAGAAGAAGCTGGTCATCACAAATGTACCAAACACTGGGCATAACTAGTGCATAAAGCATTAAGAAGTTGATCATCACAAATGTACCAAGCACTGGGGCATAATTAGTGCATACAACACTAAGAACATAAAAGTACTAGCTATCATAGTCCACACACAACAACATCAAATGCATAATAGTTTTATCTAGTAACAGTACTAAAGCTGAAGTTTCTCGCTCCTGGTGTTCTTGGCTGGGTTTGGATCCAGTTTGCCTTGCTTCTACTGTTCTTTACTGGATTGGGGGCAGTGGGTGGAGCTTCAACTGCTATTGTTGCTTTTTTGGCTGGAGAGACACCCTTGCTGTTAACACTGCTTCTAGTAACTAAGAAAAATGTAGTTGTTGGTACATTTTTCTTCTGCTTGCAACACCTTGGAGAAGCTCCCCTCTCTGCTCCTCATTTATAATTCTTTCTAGGACTAAAACAAGTTCAAACATAACACAATTTTTAAGATATGAACTAATGAAAACTGAAACAAGTTGAAGATATGAATGAAGACTAACACAAGTTGTTGGCACATACCTGACTACATTAGCTTGTGTAGATGCCTCATGTGAGGTTTCCTTTGGTGGTGGCGTCTGCTACTGAAGAACATCAACTTCTAGCTCTTCATCCTCCTCCTCATCTTCTACTTCTGTTTCTGCTAGGTCATTAGCTGTTGGATGATCATCTGCATAATCTAATCCCCAATGTTCTTCTTCTCTAAAGGCTGGATCACACTATAAAAAAATACACTTCCGTGATGATACGTGTTTGTCACAGTAGGTCGCGTTTTTTGTCATGCATGTACATCCATGACAATTTTATGACAGAATCAAGATAGTCATACCTGTGCTGTCGTAGAAGTGTTCCATGACATTACCAAAATTATCATCACGGAAGTGTCCACTTCCATGACGATAAATCGCACGTCACAGAAGTGCTTTCGTCAAGGGTGACCGACACGTGGCATCCACCGTAACGGAACACCGTTAAGCTACCGGGTCGGGTTTTGGATCCGATAACCCATTAACAGCCCGGACCGATGGGGATTTTCCATGTGTAAAATCATCATTAGCTAGAGGAAACATGTGTCGGCTCATCGTTGGGACAGATGTCATCCACTCATTGGACAGAAGGCGCCTTTGATACGTCGATAGGTGGCACGGCCCAACAGAGGCCCATTCCAGTGAAAAGGTCGGCTCGTCTGACTTGGTCAAAAGGTGGCGGGCCGGCCCATGGAAAGCCTGTTAACGGCCTGTTCGCATATAGCTCATTTACAGCACGCTAACCCAAGGCCCGTTATGCCCTATCCGAATTAGGCCCAGTAGCATCATCTAGGCCATCCAATATGATTCCAGCCCGTTTTCACTTCTGGCCCATGTATGGCCCATGATGTCTTTCGGCCCATATGAGGCCCTTTGTAACTCTTGGCCCATTAACAGCCCATCGTGAAATTGGCCCGTAATGAATAGTGTATCACTTTACACCCATTAACGGCCCGTGCTGAAACTGGCCCATAATGAACAGTGTATCACTTTATACCCATTAACGGCCCGTTATTCCGTTGGGCCATTTCCAACCCATGTTATCTTTCGGCCTTCTCAGAGCCCATTTATTCTTGGGCTCATTTCTAGCATTCGTTTACTTATGGCCCGTTACTGTCATTTTCTGCTTGTGGGCCAAATTTAGCCATGGTTACAGTCGGCCCGTTTGTGGTCCGTTAATACGTTGGGCCGTTTTCATAGCGTCATCAAATACGGCCTATTAACGATGGCCTGTTATGGTCGGCCCATGAATGGACAATTCCAACTCTAGCCCGTTTACGGCCATAATGCGGTATGTTTGGCCCATGTTTGGCTAATCGATCATATGGCCCGTACACGGCCCATTGATGACACGGCCCGTAGAAGGCCCATTGTTTCTACGGCCTGTAGAAGTCCCACTGTTTCTACGGCCCGTAGAAGACCCACTATTTCTACGGCCCGTAGGAGGCCCAGTGTCACTACAGTAAATATTAGCCCATGGTTATTGTGGCCTAGTTTTAAAAAGTAGGTTATTGCGGCCACTAGCAAACCGCAGAAAAAGAACTGCAATGACTACAAGCAAACAAATAAACAAGACAAAAAGGAAATAAATAAGCAAGCAACTAATGCTAGGCTATCACGGCTATTACACATATTACATCCACTAGGTATCAAAGTTCGCCAGTGCAAATATAGGGAACAAAGCAGCATATCATATACACTGGTTGTTAAAGTTGGCGACTATCGCAAATAAACGCCGCAGCAAAACAAATCCAGAGCTGAAACCACTTCAGAAGATCTCAAGAAACAATATCCTGGGTACCCATAATGCTGGCAAGATTCTTAGCAAGCTTATTAACTTTCTCTTTTTTGGCACTTAAATCCTCTAGCGCTTGCTGTTGCACCAGGAAATATGCATCTGAATTCTGCAGGGACTACCTCAGTCCTTCAGCTTCCTGTCGTAGCACATCTGATTGATGTCTTTCAACTTGAAGTTGAGACTCAAGAAGACGAACTGATTCAGGCAGCGAGTTCGAAGAGCTTGTGCCAGCAGTTGTGGCAAGTAACTCGAACACTACATCAAGACAGGACTTTTGGGTTCTCTCACAGTCGTCAAGATAGTTTTTATCAACTTTCTTGGAGACCAACAGGGATGTCTCACTATCTTGAACCTTATCTGCATTACTTCCTTTACCATGCATAACGTGGTACTGTTCTCCAATATTTTATCCGCATTCTAAAAGAGAAACAAGCAGATACATCACAGGTTTACCATGTTGGGTATGAAACTCATTTTGGTAAATGAGTTCAGTAGTAAAGTGGATAGGATAGCAGCATGAAACAAACATATATCTATGTACCATGGTCAATTTATGGTCTATATCATTCTAGTTTTTGTTGCCAAATCAAGATAGAGACACAGTTCAAATAATATTTGTTCAAGACAAAGTAAAATAGACAGAATATAAGTGTGGGAAACTATAGAGCAATAACAACACTTTTAATGTGCATGACATGAGAACATAACTATTTATTCAATTGAAACTTAAATCAACATAGAGCAGGTTACAACAGCAAACCGGTTAAAGAAACAGGTTTGAAACATACCTGTTGCGCCATTGGAGTTTCAATTCCATCCTTCAAATTTGAAAATAGTTGGTATGAGTAAATATAGTAATGCAAGAGCAAAGGAGTATGAACCATAGCTACAGAACCTGACCTGAGAACAAATCTTCTTCTCCTTTAAGCGTTGAGTTGGGATTCGGAGTGGTGGTCCTCGTGCTTTGGGCACTGCAGTTCCCTTACTAACTGCTCATGTTTGGGTGCTCTGTGGTGGAGACGGTGTTGTGTCAACTGGAACTAGGTTACTATCTACCGGGGTTGGGGTTAGAAGGGGTGTACCTGGTTCTCTGTCCAACTGGATAGGGGTACAATCTGCGAGAGTCTGGGTTATGTGTGGTGGATCTGGTCCTTGGGCAAGTACAACCGTGGTTCTATCTGCATCAACTGGTAGCACTATCTTTTCTGAAGACCGTGTTGTTACTCCCTTAGGTACTGCCATCACCCTCTCCAATTCAAATGGCTGATAAACAATAAAAGTAATTGAAAGTATAGACATTGTATGATAGACAGGTGCAATGGATAGTGGGGAATAAAAGAGGGCATGAAATAATTCATATTTATGTTGTCTAACCAAACAGGATAGCATGACACAATTTCACATATATGATGGCTAACTAACCAGGATAGCATGACACAATTTCACATTATGATGGCTAACTAAAAAAGATGGAAAGACATAGTTAAAAATATGATGACTATGTAAATAGGATGACATTATATAACTATATAATGTGTTTATTAAATAGGTTGGCATGCCATAATTCACATACATTCACAGATAGAATGCCATAATTCAAAATATGATGACTGTAAACACTAAACAGGATGAGATGATATAACTATTTGATGTCTTTATTAAATGGGTTGCCATCCCATAATTCAGATAGATGATGTGTATGTACTATGTAAACATGATGGCATGGTATAATTCAAATATATGATTTATATAGTAAGCAAGTAAGCAGATGGCAATCCATATATGATGTAAAAACTAAGCAATGCAAGACAACATGCATGACATGGGTAATATAACCCTGCCAAGTTTGAGCATAGACCTCAGGGGGGAAATAGGACTGGTCATCAGTCTCTGAATCCTCCTCTAAGGAGCTCTCTGTAACCATCAAGATGTCTGCTTCAGCAGGTAGCATTGTCTGCTCTGAATACCTTGTTTTCACTCTAGATACTTCCATCACCGCTTCAAATGGCTGATGCACATGAAGAGTAGTTGAATATACAAACGTTGTCGACAAATGGAACACGTAATACAAAAAAAATGATAGCATGACATAATTCACATACATGATGATTGGCTAAACAGCATGGCATTGCATAATTCACATATATAATGCCTTTGCAACAAGATATCATTGTATAATTCACATATATAATGTCTTGCAACAAGATGGCAATGCATAATTCACATATATGGTAATTAGACACTGAACAGGTGGCATTCACACAAAGCATGTCTAAACTAATCAAATGACATAGCAATGCGAGACACCATACGCACGATATGAGCAACATAACCCTGCCAAGTTAGAGCATACACCTCGGGGGGGGGATAGGACTGGTCATATGTCTCTGAATCCTCCTCTGAGGAGCTATCCGTAACCATCAAGATATGCACTTCGTCAGATAGCATAGTCTGCTCTGAAGACCTTGTTTTCACTCCAGAATTTGCCATCACCGTGTCAAATGGCTGATGCACATGAAGAGCAGTTGAACGCACTAACATTTGGCGATTCTAGTAGGCAGGCTTGAGCAAGGAAAAACCTACACTAAATTTTTGTGTGTGCTACTTCTATTACTTTGGACCCAGGCCACTGCCCTACTAGCTCAACTCCCAGGGCCATCGACAAATGCACAGCTCAAACACGCAGAGATAAATAATGATGGTGTTCAAGAGAGTCCATCACGAAAAGCTAAGTTGTCTGATACCTCACTCCTTGTCATATAGTAGGATGAAATAATTGTATTTCCTGTTACTACAGGTGCTCAGTGGACAATATATATAACATTGTAGAGTAAAAAAGAGATGCAACAAGTGTACAACCTCTTTGGCGAAGCCATGTCGATCTCAGCGTGATTGGGTTGGCCAGTGAGGATGCTCCCGCTGACTTGGCTGTCGGAGGAGGGGAAGAAGATCTTAGGCGTCTGGAGATGGAGCCCGAGGTACTGCTCCGCTGTGATGGAGGGTTTCATCGTTGGAGCAGCTCCGGTGAGTTGTACGACACCGAGGCTGAAGCACGACAAGAGAGACAATGTTAACCTGAGTGGAATTCTAATAGCATCTCCAATACATGACGTAAAATACATAACCACAAAGATCTAGATGTAAAATACATCAGTCGCTCATCTCTGAACTTAATTGTCGAAACTGAATTTAACTGTCGAAACTGAACTTAACTGTCGAAACTGAACTTAACTATCGAAACTAAATTTTGCTGTTGAAACTAAATTTTGCTGTCGAAACTGAACGCACTAGCAAGGTGAGGCTACACATCGGTCGACTGACTTTTTCATCTCTGGTCAGTCGATTTTGCAGCTGTTGGATACGAAAACAAGGGCCTACAGTTCATATTCAACCTCCACCCCCCTGAGTCGCTAGCCACCTCCGGCCAAAAAGCAGCCCCCAGCCGCCCGCACCCGGTGGTCCGCCGCCCCGCCCGCCCCAAAAACACTCCCCACTGTCGGTCCGCCGCTGCCACGGCCATCCCTCTAGGCCCCCACGTGCCGAGCTTTTTCTCCGGCGATCTCCACGCCACAGCCCCGCCACCGCCGGCGACCACCGCCCCCACCCTGAACCCTAAGATAGATAGTGGGGTACCTCTCCGACGATCCCCCTCCCCGCTGCGGCTGGTTCTTCCTTCTCCCAAGCGAGCCCCCACCCCCTGAAAATCGACTGACCCAAAAGTCGATTCAGTCGACAGAAGTGTAGCTAAATCGGAGCAACATCACAAGCAAGAGCAAGAGCAAGAGCGAGAGCAGCAACGCGAGCAAGAGCAATAACAAGAGCAGACCAGGCAGGAGACCGAGAGCAAGAGCAGAGCAGCAGCGCGAGCGAGAGCTAAAGCAGCAGCAACTCCTACTAATGTGGACGTCACCGCCGAGGGAGTGACGCCATGGAGGAAGTGGCCGGCGACGCCGCCGTGGATGGGGCCGTGCCGTGTCGGCTCGGGACCGAGTGCCGGCAGCACCGTGAGATCGAATAAAGAAGAAAATGCGGCGATTAGTGTACAACCTCTTTGGTGGCGCCGATTAGGCTGCGACTTCATCCAAGGAAACGGTGATGATGATGCTCTTCCAGTGGTGCAGGTGAAGACGGCGGTGTGGGAATGGAGGTGGCGCGAAAGATGAGGGGAACATCAGGGCAGCTCCTTGGAGGTGGAGGACGGGGTGTCTGAACCGGCGGGACGACAAGATCGACAACGGATCCTCATCCGGTACGGTGGATGAGGGACGTCGAGGTGCTGATGTGGACGACGTCATCGGAGAAGAGGCTCCGGCTGGGTGGCAGACGGAGCAGGGTGTGGGGCTTCGTCGCGGGTTTTCGCGGCCTTAGTGTACGGATGGGTGGGCAGATGGGATGGCAGTGGGGAACCATGGCTTAGGGACGCGCTTGTCCGAAATGTGGGGTAAGTTACAAAAGTACCCCCACCGATTTGAGGCGGTTCTTTCGGTTCAGGGCTACCACGGGCATTTCACGTGTCAGGATTTCACAGGAGGTGGGAGTTTTCACGCGCGTTGTAATTTCGGAATAGCAAGGCGCGGGTTGAGATGGAGGGAGTTTTCGGATCACGACGAGACAAAGATATATCTTAAATATTTTGGGCTAACAAGGCGCGGGTTGAAATTTCCGGACAAGCCTAACATCTACTGTACCAAATCAATGCCCACTACAAATGTCATTCAAAACTTTGAATTCATGTTATGTTCAATTAAAATATTTCACTACGTGTATAATGCATGCAACCTACTACTCAAATGAATGTTTTAGTGCATTCCAAACGTATATACTACCGCTTCAATATGAACTAAATTTGAATTGGTTTCTCTATTTGAATAAGATCTACAGTAATGATTGTTGTGAAGTCAAAGCATTTGAATTCGTTTCTCTGTTTTAATAAGATCTACAATCATCATTATTGTCAAGTTAAACCATTGTTTGTGTATTATCTTCACAACACACCACATGATTAGTCTCGAGTTACATATGAACTATGTGTACTATATGAACTCGAACTCAATTTTTTGAATCCACTTTATGTTGATTTCAAATCACATTACATTTCTAGCTCTAGCTAGATCTTCATAATCTAAACCATGTCTCAGAGGTATAATGTGTTTATCACATTATGTATGGTGCCCCGCCCCCCTACGCCTACAAGTATTTAGATGTGAGTTGCAAACACCACACATTACCACAAATTCAAATAAAATGTGAGAATGTTCGATATATAGTATTGTTTAGATTGTTCGATATTTAGTTGTAAGCTGCAAACGCCACACATTATCACAAATTCAAATAAAATGTGAGATTGTTTGATGTATAGTATGGTTTAGATTGTTCGACATTTAGGTGTGAGTTGCAAACGCCATGCATTATCACATTATGGTATAACATGTGCACAGCACGTGTATCACCGCTATATTCATGCATGCATATGTTTAAAACACTATGATCTCCTATTCAAATATATGAATCCACTTTCATATCAAATTATGATCTTTGTTAGTCTCTTACACCCACACAATCCTCTAACCTTTGTAGCTACCACTAAATTTCTCTCGCGCATGCACACGCCCTCCTCGCCCTCCCCCTCCCTCGGCATTCTATCCACCGGGCACATTCATTTGTTTTCTTTAGGCCGTTCTCCTAGAGTCTCCACAACTCCTTTCCGACACACACCGATCGATAAACCTCTTCAGCGATGCCTGCCTACAACATACACACGCACCTTCAATCTCCTCCTTTATGTGTCCTTGCCTCGTGTCTCTCATACAGTCACACACACGTGTAAACTCTCACCCCTCTTTTCATCAATCTCACAACCGCACACTCCTCCCCCTATCTAGCTAGTAGCTGGGCCTCTCACATCACCTCCTAGCTCCATTCTCTCTGTCTATCCATCTCGCTGGGCCTTATTTGCCTCTAACAAATGGACGTACACCGACCGATCTCTCGCTATACATATAACTAGCTAGGTCCTTATAACTCGTTTTTACCCACGCGTCAATCAATCTACCTCATTAGTTATGTCTCTCCCTTCCTCTGACAAACAACAATTGATCTACCGATCTAGTTAGGTTTTCTTACCAAACACATGGTTCCCCTTCATCATCCATGGATGCGTCCCGAGAGATCTATCACACTCAGGCACACACAGAAACACATCCCCACTCTTATTGATAACATTGCAGTTCCACCCTCAGTTTGTCTAGTAGGCCTCTCCCACCATCTTTGAGAAGCAACTCCATCACCCATCCAACACTCTACCCCTCTCCCTCCCTCTCTCTCTCCTATCTCTCTCTGTCCCATCATATTTCCCGTCCTTCAGTTATGTATGCATGTCGACCGATCTCCCTCAAGACATAGTTGGGTCTCTCCTTCTCAACACATATATGAATCGTTCTACCTCTATAGTTAGGCCTCTGCCTACCCCTCCCCCCACCCCCCCACACACACCGATACATCGAGCGCTCTAGTCATGTCTCCCTGCCACACACAAACTTGACATGTGCCCTCTGACGTTTCGGTAGGTCAGTCGCCCTATATCTTTGACTTGCACACACACACAATTTCAATGGCTCTCTTCATTGATCTCGCACCCACCCACTTGATCCTCTCTTCGACTCTATCGGTATCTATGACCCCTCCCTCTCTTCTCGTGGATTGCCCGACCCTCTATATATGATATGGATAGGCCTCCATTTCACACACATTGCATGCAAAATTTTGTTTGAGATGTCATTGACACATATTCCCACAAATACATTCATGAAATCAACCCCCACCACCCCCACCCCAAAACAAAAAACACTCACGAACGTGGTTTGTATCTCTCTCACACACCCACGTAGGTGGGGACATGCACGAAGAGAAGAGGTGCATGCACGGCGCACGTACTCCCGTCTCTTTCCCAACCACACCCGCGCGGGTACATGGTGGAGCTCATTTCTGTACGAAAAAGGCAGTCCACATGGTAATTTGGCACATGTACTGGTTGTCCACTTGGTGGAGGGAGGATCGTCTACCACGGGTGAACAAACAAATTGTGATTTGACGCATTATGTTAAAAAAAGAGGCAAACCATGTGGGGCCTACCTTAGAGGCAAGGCTCTATGCACTGGAGTACTTTTGATGTGTCCCGTCAACTCGCAGAACAAGAAGAAGCTTGCTTAGTACGCCGTCTCCCCCGCCCACAGGCGCGGTGGCTCGCAGGATGAGGTGAAGCTTGCTTAGTACTGTCCGCCTTACGCCCGCTCCCTCGCCCATGCGCGCGGTGGCTCGCAGGACGAGGAGAAAAATTTACTACTCCCTCCGTTTACTCCTCGTTCCTACTACCTTCGTTATAGAGATTATATCATATTATTTGGAATATATATGTCCTTTAGTAGATTTCAAAGAGATTTCACCATGAACCACATGCGGATGTATATAGATGCATTTTAAGTGTAGATTCATTCATTTTTTCAGTATGTAGTTCACCTAGTGGAATCTCTACAAAGACTTATCTACTAGTAATAGCTAGCCCCCACTACTAGGAATTCACTATCCTCTCCTTGAGCCACATCATCAAAATTAATGTAGCCGTTAGATGAACTAAATCAGTCCATAATAGCCATCTGATCTAGACGTTGAGAGGCTCCGCACTAAGCCACATGCAAGCATGCAGAAATACCCTGGCATGCATGTGAGTGGGTTTTAAATTACATCAACATGTCTCCACGCAAGCAGGCACCGGTAGCATGCATGTAAGTGAGCTTTTAAGTCCCATTAACATGTCAAAAATAAAAATATAATCCCATTATGTAGTAGGAGTTGGCTGATCTTTTTTCCTTACGTGGGATGATCTAAATGATGATGTGAGTTTTTTTAGTTTGGCTACCACATTTGTCATGCGGTTATAGAGTTTTTTTAGTTCTATGAAATCGATAATTTTAGGCACAGAGATATACGGCTGTTCCGCGGCAACGCGCAGGGACTCATCTAGTAGTATTTAGGAATGGAGGGAGTACTATGTAAAGAGTTAGGTGCCGCATGGTGTCCAGAAAATATGGTGATAGTGTGAGGTGGACCATGTAATCACTGAGCCTGTGTGTTTTCACTGCTCTTGCACTCCTCCGCTGTAAGAATGGAGAAAATTGTAATCTAGTAGTACTTCCTTTCGCCAAAAGTGTGGGACGTCCAGCAGTTCTACCACCTCAGTAATAAAGACCAATGAGCCGTCAAATCACATAGACCCAGCAGTAAGTTGGACGGATGAAGCAACCATCACTCTTGTGCTAGTGAGAGGTCGCATCCGCTCTACCCGGGCATGAATGCGGCACCGATTCTTTGGAGCGGCGCTGACCGTTTCGGGCGGGAAGCACGCGCGGGCGATGGAGGGGCTTTGGGTGGGCCAGGCTAGTCAGGAGCGGGCGTGGCAGCTGTCCGCTTGTCCCTACCGGACACACCCGGAAATGAGAGGATGCACTAACTCTCGCGGCTAAAATCGTACACTACACACCATCTCTCTGTAGGAGTAGGTCGATTTGTCGCTCTCTCTAACACACACATGCTGTTAAACACACACACACACACACACACACACACACACACACACACACACACACATACACGCACGCACGCACCTTGGTCCCGCTGCACCTTCTAACGTGACTTATTGCACCTAGACGAAGGGAGTAGTAAGTACGAGATACGGTGGCACACTGACTTAGGTCAAATACAATTGACCAAAATTGTGTGCATGTTATAATAAGGATTCACTTAAAATAGTACGTGAGCGAACAGAGGGATCAATTGGACAGTGTTCCCGAGCAGTAGCGAGATGTG
Organism: Triticum aestivum; assembly: GCF_018294505.1. Classification (NCBI taxonomy): domain Eukaryota; kingdom Viridiplantae; phylum Streptophyta; class Magnoliopsida; order Poales; family Poaceae; genus Triticum; species Triticum aestivum. Next base: position 643,761,898 of record NC_057807.1, read on the forward strand.
TGAGGTAAGATACACCGCTGGCGCTTTTATTTTTTCTTATTAATTTGTTTGTTTCACCCTCTGACTGGTGGGACCCAACGTACTACGTGGGGAGAGGTAAGGTGACTAAAGCTGCATTATTTCTGCACCACTATGGATAGTCTTACCACCAAAGCCACATGACACGATTATGATTTAAATCCCAATGACTCCCACACACACAAAAAAACACGACATGCTTGTCACATGAATGCAGGAATGTATAAAAGGTTATTTTCCTCTCGTTGAACATAACGGGAGGGTTGTGTAGCTGGTTAGCCTGTTCGCTCATCAAACTTGAGGTCTCGGGTTCCACTCAAAAATAAAAACTTGAGGTCTCGGGTTCGATAACTACACTTGAGCATAATTTGTGCCAGGAGGATTCTTTGACTGGTCAAAATGGATGGATACGGAGCTATACGATCTCGAAGTGACCGTATAATCACCTCATCACATACTCTATAAGTTGCAGCCTCGGCGCTTGTTTTCTAGGGTTTGCACGCTTCACACTCTCTCTCCAGTATATATATACACGCTGGAGCCTCAGCGCTTGTAGTTGCTCTCTTCACACTCTCTCATCCTCTCCAGACCTAAACAAGACTTCGTTGGCCTCTCTCTCCCCTCACTGCTGCTCAAAGAGCCGGCAGGATCCGTCTGCCGGGAAGGGAAGGAGGTTTAACGCTGTCACCATCGGCGAGGGAGGGAATTCACTACCGGTGCAGCTGTTCACTTTCACCCAGCAGCGGCGCTGGAGGGCCTCTGACCCCTTCTTCTTTGCCGTCGTCCCGTCGCCCACCGAACCACGCCCCAAGAACCTTAAGGTATAATTTACTTATTCCACATGCATTGCTCTAGCTACATGTATACAATAAATCTAGGACGTGGTTCAAAGAGGAAAGGAGTGGGGGAAAGTAGTGGGAAAAGTGGTTCAAAGAGGAAAGGAAGGGGGAAAGTTGTATAGCATGAATCTAGGACATGGTTCAAAGAGGAAAGGAATGGGGGAAAGTAGTGGGGAAAGTTGTATCGCATAAATCTAGGACATGGTTCAAAGAGGAAAGGAAGGGGCGAAAGTACTAGTACAGACTGGCTATCTAGCACCTACGTTGGTCGAAAAGGGAAAACAATGACAAATGCAGTACGCACATCTGTAACAAAGTGATCTTTTGTTTTGGGGGACAAGGCTGTAGAGTTTGAGCAGGACTAGATTTTCTGCGCTAACATAGGGAAAGGTGTCTAAAGATAACAAAACTGGGACCAACACAAATATGCTCCTTGGTTGTTTGTCCTATGTTGCAATAGACTATGCATGACCACAGTACATCGGTAGATGCACATGGTGCTGGTGCGTCCACTGTCCCGTGCAACTCTTTAGCTGTTGTTAATCTAAGGCCTTGTTTGGTTAAAAAAACATAGTCCCTACCTGCTTGGTTCCAGGGACTAAACACTATAGGTTATTAAATGACATGCTAAAAGACCATGTTACCCCTATTAGTGAACTAATAGAGACAAGGTGTGATGCGTGGCAAGGGCAACTACTGTAAAAAGTCCCAAAAAGACTCCCTCGGGGTCTTCTTTCTTTAGTCCCAAAAATGCCCACTTTTAGTCCCTAAAAGTCCCTCCTGTTTGGTTTAGATGGGACTGACACGGAGTTTTTTTGGTCCCTACACCAAAATGTCCCTGTAAACAAACACCCTCTAATAATGCCGCTGGAAAATTGATGCAATGCCACAGTTAAAAGCAAATTACATGTTTAACGAATTTTATTGTTAATATAATCTCTATGTTAATATTAATCAAAGCCACCGTTTGAGAAATGCTACTATCTTGCTTTTTTCCCATTTAGATAAGGTAGATGCTTCTTTTTGTTGGCTTCTGTGTCATCACCGTTATTGACCACTAATTGTTTCCTTTGCACCTCTGTGTAAACATGGTTATCTACTTCACCTCGTTGCCATTGTGACCTTTTGTTGCACTGCTCAAAACACTTTTGTTTTAAGAGTGTTTTGTGCAGTTCAACCAAAATGTCACACCGACAATGTTGCTTGATTGCTTGATCTTAGTGGAACTGCACAAGAGGAGATCTTACTTCCTATCCATGTTGGCAAATTTGGTTCAGATCTTCTTCTTGTGAGTTGTTTGAATTCCGCATCATGAGAGTTCAGTACTAGCCTTCTTTCACATGATTCTGCAGTGTGCTTTCATATGTTGTGCTACTTGTATGGTAATGTTGCTTGATTTTAGTGAATTGCACAAATGGAGACAAGATTTCCAATCTGTATGTGCACCGTAATATCCCATTGAGGTAAGATAAGGATATTTCACAACTGTTGGCCTGTATTTTGCCACTTTCATCAGAAAATTAATGTCATTGTTTAGTGCTATACTTGTGCTCCCTAATTGACATGCCAAATCTTACATTGAAGGCGAAGTTTGTCTGTTATTGAACCAAGTGATGAAGGGGAAGAACAAGCGGAAAAAACAAAAATCAACTCCCGGTGCTGTAATGAAGCACTGGAACTGTGATGACACAAGTAATGATATAGTTTTGCATCTTAATTTATTGCTATGGCTGGAACGAGCAATTGTTTTGCCACTGATTTGATGACACTCTTAATGTAATACGTAATTATCTCTACTTGTGCAAACAAGGATCTTCTTTGAAGATACCATATATTTTAGTGGAACTGCAGAAGAAGTTGTTGGAAACATTAAACTAATTGAGGAGTATATAGTAAGCATGGCCACCACAGTAGATAGCAACAGATGGTTCCGGAGAAGTGCTTCATCTGTATGCTCTACACAATAAGCCTCCTGACAAAGGTTGGTACTCGCCCACTGATTTCATCCATATGATTGAGCTTTGTCATCTCTATTGGTGTTGTGCTACTGTTTAGATACTGTCATGAAAAAGTGGTATTGTCCTTGAGAAGTGCTTCATCGGTGCTATTTTAATTATTTCCTTTCCTTTTTTCGAGCAAACAGGGATGCTAGCATTTAGTAGTCCTCTTGTCTTTGCACAACAGGATCATCTTCCTCTGAAGAAGAATATGGAGTACGTGAAGTGACTAGTTCTGATTATGCCAGGATGAAGAAGCCCTGTCTATCTTCTCATCAGAAGGAGCAGTTGAAGGATGGTTACATTACTCCCCACAAGACCAAACTAACTTCAGCTCAGAAGGACTGACAAATCTCCATTTTTTTGCTGTGATGCGCGAGTACAATGTTGTTCTAGGATTCTTTCTGGTGAGTTCCATTTTTCTAAAAGTGTGCTCTACATGGACCATGTAGGTGCCTGTTTAAACTGTCAATTCATAGTACAGTTTGCTTTATACTAATCACTTTTTTGTATTTGTGCAAACAGGGGTGCTCAGCTTGATTTCAATGGGAACTGCACAAAATGTTCATGAATACATCGAATCATTCATTTCCACCACAAGAAAGGAGGTGCCGATAAGTTCAAGGCGTTGCAACATATAAGGGCGAAATCATACAAGCTACGCGCGAATTTGGTTGATTTTGGTGGAACTGCACAAAAAGAACAGCTGGTTTATTTAGCACGAGGTGCCATGTCAATGTCCGAACTGATGGCAAACCCTGCCCATTCCACAATCGTAGGCATTTGATATTTTGGAATGGGACAACCTTGTCAAATTTTGCTCATTGATTTTAGCAAGACATGCATTTGATATTTTCGAATGGGACACCCTTTGCTGTCAGCAGCGTCGATCAATTTTTTCTTTATTCTTTAGTTGTGAAGTAAATATTGCCTCTGACATGTGAGTCGCTGAGATGCATAATCATCGATTGTTTTGAACGTTCTCTATGAATTGCCAACCCTGTGTGTTTGATTGCAATGTACAGAAACGCTAAAAAGCTGCTCAAACTCTTTGTACTCCTTTTGTTCCTTTTTACTTCGCACATTGTGAAAGAGCATACTTTTTTCTATAAGATTGGTCAAAGTAGAAATAATTTGACTGCAGACAAAACTTGTATGCAGACTAGAAAGGACCAGAGGGAGTACATGTGAAACTGCTGCAAACGAGGTGATCACCCTGGGAATAATGCTAGTACGTATTGTTTTGCATGTTCATCCAATGCCAGTGATACAGGAATTAGAACTAATCGAAATAAATTCATTCATACACGGTCGGATTTCATATAAACATGCCGGATTTCATTACATTTCATACATTCTTCAACTAAAAAGGGGTGAGCTGGAGGTATAATTAATTAACCGAAGCTACCCACCTGTGTCCCGCTGAGCCGAACAGAAGCTTCAGTGACTTAACTACAGGTGCAGTTGCATAACTGACATGTGGCCTGTTGGGCCCACGTGTCAGTCAGCCAACTGCACCAGCAGTTAAGTGGAAGCAGCGTTTTTCTCCAGCACAGCTCTCCGACTCCACGTCGCCGCCAAGAAGCTAACCGGCCGTCAATGGTCAACACGCCTAGCTTGGCTTCAACCGGAGGGTAGCAGCGGTGGCCTTACTTGGACCCGAGCGGCGGCGACCCACCGTGTTCTACTCTTCCTCGTTTTCTATGTGGCGCGGCCTCGTTGGCAGCGGGGCGGGACCTCGGCGGAGCTGGCGATGTCCTCTGTCTCGTTGCCGGTGGGCGGCGCCTCGGCAGAGCGGTGGAAATCCTCCCCCTCGTTGCCGGTAGGGTGGGGCCTCGGCTGAGCCGGTGATGTCCTCTGCCTCGTTGTTGGCGGGGCGGGGCCTCAGCGGAGCCGGCGGTGTCCTCTGCCTCGTTGTTGGCGCCGCAGGGCCTCGGCGGAGCAGGGCCTCGTTGACGCCAGCGGAGCGGTCACTCGTCGGAGCTGGCATTGTCCTCTACCTCGTCCTCGGTCTCGTCAAACAGCGCCTCGCCCGCTTCATCGCCCTCTTTGTAGGCGGCCGCAGCCTCCGCCACCCGCATGCGGTACCGCCAGTGCTCGAGGTGACCCTCGCGGGCGGAGCAGTACGAGTCGAGCAGCGCCTCCTGCTCCGCCCGCTCCATGGTGATCTGCTCCTCCGCCTACAGGTGCTCCTGGAGGAGATGGTGGTTGTAGGCGGCGTCGGCCTGCGCCTCCCGGAACTGCTCCTCACGCATCTGCCTCACCGTGTCCATACATTGGGCACGGAACTCGCCGATGGTCATGGTGCAATGCACCAGCGAGGATGGCGCGGAGGAGGGGGTTGGCGCCGGATCATCGACTACCATGTTCTCCATTGGGACGTCGTCGTCCTCTGGCTGCCTGCCGACCAGCCGGTCGGCAGCAATGGCTGCCATCTCCTTGTGTTCCGTCGTCCTCCCGTCTCGAAGAGTGCTGGAGTGCGAGGAAGCCATGGTGGGCAGTAGTGGTGTGGATAGGAGAAAGGGAACGGATGTGGATGACTGCGGCTATGGCCGGCGCAACAATTTATATAGCAATGGTGGGCGGCGGAGGGACAAACGTGTGGCATCGGAGTAGCCGCCTCGGCAACCGCATATCATTAATGTGGGCGGCAGATGGACAGACGGACGACACTTGTGTCGTTTGAAGGCAGAGCAATCGCCTGCACCGGGAAGCGGGGCGGGCGGCACTGACTGTTTCGGGCGGAAAGCGCGCACGGGTGAGGAGATGACTTTACTTGGATAGGATGACAATGGGGACCCACCAGGGCCATAGCCTCACCGTACGCAAGTGCCTCCTTATTATATATATAACTATTTTTTTGCTTCCTCCTGGTTTCCTGACATCACGGTCCCACACCATTGTCAACCTATGTACTCCCTCCTTTCCGGTTTATAGGGCTTATCTCAAAATTTTAGTTTTTCCATTTTATAAGGCTCAATTTGGTTGTTTTCCATCACATGTTCAGATTCCAAGGTGCATTAAATCATTACATGCAAGTATTAAGAGAAAATTGACCAATGCATGTACTTTATGCATGCACGCATTGCAATTAATGCATTGATAAACATAATTTTTTGAGGATAACAAGAGCATTAATTAGGTGCTTTTGCAAAACTACAAAAAATATTCCACCACTCCCCATCTACCTTGATTGGTGAGATTTTTGAATTGAGCACTATAAACCGGAAAGGAGGGAGTAGTCAATAAACGAGAGAATTGCACAAGAAGCGGCCGACAGCTGGGACCAAGCAACTCGAGCAGTATTTGTGTTTTTGAGGTGTGAGCACTGCAGAGTTTTTTGATGTTTAGCCTAGATATTAATTTTTCTCCTCTGAACAACAACGAAAACATCGCTGCAGGTATTAACTGGGCGGGCTGTGGCCCGTCTAGCCCAGGCCAGATATCCAGCCCAGATATTAATTTTTTTCAAGCTAAAAATGGCTAGCCCAGCTATACTTTTTTTAGGAATACCCAGGCAAGGTCAAGTTGTTATTCTCCACCCCGCTGGGCTGCAAATCTTTCCTAGGAGGGATGCATTAGGCTTAACAAGAAAATGGGCTTTAAGAAATAATAAATGGGATGTAATTATAAAAACTGGGCAGTAACTATAAAAAATGCAACAAACACATAATTACTTTATAAAATATTATTTTTGGATATTGAAAATTTTAATTTCATTAATTGTTGCGAGTGCAATGTTTTGTTGGATTTTTATGTAATATAAATTTATATTGAAAATGTATCTAATCTGACTAGAAATTTCGGGATAAAAATATTTCGGATCCCATCAAAATGTAGGAAATTTTATTGAATTCTGTTTTGAACGGTTGGTTGAAATGGGTTGTACTTTTAACAAACTGTAAATGGCCTGTAGTAAATTCCATTAGAATTCAAAAATGGGCTGCACATTCTTACAAATCTCAAATGGGTTATACGTTCTCTGCCACACACTTCTGGCCTTACTAAGTTGACGCGTCCCCTAAAAAAAGAGAGTTGGCACATATGCAAGGCTTTGTCAACTTATAGTCAACACACAGTTCTAGCAGCAGTGGCCGTTGAATGTCCATCCAACAGATGCCGTGCTTCTTCTTCAATCTAGGATATTCTAGCTTCACCCACCCAAAAAATGATTCCTCCCCCTGACATCTGGGGCGCACCATTTCAGAAGCTGACCTGTGGGCCTACTAAGTTGACGTACCAAGGGCTTGTCAACTTAGTCAATATAAATGATTCTAGCTGCAGTGACCGTACGATGTCCATCCAACGGCCGTCGTGCTTCTTCAACCTCTGGTCTTCTTGCTCCAACCGCCCAAAGCAGCGCCGGTCGTGCCGCCTGCTCCTGCCTCCCGTGGCCGACTGTGTTGCCGCAGAGACCTCACCACCCCCTACTACTCCCACCGCTGGCCAGGCCATCTCTCCACTCACCCACACCCCCTATTATTCTGCGGCGACGGCAGCCTCACACCGCAGCCGAACCAGTGAACCCTTGTACTCCTCTTCGTGTGGGCATCCACTGCCGTGTCTTCCCCGGCTGCGCGTCATCCCCTTCCTAGGCCTCGCCGCCGTCCACCGCCGTGGTGCTCTCGGCGCGGCGTGGTCAATGTGGTCAAGGAACGACTTCCATCGAACGTGGACTGTACGTGGAGAGGCTGACAGCTGGGTCCACGGCCGCAGCAAGAAAGTGCCTCCTTAGGCCAACTCCACCGCGCGACCCCATCTTGTCCGGGTGTGTCCGTTTGGGGTAAAACGGACGAATAGCATGGCCCAACGCGCGGCCTCAAACAGACAAATGTCCGAAATTCGTCCGTTTTCGACCCATCCCCGGCCCAAAGTTGCGCTCGGTTTGGGATGAAACAAACGCGCGCGGACGGCCACGACACACGCCCTTGTCCCTCCTGTGGCCCGCCTGTCGAGGACACTACCAGTCCCTCCCTCCCAACGCTTCAACCCTTCCTCTCCCGCCCCGCCCCGCCGCCGGCGCCGCCGCTATTCTCCGGCCGCCTCCACACCGCGCAGCCCCCGGCCGTCCATACCAAACCACGTGTAGACATGGCCGCCACCACACCCGCGCTTTTGCCGTAGTTTTGGCCATCGATCGAAGGAGGTTTGGCCGTCGCCGTCTTTGTCGGTGGCAAAGAAGAAACGACCGTCGGCGACGTACCAGCTTCCGACAGCTCCAAAGCGTCCAATGGCCGGCCGGCAACCACCCCTGCTGGGTCCAGTTGATCATCGCGGCCTCTTCGCCACCACGACCGCAAGGTGTTCGATAGTTTGCCCACAAAGGTATGGACAGTGGAGACAAGTTCTTCTTCCACCACTTCCTTTGTTCATCGGACGATTCATCGTCGGATGATGAAGATCTTGTGGTGGCTGCACTGGTCGTTCACGACCACATTCAACGGCAGCTTCCTCGGTACAAGGGGTCAGTGCCTGGCCGTGCTCCCAACCTGAACCGCAACAGGGAGAGAGGCCACACCCTGCTCTATGCCGATTACTTTCGAACAAACCGCTCTTCAAGCCGGATAAATTCCGTCGCCGTTTTTGAATGGCAAGGCATGTGTTCAATCATATTCGAGAGAGAGTGGTTGCTCATGACCCATACTTCAAGTGCAAGACGGATGCCCTTGGCAAGCTTGGGTTCTCCTCTTACCAGAAATGCACCGCGGCCGTCTGCATGCTTGCCTATGGAATTCCAGGCGATCTGGTGGATGAGTACGTGCGTATGAGCGAGACAACATGTCTGATGTCAATGTACAAGTTCTGCCAAGCTGTGATCGAGGTGTTTGGCCCAGAGTACTTGAGGCAGCCAACTGCCGCTGATACAGAGAGATTGTTGGCGATCAACGCAGCTAGAGGCTTTCCAGGCATGCTTGGCAGCATAGATTGTATGCACTGAGAGTGGAAGAACTGTCCATTTGCTTGGTAGGGCCAGTACAAGGGGCATGTCAGCGAGTGCACTGTCATATTAGAAGTTGTGGCATCGCAGGATCTCTGGATATGGCATTCTTTCTTCAGTATGGCAGGTTCTCACAATGATATCAACGTGCTGCAACGTTCTCCAGTCTCCGTGAGGCTTGCAGATGGCCGCTCCCCACCTGTCAACTTTGAGGTCAACGACCACCAGTACAACAAAGGATACTATCTAGCTGATGGTATATATCCTCAGTGGTCAACTTTTGTGAAGACAATCTCAAAGCCCGAAGGTGAGAAGAGAAAGAGATTTGCCCAAATGCAAGAGAGTGCTAGAAAGGATGTGTAACGTGCTTTTGGTGTGCTTCAATCCTGATGGGGCATCGTTCGATACCCTGCACTGTCATGGGATGAAAGGAAGCTTTGGGAGGTGATGACTGCTTGTGTGATCATGCACAACATGATCGTCGAGGACGAGCGTGATGACAGTATCTTCGACCAAGGATTTGACTATCAAGGTGACAATGTTGAGCCCCTGCATCAAGAACCGGCCACGTTTGATCAGTTCTGCCAGTTCCATCATGAGTTGCGTGATTGGCACACTCATAAGGCTCTTCAAAATGACTTGGTTGAGCACGTCTGGGAGCATATTGGCAACCGATAGATGTATTGGTTCGTTTTATGTTCATTCAAAACAATTTCGATTTGGTTGTAAAACTATCTTTATTAGAGACAATGTCAATTGGGTTGTAAAACTATTTTAATTTTCAAACAATTAATATTTGGACGTGCAAACTTGTTTTCATATGAAAATATGGGCATTTTAGGCCCTGTCGGACGAGATGGGGCAAAAGGATGCGGCCGCGCGCTGGGCGCACGGCCACCGCATCCCAGGACAGGCTCGTACACAACCCCATCCCCCTACCCAAATGGACAGAATCCGGACAAAACGGACGTCCGTTTGGGGTCGCGCGGTGGAGTTGGCTTTATTACGCGGAAAATAATGATTCCTTCACCTGACAGCTGGGACCCATCGGACGGGCCACTGTATTTCACGAAAAAAACATTTCCCCCTGACTGCTGGGACCCACCAGCTACATCTTCGCACGCAAGGAAGTGCGTCCAGAAAAAAATAGATGCACCCCCTGACTGATGTGACCCACCAGCTACATCTTCGCACGCAAGGAAGTGCCTGACAGTCGGGACCCACCTGGTCGAAGCGTACGTAGCGTTGTCATTCTGGTCGCGAACGTGTACGTACATACTGGTGGATGTAGAGGCACGCACGTGTCGTAGTAGAGGCGCACATGTGTCATAGTAGAGGCGCGCACGTGTCGTAGTAGAGGCGCGCACGTAGCATGTACACGTACGTACAATGGCCACTGTGCAAGAAAGAAAATACGGCCACATATGTGTATATACAGGCAGGGTTTCGAACGCCTACTCGCGCATACGTATGGCCATGGTCGTGTACATGGCTGGGTCGGAGCAGAGAAACATCATCGTCATCGTGTTCATGGGGAGACAATCGGCTGGATCGAAACGGAATGCGTCGTCGTGTTCATCGGGAGGGCTTGAACGGAACAGGCGATGGAAACGAGGCCTGGCGTACCGCAGAATGGAGGAAACAACCTTGTGTTAGACCGGACACATTCAAAACGGGATCATGTTCATCGGGAGGGGTCTAGCGTACTGCAAAACAGAAGAAACGGACCTCTTACAGTCGAAACGGGGGTCCTGTTGATCGGGAGGGGTGTGGCGTACCGCAAAATGGACGAAACAGACTTGTGTTGGAGCGCTACGGTCAAAACGGGGGTCCTGATCATCGGGAGGGGTGTGGCGTACCGCAAAACGGGACTCCACGGGATACTGTTCATCTCCACCGTCGACCTCCTCCAGCCTCATGGGCTACTGTGCATCCACCGTCGACCTCCTCCAGCCTCCACAGGCTCCTGTTCATCCAGCCTCCACGGCACGCTACTCCACCGGCTACTGTTCAACCACCCCTCCACGAGCTCCTGTTCAACAACCCCTCCACGGGCACCCCTCCATCGTCTACTGTTCATCCAACGCTCCATGGGGTCGTCCTGTTCATCCAGCCGTCCACGGGGTCCTGTTCATCCAGCCCCAACCGGCTCGATCGATCGGGGTCCTGTTCAACTAGAGGCAATGCCACGGGGTCCTGTTCATCCACCCTCACCGCTCACTGTTCATCCACCCCCCCCCCGCAACACGCACTGTTCATCCAAAGGCAGCATCGATCGGCTTCAGTTAGCAGCAGTAGCGAAGGAATCGCTCAATCGGGTTCAGTTAACAGCCATTGATCTATCGCTCGGGTTCAGTAACGCGTAGCCTGCAGTGCAATCGCTCGGGTTCAGTTAGAGCCAACGCCTCACTCGGGTTTAGTTAGAGCCAATGCCTCGCACACACGCGCGTACGTGTATGAGAGAAACACACATCGCTTATCCCCCGACCACCCACCGTAACCGGGAACTCCCTGAAATTTTCCTCGCACTTGCTTCTACCATAGTTTTTTCCGTCATGGACGGCCCAAAGAATGTCATGCAGCTGTGTCTCTGGCCCGCCCAAGACGAAAAGCCCATTTTCTGTCATGAATTTTGTCATAGAAGTAGGAGCCCACCACATCTATGATGATACCTGGTTTTGTCACAATTATCGTCATAGAAGTGTCATAAGTATGACAGAAAAAATTTTTGTTCCTCCCAAAATGTCACGGATGTGTCTTTTTTTTGTAGTGTCAACAGATTCTTTGCAGCCTTTGGTTTTGTGTCCACATCTTCCACATCTCTTGCACTTATAGTTCCTAGGACCAAGGCCCTTTCCTTCACTGGTATACCTTATCCTCTGCTTTCTTGGTCTGCCTGGTGGTCTGTTCTGAACAGGAGCACACAGCTTGAATCCTGGATCTACACAATCCCACTTTTGTTTGCCTTCTAGAGCTGGTAGATTGTCAGCATAAGTTGCTCTAAACATCTCAACTGAGTAATATTTGTGGACATACTAATCTATTCCACTTGCTTCACCTCTTAGAGCAGTGATGGAAAAAGGGCATGGATGTAGGGTTTACCAGTGATCTGCCACTGCCTACAACTGCAAGACCACTTCTCTAAGTCAACAGGATACCTCCATTCTCTTTTCTCTCTGTCAGTAGTAGTCACCTCCGCCTCTGTTGGGCTTCTCCTATCTATACTCATTTCCAAACCTTTAGTCTTCTCCATCAAAACCTTCATTACTACTGGTATGATGTAGTGCCCAATGCAATGGTCAGTGGCAAATATGTTTCTTAAGTCAAATTTCTCCATGATGTATTGCCTAATCTTGTCTAGCAAGTCAACTATGTGAGGACTCTTTTATTTCCTGATTCTTGAGTTGAATGATTGAGCAAGGTTGTTGTTCACATAGTCAACCTTGCACATCTCATTGAAATCAGCTCTTGCCCAGATTTTTATGTGGTGCTCCTCCAGAAATTCCTTCACTTTGGGTTTGCTTTTGAGCTGGTTCAGATGATAATTATGCTTCTTGATACTGTAGGTCAGTGAACAAGGCCATAAGTTATCATCATAGAACTTCCCCTTAAATTTCTTACTGAAATTCTGAGCCAAGTGTCTCATACACTCTCTATGTTCCACTCCAGGGTACACATCATCAATAGCAGTTTCCAATCCCTTGCAAGCATCAGTATGTATCACTAAACCTTCTGGATGACCTAGCATTTTCTTCAGGTTTGTGAAAAACCATGTCCAACTCTCAGTAGACTCCACTTTTAGAACACCATAAGCAACTGGAATCAACCAGTTGTGTCCATGAGGGAGTCTTGGATTAAGGGTCCTCGGACAACCGGACTATTAACATGGGCCGGACTGTTGGGCTATGAAGATACAAGACAGAAGACTTCTTCCCGTGTCCGGATGGGACTCTCCTTTGCGTGGATGGCAAGCTTGATGATTCAGATATGTAGATTCCTTTCTGTAACCGACTTTGTGTAACCCTAGCCCCCTCCGATGTCTATATAAACCGGAGGGTTTAGTCCGTACAGACAACTACAATCATAAACATAGGATAGACTTCTAGGGTTTTAGCCATTACGATCTCGTGGTAGATCAACTCATGTAACACTCATATTCATCAAGATCAATCAAGCAGGAAGTAGGGTATTACCTCCATAGAGATGGCCCGAACCTGGGTAAACATTGTGTCCCCCGCCTCCTGTTACCATTAACCTTAGATGCACAGTTCGGGACCCCCTACCTGAGATCCGCCGGTTTTGACACCGACATTGAGAGTTCCACTGTGACGTCAAAAAAGGATTGATGGTTTGCCTTGTTATCAAGGACAGTATCACCTCCGGAGGAGCGTTGGCCTTAGGCTAAACCCTCCGACTGGGCGGTTTTACCATGACCGCCCGTTCGGCCATTGCACCGACGATGACTTCTCGGGTCATCAAAAATCGCCTTTGTGTTGATTCCGAATTCTCCAAACAGATGGATCCCATGGAGCTGTCATCTTTAAACGAACTCCTGGATCGTTTCGCCGCCTTGGGGGTTGCTACATACTACGATTGGATTGGGCTTAAACCCGACCAGAGAGAAATCAAATCTCCGCCGATCACCCATCAGATAGCGGTAGTGGAGGAGCAGTACAACAATTCTCCCTCTATATTGAGGACGAACTATGTTCGGATTTCCAAGCTCGGAGAGCCGGATACTGGTCCATGGAAGGACGTGCCCCTTCCTCCGAATTTGGAGTTGGACTGTGGACCTGAAAAATTGGTTGATATCCCAGAGCCCGAACTGTTAAGCTCAGAAGTTTCTCAGAGTCCGGATCCCAAATCGGGTTAGGGTTCGGATTTGATTCCACCCACCCACCCAGATATACGCGATCTTATGAACATCAGATAGCAGCCTCAAGAAACAGTCCATCACTTTTGGGCGAGATTCCACCTTGTCAAAGACAAGGTCAAAGACTACCGCGATGAAGACGCAATCTCATTATTCTGCAAAAATTGCATGAACGAGGGAATCCTTAATTCCATCAACCGCCGTCACGTATTACACTTTGCTGACTTGGCAACCATAGTACAGAAGTACTGCACAATGGAAAGCGCCTGGAAAACCCATGCATCTTCTTGGGAGCCGCCGATTCCTACCCAACCCCCCCTCCGAACAAAGAGGACGCACCCTCGTCGATCGCCTGATCCAATAGTAAAAAAATCGAAGCCCATTACAGGGCGCGAAACCGTTCTGGAGGGATGGCTCGATAGGTCATGCAAAATACACACAACACCGGATAACGTACCAACCCACAACCTTAGAGCATGTTGGATACTCCGGCAAGTGGCCAAGAGAGGCGAGGATCTCCTCACCAAAAATGCCGCAGAGCAACATCCCACGAAGGACAAGACTCTACAGTATTGACAGTCTTCGAGACTTTCGCCTCAAACAATAGGTGCAAAAGGGCACTGCGCAGCCTCGCTGACATCTGCCAAGTCGCAGCAATAAACCCTTGGAACGACACGGCCATAACTTTCAATGCTAGTGACGAACCAAAATTCAGAACAGTCTGGGCACCAGCCGCATTGGTCCTCAGTCCAATCGTGGATGGTTTTAGGCTTACCAAAGTACTCATGGACAACGGCAGTGGACTAAACCTCATTTACAAGGAAACTCTCAACAAAATGGAAATAGACAGGAGCCGCATTGAGCAAAGTAGCATGACCTTCTGAGGAATAATTCCTAGTTGAGAGGCGCGATGCGTGGGAAAAATCACACTCAATGTGGTATTCGGCACGCCAGAGAATTACCGGTCCGAAGAGATAACCTTTCAAGTGGCCCCTTTCAATAGTGGATATCACACCTTATTAGGGCGAGACGCGTCTGCATGCTTCCAAGCTATACCCCATTACGGGTACATGAAGCTTAAGATGCCCGGGCCCAATGGTATTATCACTCTTGCCAGTGATCTGGACATAGCACTCCGCGCCGAAAACAAAACCGCAGCCGTAGCCCTCGAGGCATGTCTGAAGCCCTCGCGGCCGAAGAGTTAACCACATTGCGCTCCACGGTGGACAAGGATAACATGATCCTAGACAAGCGACCCAAATCCACCTCCTTTAAACCAGCAGATGAAATAGTCAAATTCCAAGTTCACCCGATGGACCCCAAGAAGACAACACCCATCGGGGCACAATTGGATCTGACGGTTGACGCAGCACTACAAGCGTTCCTACGCGAAAATTGGGACATATTCGCCTGGCATCCTTCTGATATGCCAGGGATCCCACATAGGCTGGCCAAACACAGCCTCAATATATTGAAGGGATATAAGCCAGTAAAGCAAACAGTGCGGCGCTTTTCAGAACCCAAACGACAAGCTATGGGGGAGGAGTTAGCCAAGTTACTCGAGGCCAGATTCATCAGAGAAATAAAACACCCGGACTAGCTAGCAAACCTGGTGATGGTACCAAAGAAGGATAAATCCTAGCGCCTATGTGTCAATTTCAAAGACCTCAACAAGGCCTGCCCTAAAGATCCCTTCCCCCTCCCATGAATCAATCAGATTATCGATGCTACCACAGGACACGACTCACTGTGTTTCCTCGACGCATACTCCGGATACCATAAAATCATTATGAAGGAGTCCGACAAAGCCGCAATGGCATTTATCACCTCATACGGGCCTTTCTGCTTCAACACTATGCCCTTCGGGCTCAAAAACGCCGGTGCCACCTACCAACGCATGATTCAAACATGCCTGGAGAAACAAATCAGGAAGACAGTTGAAGCATACGTGGATGACGTAGTCATCAAAACTAGGCACGTCGAGTCATTAATAGACGATCTGCATCTCACATTCGACAACCTCCAAACATATGACATCAAGCTCAATCCGGAAAAGTGTGTTTTCGGTGTTCGCGCTAGAAAACTGCTGGGCTTCATCGTTTCCAATAGGAGAATTGAGGCGAACGCAGCTAAAATCCGAGCTTTGTCACAGTTGGCTACGCCAACAGATCTCAAACAAGTCCAAAAACTATCCGGATGTGTGGGAGCTTTAAGACACTTTATCTCCAGACTAGGAGAAAAGGCATTGCCACTCTATCGCCTTCTCCAACGCACCGTTCACTTCGAGTGGACGGATGTGGCGACGGCCGGACTGGAAGAAATAAAGGCTCTTCTAGCAAGCAACTCAATCCTGGCCGCGCCGAACATCGGCGAACCCATGTTATTATACATATCGGCCACACATCAAGTCATAAGTGCGGTTCTCGTTGTTGAACGAGAGGAGGACGGACACAAATTCCCGCTTCAGAAGCCGGTCTACTACGTATCCACTGTCCTCACATCACGCAAAGCATGGTACCCTCATTAGCAAAAAATTGCATATGCGGTCTTCATGGCATCCCGGAAGCTACGACACTACTTTCAAGAGTGCTCAATAATGGTGGCCTCCGAGGTACCACTCAATGACATAATAAACAACCGCGACGCTACGGGCCGGATTGCCAAGTGGGCCATTGAGCTCCTCCCATTCGACATAACATACAAACCGCGCCAGGCCATTAAATCTCAAGTACTGGCCGACTTCCTTGCCGAATGGACAGAGGTCGAACTCCCTAAAGAGTTCGGCACATATTCCGACTGGGTCATGCACTTCGACGGCTCCAAAATGTTGGAAGGCTTGGGAGCAGGAGTTATCTTAACATCCCCTGTCGGTGTCAAAACCGGCGGATCTCGGGTAGGGGGTCCCGAACTGTGCGTCTAGGCGGATGGTAACAGGAGACAAGGGACACGATGTTTTTACCCAGGTTCGGGCCCTCTCTATGGAGGTAAAACCCTACTCCTGCTTGATTAATATTGATGATATGGGTAGTACAAAAGTAGATCTACCACGAGATCAGAGAGGCTAAACCCTAGAAGCTAGCCTATGGTATGATTGTTGTTTGTCCTACAGACTAAAACCCTCTGGTTTATATAGACACCGGAGAGGGCTAGGGTTACACAGAGTCGGTTACAATGGGAGGAGATCTACATATCCGTATCGCCAAACTTGCCTTCCACGCCAAGGAAAGTCCCATCCGGACACGGGACGAAGTCTTCAATCTTGTATCTTCATAGTCCAGGAGTCCGGCCAAAGTATATAGTCCGGTCATCCAGATACCCCCTAATCCAGGACTCCCTCAGTAGCCCCTGAACCAGGCTTCAATGACGACGAGTCCGGCGTGCTGATTGTCTTCGGCATTGCAAGGCGGGTTCCTCCTCCGAATACTTCATAGAAGATTTTGAACACAAGGATAGTGTCCGGCTAAACAAGTTCCACATACCACCGTAGAGAGAATAATATTTGCACAAATATAATCTGCTGACGTATTCCGCTGCGTGACATCACACCACGGCCAAGCCTTTATTCGAATCGTTTTACTGTCCCACCTCAGCACGTTTAGCGAGGTGGTTTCCTTGGCACGTCTTGTCGAAGCAGAGATTGTGTCCCCTTATTCCGGGATTCTCATCAATACGGGCGTGGGTAGCCCAACCGTGCCATTAATCACGGCGCTTGGGAGATAAGCAAGTTTTACCAGGCTGGTGGGGGCTCATAGTTTCGTCCGCCCGTATAAGGGGATAAGGATCTACCTTTTTCATCTACACCTTCTTCCTCCTTCGCTTATCCATTTCCGCGCACTTGAGCTCCAGCGCCCAAGTCCGCACTTCCCACCTCAACCTTCTCCAACCATGTCCGGAGCGGGAGGCAGGTGGATGGCCTCCTCCGTCATGGAGGGGCACATCGAAAAGTTGAGGAAAGCCGGATACTTGTCCAACGACATTGCGCACTGGCTCCCAGACAAGGGGTAGCTCATTCCCACCCCAGGCCCCATGAGAGGGTGGTGTTCCTC
The DNA here is from genome assembly GCF_018294505.1 of Triticum aestivum. Lineage (NCBI taxonomy): Eukaryota > Viridiplantae > Streptophyta > Magnoliopsida > Poales > Poaceae > Triticum > Triticum aestivum. The sequence continues at coordinate 643,779,609 of NC_057807.1, forward strand.
CCCCATTTCCTCCGTGGACTAGGCTTCCCACTCCACCCATTTGTCCAGGGGCTCATGTTCTACTATGGCCTGGATTTCCACGATCTGGCCCCAAACTTCATCCTCAACATCTCGGCGTTTATCGTCGTGTGCGAGGTCTTCCTCCGCATCAAGCCCCACTTCGGCTTATGGCTGAAGATCTTCAATGTCAAGCTGAAGGTAGTGGGCGGCCAGCAGGCAGAGTGCGGAGGCGCCATGGTGGGCAAGATGCCCAACGTCACATGGCTCGAGGGCTCCTTTGTGGAAACCATCAAAGGGTGGCAATCGGGGTGGTTCTACATCACCGAGCCGCATGACCCTGAATGGGCAGCGGCCCCCAAATTCTGATCTGGCATCCCCACACGGCTCACCTCCTGGAAAGAGACGGGACTGTCGTGGGGTAATTCGAGAGAGCTGACCGGACTCCAAACCTGCGTCAAAGACCTGATTGACAAGAAGGTTAAACTTGTCATCATAGTCGAGGTCATGCTCTTCCGCCGGATCCTCCCGTGTCAACGACGGGCTTTTAACTTGTGGGAGTTCGACCCGGCCTAGCACCAAACTTTGTCCAGGCTCTTTGACACAACGCACGAAGATGCCTGGAAGGTGCTATTCAAGGGCACCGAGGTTCCCCCTCCCATTGCTGAGGATGACGGATTCTGCGCGAAGTGCCAAGCCAGCGCGGTAAGCTTGTTTTACCCATTACAAGATACTTGTTTTTCATAGTTTGACTCTATGCAGGATCTAAGCTCCCATTCCTTTAACAGGACTGGCAGAAGAAGTCCGGACAGATCGACTGTCCGGCTCCTTTGCCCGAAGGCCCAGCAGATGCCCGCTTGGCGAAGCTGCTGGTCCCGGCACCTCACGTGGTGCTGGAGAAGAAGGCCAAGAAGAAGGCCACGGGAACTCGAAAGAGCTCCCGGCGCCTGGTGGTGTCGGATTCATTGCCCGACGACTCCGAAGCGCACTCCTCCCACGAAGACGAGGAGGAGGAAGAAGAGGCCTCTTCCCCCTCCAATGGGGGGAGGAAATAAAAGGAAGGCCACCCCAACTAGGGGGGACGGAGGGTCCAAGAAGGGAAAGACCGTTCTCCCGGACTACTCCACCAACACCGACGACGGCGAAGAGGAGTGGCCATCGAGGGCCAAGCCCCTGGCAAAATCATAAGTATCTGGATACCAGAATAAATCATGGTGTTCCTTTACTGCACAGTATCTTCTAACGCCGAACATAATCATGCAGTCCGCCCAAGGCCCGGCTCGACGCTTCGTCGAGGGGATCCCTGGATTCGTCGGATGTGAATAGTCTTTCACTCCCGACTGCTACCACCCCTCGCCCCACGGACGATGCCGAGGTGGAGTCCCAAAAGGGGCCGAGCCAGGAGGAGGTAGCCCCGGAGGCGCCGCAAGGCGACCTTCCGGACTCCAGGCACAAAGGGGATAAAACCCCAAAGGGCTCTAATTCCGGCCCTGGGCCGGACACCGCACCGGAACCTTCAGTGGTTCCGGAGTCCGGCAGGCGGCCCCCTCGTAAGAAGGGCAAGCCTATGACGCCGGTGACCTCCGTCCAACCGGAGGCACCGGATAATTTGCTGGAGGTGCTTAACGGCGCCTCCATCGATGAGGAGCACTGCACTATTATGAGTGCGGTGATCCAGAAGGTTCAGTCTGCCAAGAGCGGGCTGACGGAAGCCTGTGCCAGCCTTCTAACAGGCTTTGAGGTATGTATTTAAGATCTGTAAAAATATTACTGCATAGACAGTAGCCCCTGATGCTCAGTTTGGTGTTTGGAAAGAAAAGCCAAACTGAGGATCTGAAAAGATATATGCAGGTGTCTAACAGAAGTATGTCAATATGGGAATGCAGGTTGCGCTGCTGACCTCTGTCGCACTGACTGTAGAGGTCGATGCATTAAAGCAGAGCCTCGAGCGGTCCGAGAACAAGCTCGACCTTGCCAAGAAGTAGCTCGAGGACAAGGAAGGTAAGTAATACCTTATGTAAGTATATAAAAAGATCTTGTTGCAAATAACGACAGGACGAACATGGTTATTACAGGGGCCACAACCGAGGTGGCGACCCTGAAGGAAGCGCTGTCCAAGGCCGAAGACAATGCGGCCGTGGAGCGCACTGAGCGAGAAAAGCAGGAGGCGCAGGGGGTGAGGTGCAGCAAGAGCTCCACGCTCTTGTGAAAAAACACGAGAGTTTGGAGCTTGACTGAAAGACTCGAGAGTCCGAGCTTGTCGCGACCCTTGAGAGCGCCAAATCTGCCAAAGCCTAAGCCCAAAAAGCCCTCCAGGAAATTGAGGCGATGAAGAAGATAGCGGCGGGTAAGGCATTCTTTATGCAAAGCAAGCATGTGAAAGTGAATTACTTGTTACTTACCCGAGTCCGAAGCTCTCCAGGAGCATTCGCAGATCTACCCCGCAGTGTGTCCGATGCTGCCACATTCTACCGAGCCAAGGAAGGGAGCTCGACGGAGAAGGTGTTCTGGTCCCAGTATGTTAAGGCCGGACACCCGGTGCCCTTGAGCGACCAACTGAAGCAGCTGGTCGGGCTCCATAAGGTGACCGAACAGGCCGTGAAGGGCCTTATAGTCCGGCTATGGCCTGGGAAGGTCATGTCTGGGAGCTACTTTGGGCTAGTGAGGTGGCTGGTGGATGCTTGTCCATGGGTTGAAGTCATCAAGTGCTCCGTGTGCATCGAAGGTGCCCGTTAGGCCCTTGCCCGTGTTAAAGTACACTGGGGCAAGCTGGATGCTGAGAAGCTGGTGAAAGAGGGGCCACCGGAGAAGAAGGAGCATCGCAAGCCCGAGATGTATTATGAGGGCGTCCTGAAGGGTGCCCGCCTTGTGGCGAATGAATGTTCCAAAGATGTAATATTTGAGTAAACTCGCTCGTGTTATCTTGTGCGCTGAAGACTTGTTCATATGCGCTAAGCAACGCTTTTTGAATTTAAAATATTGCCTTATGTGCGGCCATTTATCAAATCTGAGAGATGGCGAGTCATCGGCTTCTACCCCATGCCACGAGTGCTGGGGTGTTCGGGATAAACCTGAGCGCTCTTGTTCCCATTCTTGGGTCCTTCGAGGGAGGCGCTCAGCACGACGAACAAGGCAATCGGACTATAATGCTTTATCACTCTCACTTAGCCATAGAATTCTATAATTTTAAATTTCGGTGAAGCCCCTAGTATTCGGAAGACCGAGTTCAGGGCGCTATCCACGCCTAGGCCGGACAAAGCCAGCTCCTCGCTCTAAGCGGCATAAGTCTTTAGGGACTCAAAAACCTCTCGAACAGCGACCGGCTCTCACCCTATCATGACGGTCAGTTTTAGCTTTCTCTACTGAGGTGCTTAACCCAGCTCAACTGGGGCACAATTGCAGTAGTTCTCCCACCGCTACCTTAGCCGATATAACAGAACGTAAGGTACCAAAACATGGGAGCCGGGCAAACCCAACTATTGACCCAAGACATGATTCGGAGCCGATGCATATAATGCTATAAGTTCGGGGTGCCGCACTCGTGAGAGTGTTCGGACTTCTCACACCATATTCTGGGGTACTTAAGCCCCTGGTGTATTGGCCGTACCAAAGTGCACAGTTGCATAATGTCATAAATGAACATATTTACATAAAAAGTGAATGCAATAACAGACAAGAGCTATGTATTGTTTATTAAAAGGCTACTGTGAGAGCAGAGCGATACAAATAGTGCGATAAGCAAGAGATGGGATTATTTGACATGTCCCCCTCCAGGGGCAAGGTGCGAGACTTTATGTAAGACAGGAATTTAGCACGTTATATAGACCACCTGGACGTTCGACGTAGCTTGTTGCTTCCCTGGCTATTGTATCGTGAGTTCGGCAATTGTACTGCCGGACAGGCCTTCCGGATAGTGGGGTCCTGAAAGTAAAAAAAAAAGAATGACAAAATCGGGAGCCCCTAGTGCGGTTGAGCCGCATTTTGGGCGTGCCGTGGTTGTGCCCCTCCCCTTATGCCCATGGTATTTCCATAGCGTAATTATGTACGCGTAGTACTGGTTTCGCAATTTCGCGAGGGCTGGGGTTGGGGCCGCACTGCTACACTTGCTCGGAACGTGCCAGGCGGTCTTGCTGTAGGTTACTTTGGACGCGCTTGACGGTGTGCGGACGTTTAATAGCTGGACTAGAGAATTGCCTTGAGAGGCTACTTTGTACTTCCGTCGCGAGGGCCACCGTATGCTCCTCCGTTCAGAGAGAGCGTTCGGTGTTTCCATTAACCTAATGACTCCTCGAGGGCCTGGCATCTTGAGCTTGAGGTATGCATAGTGCGGCACCGCATTGAACTTTGCAAATGCGGTTCGTCCGAGCAGCGCGTGATAGCCGCTGCGGAACGGGACTATGTCGAAGATTAACTCCTCGCTTCAGAAATTATCCAGGCATCCGAAGACCACTTCGAGTGTAACTGAGCCTGTATAGTTGGCCTCTACACCTGGAATGACGCCTTTAAAGGTCCTCTTTGTGGGTTTAATCCTTGAGGGATCTATGCCCATTTTTCGCACTATATCCTGATAAAGCAGGTTCAGGTTGCTGCCACCGTCCATAAGGACTCTAGTGAGGTGAAATCCGTCAATGATTGGGTCTAGAACCAATGTAGCGAATCCGCCGTGGCGGATGCTAGTGGGTGGTCCCTTCGATCAAATGTGATCGGGCAGGAGGACCATGGGTTGAACTTTGGGACGACTGGCTCCAACGCATATACATCCCTGAGTGCACGCTTTCGTTCCCTTTTGGGGATGTGGGTTGCGTATATCATGTTCACCGTCTGCACTTTATGGGGGAAAGCCCTTCTGTCCCCTATTGTTTGGCGGCCGGGGCTCCTCCTCGTCATCGCTATGCAGCCCCTTGTCTTTGTTTTCGGCACTTAACTTGCCTGCCTGCTTGAACACCCAACAATCCCTGTTGGTGTGATTGGCTGATTTTTCGGGGGTGGCGTGTATCTGGCGCAAGCGATAGAGTATTCGGTCCAAATTGGACGGGCCCGGAGTACTTCTTTTGAATGGCTTTTTTCGCTGACCGGGTTTAGAGCCTCGGAATCCGCCATTAACTGTCGTATCCTCCGCATTGTCGTTGTTAATGCGGCGCTTGTGTTTGTTGCGATGCGACCTGCCATTGTTGTCCTTGGTATCCGAATTACCAGGGCTCTTGGTCATGTTATTACTACGAGCTAGCCAGCTGTCTTCTCGCGCGCAAAAGCGGGTCATGAGTGTTGTGAGGGCTACCATGGATTTCGGCTTTTCCTGTCCTAGGTGCCAGGCAAGCCATTCATCACGGATGTTATGTTTGAAGGCTGCGAGGGCCTCTGCGTCCGGACAGTCGACTATTTGATTTTTCTTGGTTAGGAACCGTGTCCAGAATTGTCTGGCCGATTCATCTGGCTGCTGAATGATGTGGCTTAGGTCATCGTCGTCCGGTGGTCGCACATAGGTGCCCTGGAAATTGTCGAGGAATGCAGCTTCCAGGTCCTCCCAGCAACTAATTGACTCTGCTGGCAAGCTATTAAGCCAATGCCGAGCTGGTCCTTTAAGCTTGAGTGGGAGGTATTTGATAGCGTGTAGATCATCACCGCGGGCCATGTGGATATGAAGGAGATAGTCCTCGATCCATACCGCGGGATCTGTTGTGCCATCGTATGATTCGATGTTTATGGGTTTAAAACCCTCGGGGATTTGATGATCCATTACTTCATCTGTGAAGCATAGTGGGTGTGCGGCGCCTCTATACTGGGCTATATCATGACGTAGCTCAAATGAGCCTTGTCTGCTATGTTCGGCCTGGCCGTATTTGCCATATCCGTCATGACGGTTATCATCACGTGTCGTGGGGCGCTCATGCGATCCGTAGATCGATCTTGTTTGCCTTGCCTTGTCCTCCAATATGTCTCGCAGGTCTGGCGCATTTCCCCATGCCTTGGTATTTTTTGAGCGACGCCGGGGTGCGGCTTGAGTGGATGGCCGAGAGGCCTCTCTGTCGCGGCCATGAGGTGGCCGGTCGGTCGCGTCGTGCGCTGGTGATGTAGGTTTAGGTGCTTCCTCCTCTAATCGGGGTAGCAGCCTGCGCTTTGGGTAGCTCTTGGTGGGGCATTCGAGTTCGTACTCCTTGGCTGCAAGGACTTCAGTCCATCTGTCGGCTAGCAAGTCTTGGTCAACTCTGAGTTGTTGCTGTTTTTTCTTGAGGCTGCTTGCCGTGGCCATAAGCCTGCATTTGAAACGCTCTTGTTCGACGGGATCCTCAGGCATGACAAATTCGTCGTCGTCGAGGCTTGCCTCATCTTCGAAGGGAGGCATGTAATTATCATCCTCTACCTCTCTGTCTGCCGCTCTCTCATGAGGGCTGGTTTCTCCATCCTCCTGTGCTGAATCCTGCTGGGGAGGGGTTGTCTTCGGCACTGTCCGGGGTGTTATTATCTCCCGTGCCGGAATCGCCGTTTTTGCTTTGGCGGGATTTAGAGCGGTGCCGCTGACGTCGGTGCTTAGGCTGCTTCTTGGAGGGGTCATCCTCCTTTGTTCCATCGCCATTCCCTTCTTTTGGGGTGTCCACCATGTATATGTCGTATGACGAGGTGGCCTTCCAGTGCCCTATAGGCGCTGGTTCTTGGTTGTCTCCTTCATCGGCGTCTGTACCGTCGATGTCTTCGGAGTCGAAGTCGATCATGTCGGTTAAATCATCGACAGTGGCTACGAAGAGGGTGGTGGGTGGGCTTTGAATTTCTTCGTCGTCCGCATCCCAACCATGCTGACCATAGTCCGGCCAGGGCTCTCCTGATAAAGAGAGAGACTTTAGTGAATTCAGAATGTCGCCGAAGGGCGAGTGCTGAAAGATTTCCGCGGCGGCGAACTCCATGATCGGCGCCCAATCGGGTTCGATCGGCAGGGCGCAGGAGGTTCGGAGTCCGGACAGGAGTCCCGCACCTTGGAGTCGCGAGCTTCGCAAAGGACAAGGCTGGTGTTTGGCTCGATCGCCGTAGAGATTGCAGCCCTTGAGGCGGTGTCCAGCCACCCGTCCTCGATTGGCGCAGTCGGCTCCGAACTAAGGGTTAGAGCGGACACTGGGGCGGCCTCCTGGGCACTGTTCAGCGGCAGAGCTAGATCATGCCCATCGTGACAGTGCGGCGCGCTCGGCTGTGGCTCGAACCCGTCGAAGATCAAGTTTCCGCGGATGTCAGCCGTGTAGTTCAAACTTCCAAATCTGACCTGATGGCGAGGGGCATAGCTTTCGATCTGCTCCAGATGGCCAAGCGAATTGGCCCGCAGTGCAAAGCCGCCGAATACGAAGATCTGTCCGGGGAGAAAAGTCTCACCCTGGACCGCGTCATTGTTGATGATCGGAGGAGCCATCGGGCCTAAAGATGATGACACAGAGGAACTCTCAATGAAAGCACCAATGTCGGTGTCAAAACCGGCGGATCTCGGGTAGGGGGTCCCAAACTGTGCGTCTAGGCGGATGGTAATAGGAGACAAGGGACACGATGTTTTTACCCAGGTTCGGGCCCTCTCGATGGAGGTAAAACCCTACTCCTGCTTGATTAATATTGATGATATGGGTAGTACAAAAGTAGATCTACCACGAGATCAGAGAGGCTAAACCCTAGAAGCTATCCTATGTTATGATTGTTGTTCGTCCTACAGACTAAAACCCTCCGGTTTATATAGACATCGGAGAGGGCTAGGGTTACACAGAGTCGGTTACAATGGGAGGAGATCTACATATCCATATCGCCAAGCTTGCCTTCCACGCCAAGGAAAGTCCCATCCGGACACGGGACAAAGTCTTCAATCTTGTATCTTCATAGTCCAGGAGTCTGGCCAAAGTATATAGTCCGGTCATCCGGTCACCCCCTAATCCAGGACTCCATCATCCCCCACCGGAGATATAGTTCAGTATGTACTCCAAATATTATACACAGTCTCCAACAATGCAACCGAATACGAGGCCTTGTTGCATGGTCTTCAGATGGTTGTCTCCATGGGCATACAACGCCTAGAAGTGCGCGGGGATTCAAACCTCACAATATCCCAAATAAATGGAGATTTTGATGCCAAAGATCCAAAGATGGCGGCTTACCGTAACGCCGTTCTCAAAATGTCAGCTCGGTTCGAGGGGCTCGAGTTTCACCATGTGGCTCGAGAAAGCAATCAAGCGGTGGATGTCCTTGCTCGCATCGGTGCCAACCGCGATCCCGTCCCACCTAATATCTTTTTGGAAAGGCTTTTCAAGCCATCCGTGGTGTGGCAAGGGGTGAGCGGCTCCAATTTCGAACACACCGACATCATTGGGGGCCCAGCCACCGAAATTACACCATCGGCCCATCTCATCATGGCAGTCATTGCCCCATGGAACGAACCCTTCTTGGCCTACCTTAATAGGCGAGAACTCCCCGAGGATCAGAATGAGGCGCGATGCATTGTGCGGCGCTCTAAAGCCTACAAGGTTCACGAGGGAGAACTTTACAAGAAAAGTGCTACCGGAGTACTCCAAAGATGTATCTCCGAGGAAGAAGGGAGGCAGCTCTTGGCTGAAATTCATGCTGGTCTCGGTGGTCACCACGCCGCAGCTTGGGCCCTTGTAAGCAAGGCCTTCATTACAGGTTTCTGTTGGCCAATGGCCCGAGCAAATTCACAGGACCTTGTCCAACATTGCGTCGGATGCCAGCTTTTCGCCAACCAAAGCCACATGTCACCCACTGCTCTACAAACAATCCCCATCACATGGCCTTTTGCGGTCTCGGGGATTGATATGGTCGGACCCCTTAAAGGAGGAAGCCATAAGAAAACATATCTGTTGGTCATGGTGGATAAATTCACTAAGTGGATAGAAGCAAAACCAGTCAAAACGGCCAAAGCCGGACCAGTGATAGATTTTATATCCGGTGTTGTGCAACGTTATGGTGTTCCACATAGCGTCATCACCGATAACGGCTCCAATTTCACAGCCGATGAGGTGAAAACTTGGTGTGCTAATCTGGGCATCAAGCTCAATTATGCCTCCGTCTATCACCCACAAACCAACGGTCGAGTCGAATGAGCCAATGGTCTTATTACGAGCGGCATTAAACCCAGACTAGTGCGGTCTTTGACAGAATCAGACAAGCACTGGGTCGAGGAGCTCGACTCCGTACTCTGGGGGCTGCGGACCACGCCCAATAGCTCTACCGGATATACACCTTTTTTCATGGTGTACGGTGCAGAGGTTGTGTTACCCTGGGACATTATTCATGACTCACCTCGAGTGCGCATGTATGAAGAGAGAGAGAGGACAAACTTGATTGGCAGGACAGCTTAGATGCCCTAGAGGAGGTGTGCGACGTTGCAAAAGCACATTCCACATTTTATCAACAACATGCCCGCAGATATCAAAGCAGAGAAGCACGGGCCAAGACTTATAATGTTGGAGAACTCGTTCTACGCTTGACGGAGAAGAAAAAGGATAAACTCAAGCCCAAGTGGGAGGGTCCCTTCATCATTGACGAAGTCCTTACCGGAGGAGCGTACTGCCTGTATGCTGCATCAGACAATCGCCTAGAGCCGAACCCATGGAACGCGGCCAGACTCCAAAGATTCTATGCCTAGCGTCGGACTCTTCGTTCGTCTCCTTTTTACCCTTTTATTTCCATTATTTATTTTCCTCTCTTTTCACATTTTCTTTCTTTAAGCTTTAAAGCTCTCATGCGGCTAAGCCGTACAACTATGATGCACACATCCTAAAATATGTACGTCAATTATACCTGGGGGCTTCTTGTATAGAAGCTTATTATTATTATTATTATCCGAGCATCAAGCTCACCACATATTTGTCTTTTCCACGTATGTACCTTTTCTTTGCCATTATATGCATCGATATGACTTAAGTTTTGGCCAAGCTGGGTTGCCTGGCTCCTATGCTTATGCCCTAAGTTCCCATTAGTTCGGCTAGGGCATAAAGGGAGCACCTCTGCGATTGATACTGGCGAGTCATCCGGATGTGTACCTCAGACTGGGTGAAGCCAAAAGCTAGCGTTCTTAAGGGAATATTGGATCGGCGGACTAAAGATGTTTTTTACTCGTTACACTATGAACCCCCAGATGTTACGTATGTTGTGGTTTTTCAATCACAGTTCGGACATGCACATTAGCGCATGCGGACCGAGGGAAAGGAACCCTTAACAGAACTATTCTCTGGAAGATGTTTCTTACGATTAAAAATGTAATATAACATAGCTAGCCGGTTACTTGTCTGTTCAAGAAACTATGACCCCTACACGTGGTTTCCACGCATACCCTGGTATATATTACTGAGCGAGTATTCGGAAGCACTCTGCACCTTTGGGTCTAGAGGTTGAAACAAAAAGGTCCGCCATGACATTTGCTTTATAATCTGGCTAGGGATAGATTTGTCAATTGAAGTACATAGTCACTTGGACTCAAAAACTTATTCCTCTATGCCCTCCAACTGGCTATCTAGCCTACAATCTTGTTGGGAATACTTGGCAGCTACTTGTACCTGGTCATATACCAAACTAACAGGAATTTCTTTTCCATCTGACCCAAAAGATATGACCCGGGCCATGTGATTCGGGTCAAGCTTGGTATACCGTGTTTTCACCATGGCCCAGGCCTCTCGCGCACCTTCCTGGCAGGCCGATATCTTCCATAATCAGAAGCACCGCCGCGCTCCCTTGAGTATCTATACAAGCTCCTCCATACTTCCTGGAGGGGAGTCGGATGGCCATAAGGCCTTGGCAATACTTTGCATCGCCTGCCGAGCTCTCTCGTGCATTTGCGATAGCTCTTGTAGCAAATCGCCCAAAGATCCGGGCATCTCCTCTTCGGGATGGCCGGTCAGCATACCTACAGACATAACTCTATCAGTTCCTTTCCTCGCTGAACTATGTAAAGGTAAGTTCAAACACATACTAAATATGCCGCCTCATAGCTTCTTATTTTCCTTAACGGAGTCAGCTAGTTGGGCCCGAACATCTTTTAGTTCAACACCCAGCTCGGTGTTGGCATCCTGGAGTTTGTTCTTCTCCTCCCTCACCCTTGTCCGTATACGTCTGCACGCGGCCAGTTGCCATTGAGCTTCTGGACCTCCCGCCTGTGCGACTTCCGGTACCTCTCCCAGATGATCTGACTACTTTGCCATAAGATGTGCACCTGCATTAATAATTCTGGTATATGATTATGTTTTCCCGATATAGGGGAACATTACCAGACACTGCCTTCTTGGATTTCTCCAGTTCGACGGTAGCAGCAGCTAGCTGGGTCTGACACTTTTTTAGCTCTTGAGATAGCAGGCTGTTCTTCTCTGTAAGCAGCTGGTCGTACAATGATCCTTAAATCAGTTGTACCAACTGTTTTAAGTCTCAGGGGCTACTGGTATATGATTATCAGATTTGTACAAATGTGTACTTACCCACATATCTTTCAAATACTGGTCTGTGGCTCTGGTAAGCCCATCTCGAGCAACTCGGATGTATGCATCACCCAAGTTGAAGGCATTGAAAGCCTCTTTTGAGAAACCAGGGTCGCGAAGAGCGGCCCGCCGGTGCCGATGATTCATGGCACTTTCCACTTCAGAGTTTGTGACGGATACATCATCTGAATCCTCTGCGGAAGGACAAACCGGTGCCACTCCTGCGCCAGCCTTAGTCCTTGACAGGGTTTGGAATCTGGCTAGTGGAAGTATGACTGGCAGGATCCCCAGACACAGTCCGGCGAATGTTTTTCCTGATAATACACAATGGATAGCATCACACTTCAATGTGACAGCCAAGGAGCATATTTACAAAACCATACCTCTTTGATGAAGGCTCTGCCGTGTTTCTATATGCCTTCCTCTTCAAAGGCCTGCCCGGTGTAGGCGCCGCTTTCTTGTGTGTCGCCTCATGTGCAGCATGGCTCGCCGATCGTCTCCCCTTTGGAACACGAGATAGTATGGTGGGTGAGGCGGAATGGGGAAATTCTTTCAAAAGAGAAGTTTCCTGATTACTTACATGTGAGGCAGGGAGAAGACTGGGATAATCGGCGGTGATGGCCACTTCCGTGCCGTCATGGCTTGCCTGGTAAAATACTCCATCCTCAAGCTCCACAAATATATCCGGATCCTCTTTAAATACAGGGACAAGGGCCCGGTTGTGGTCCTCGGGCTGTGGAGCAAGGATGTGGAGCTCCCTGGTGATCTTCTGCCATTCCTGTTACAAATGGACGGATTAATATTTAAGGAAAGTGACTCGGGGAGTAAAACGAGTGGAGTAGTAGGGTGGAAACTCACCCAGCTGGGAGGGTTGTACATAGAAAATCCATCTCGGCGCTTAATGTGGATGAACTCCTCTTTCTCCCCTTTGTATAGTCCGACCAGAATTTTGGCTAAAGCGGCAGGGGTATCCGGACCCTTCCGGCCGCAGCGGGTGGCGTCATCTTCTCCGTTATAGTGCCACATGGGACGCCCTCTGTATTGGAGCGGCTGGACCCCCCGCACCATATATGTCGCCATAACCTCGACTATTGACAAGCCGGACCAGGCAAGTGTCTTTATCTTGCTCATCAATTGACGGACTTCCGCGCTATCTTCCTCCCCGAGGCTCCGAGGGCGCCAGCTATAGCATTTCTTCAATGAAGCACTTGAAAATTCGGAAGACCCATTCGGACTGGGTCGGGAAGAGAAACGTCCTCGATATAGAACCATTCGGAAGGCCACTCTTCGGATGCCTTCTTCGGCGTGCCGGGCAGGTATCCGGTCCCGGCGATGCGCCATACCTCGTCTCCGCCCACTTGAAATATTGATCCATCTTGATTACGAGGGACGAGGCAGAACAATTTCTTCCATAACTCAAAATGGGCCTCACAACCCAGGAATAGCTCACAAAGAGCAATGTAACCCGTGATGTGCAGGATGGAGGCAGGACTGAAATTGTGCAGTTGGAGGCCATAATACTCTAGAAGCCCTCAGAGGAACGGATGGATTGGAAGTCTGACACCTCTCAATAAGTAGGGAACGAAGCATACTCGTTCCCCCTGGATGGGTTTGCGAAATTCTCTGCCTACGCCCCACCGTCGAAGGAAGCCAATCCGGCTCGAACGGGGACTAGATCTGCGGGGGGAAGAAATCCATGTGTCTGCAGCTTCACTAACTGATTGTGGGATACGGAACACTTTCCCCAATCACCCTTTTAGGGGACGTGAGGGCGGGATGAGGAGTTGTGAGCGGTAGCCATGTTGGGGTGGTTTCTGCTGGCAAGCCCTGAGGATTCCGCTATGGGTGTGGACTGGATCTGAAGATCCCCTTCTCTTTAAATAGACAACTTTCTTGCATGGTCAGTGTCAGTGTCAAAACCGGCGGATCTTGGGTAGGGGGTCCCAAACTATGCGTCTAAGATGAATGGTAACAGGAGGCTGGGGACACGATGTTTACCGAGGTTCAAGCCCTCTCGATGGAGGTAATACCCTACTTCCTGCTTGATTGATCTTGATGATATGAGTATTACAAGAGTTGATCTACCACGAGATCAGAGAGGCTAAACCCTAGAAGCTAGCCTATGGTATGATTGTTGTTGTTCCCTACGGACTAAACCCTCCGGTTTATATAGACACAGGAGGGGGCTAGGGTTACACAGAGTCGGTTTACAAGGGAGGAGACCTACATCCGAATCGCCAAGCTTGCCTTCCACGCCAAGGAGAGTCCCATCCGGACACGGGACAAAGTCTTCTGTCTTGTATCTTCATAGTCCAACAGTTCGGCCAAAGTATATAGTCCGGCTGTCCGGATACCCCCTTATCCAGGACTCCCTCAGTAGCCCCTAAACCAGGCTTCAATGACGATGAGTCCGGCACGTAGATTGTCTTCGGTGTTGCGAGGCGGGTTCCACCTCCGAATACTCCAAAATTAATTCCGAACACAAGGACCGTGTCCGGCTCTGTAAGATAAATTCCATATACCACCGTCGAGAGAATAATAATCCACGAATCTGATCTGCTGACAATTCCTCGTGATGTGACATCACGCCATGGCTCAGTAACTTATTCAAACCGTTTTTACAACCTGCTCCCGCACACATCACGAGGCGGTTTCTTTGGCACGTCTTGTCAAAGCAGAGATCGTGTCCCCTTATCGCGGGATCTCCATTAATACGGGTATGGGTAACCCAACCAGTGCCATCAATCGAGGCGCTTGGAAAGATAAGAGATTTCGAGAGGCAAGTGGGGAGGCGCACATTCTACATTGCCTTTATAAAGGGATAGAGATCTCCCGTTTTCACCCACGCCTTCTTCCTCCTCTGCTCATCCGTTCTCGCACCCTTGAGCTCCAGACCCCAAGTTCTCACCTTCTCCATACGATCGCATCATGTCCGGAGCGGGAGGCAAGTGGATGGCCTCCTCTTTCATAGAGGAGAACATCACCAAGCTTCGGGAAGCCAGATACCTGGCCGAGAATATCGTGCACAGGCTTCCAACAGAGGGACAGATTACCCCCACTCTGAAGTCTCGGGAGAGAGTAGTATTTCTCCCTCATTTCGTCCGCGGACTAGGGTTTCCACTCCACCCATTTGTCCGCGGGCTTATGTACTACTATGGGCTAGATTTTCACGATCTGGCCCCGAATTTCGTCCTCAACATCTCGGCGTTCATCGTTGTGTGCGAGGCATTCCTCCGCATCAAGCCCCACTTCGGCCCGTGGTTGAAGATCTTCTGCGTGAAGCCGAAGATCGTGAGCGGCCAACAGGCGAAGTGTGGAGGCACCATGGTGGGCAAAATGCCCAACGTCACATGGCTTGACGGCTCCTTCGTGGAGACCGTAAAGGGGTGGCAATCAGGGTAGTTCTACATCACCGAGCCGCGCGATGCCAACTGGGTGGTGGCCCCCAAATTCAGATCCGGAATCTCCACGCGGCTCACTTCTTGGGAGAAGAAGGGCCTGGCCTGGGGCGAAACCACAGAGCTGGCCGGACTCGAGACCTACATCCGAAGTATGAGGGACAAGAAGATCAAGCTTGTCAATGTGGTCCAGGTCATGCTCATTCGCTGGATTCTCCCGTGTCAAAGACGGGCATTCGATATGTCGGAGTTCGACCCAGCCGAACACCAGATGCTGCTAGAGCTCTTCGGCACAACACACAAAGAAATCTGGAAGGCGTTGTTCAAGACCAGCGAAGTTCCTCCTCCCCTTTCCGAGGACCGGGGGCTCAACGCAAGCCGCCTCACCAATCCGGTAAGTCCTCTCGTTATTTGTAAGATATTTCCTTCCTGGTATGTTCGTGGGAGGATTCTCAGGTCACTATACTGACCGAACAGGATTGGGTGGAGATGGCGGAGCAGATTAACTATCTGGCTCCATTGCCTGAGGACCCAGTGAGCGCACTCCTAGCGGAGATGCTGGTTCCGGCGCCTTACAAGGTGCCGGAGAAAAAGGCCAAAAATAAGGCCGCAGGGACCCGTAAGGGTCTCCAGCACGAAGCCGCACCAGACGCCTCGCCAAAAGATGATGAGGAGCACTCCTCCCACGAAGGGGAGGAGAGGAAGAAGAAGAAGGCCGCCTCAACTGAGGGGGCCGGAGGGTCCAAGAAGGTGGCCGCGGGGACCAAAAAAGGTCCCCGGTGCAAGGCCGTGATAGAGTCGTCATCCGAAGACGATGAGGAAGATTCTCCCCCCGAAGACAGGGGAGAACATGAAGAAATGCCTCCTCCCCGCTCTAGGGAGGAGAAGAAGAGGAAGGCCGCCCCGTCAGGGGAGGCTGGGACGCGGAAGAAGGTGAAAGTGTCCCTTCCCGATCACTCCACTACCACCGATTTCAGCGGCGAGGAGTGGCTGCCCAGGGGCAAGCCCCGGGCGAGGTCGTAAGTATCCGCATTCCATAGTAATTTCCGTGCGACTTTGACCTCATGGTTTATAATGACGTCGGACATGTTTATGCAGTCCGGCCGGGTCCGATCTCGAGGAGTCCTCTTTGGAGGAGTCTCTAAACGAGTCGGAGATGAATTTGCTCCCGACGGCAACCTCCCCACGACCCGCGGATGACACCGAGGTGTTGTCCTGGAGGATGCCAGAGCAGGAGGCAATGGCTCCGGAGATGCCCTAAGGCAAAATCTCGGGCGCCGGACACACGGGGGATGGGAACCCCATGGATTATGCTGATGGGAGCCACAGCAAGCCTGGCTCCCAGCCGGTTACTGTGCCAGAGCCTACAAAGGTTCCGGATTCCAGTAAGCAGCCCCTCACGAAGGAGGGCGAGCCGGCCGTGCTGATGACCTCCGCCCAGCCGGAGGCATCGGATAATTTGTTGGAAGTGCTTCGAGGCGCTTCCATCGAGGATGAACACTGTACACTTATGGGTACAGTGATTGAGAAGGTTTGGTCCGCCAAGGGCAGTTTGACCGAAGCCTGCAACAGCCTGCTAGCAGGCTTTGAGGTAAGGAAAGTGTGAGAAAATATCACCCGATAGATAGTAGCCCCTGATACTCTGGTTGGTGTTCAGAAAGAATAGCCAAACGGAGGGTCAACTAGAAAACCGCAGGAAGCTAATGGTATTTGTCTGAATGAATCAAACAGGCACTGCTGCTGACCCCCGCTGCACGCACGACTGAGGTTGCCGGACTCAAGCGCAAACTGGGGCAGGCCGAAGAAGAGCTCGGCCTCATGAAGAAGCAGCTCAAGGCGAGCAAAGGTAAACGAAACCCCGTCCATATGTCGTATAGAGGATAAAAAGTTGGTGATGCTAAGAAAAAGCATCATGGCTTTTGATAGGGACCGCGACCGAAGTGGCGACCCTGAAGGAAGCGCTGTCCGCGGCTGAAGCCAAGGCGGATACAGAGCGCACCAAGCGAGAGAAGCAAGATGCTCGGGTGGGAGAGGTACAGCAGGAGCTCCAGGAGCTCGGCAAGAAGTTCGGCTCCCTGGAGCATGACTACAAGACGCAAGCGTCTGATCTTGCAAAGGCCCTCCAGAGCGCGGCCGACGCCAAGGCCGAAGCCCAAAAGGCCCTCTAGGAAATCCAGGCGACCAAGAAAATAGCAGAGGGTAAGGAATTCTTTATGCAAAGCAAGCATGTGGAGGAGTCATTTCTTTTACTTACATGAATCCGAAGCTCTCCAGGAGCATTCGCAGATCTGCCACGCAGCATTTCGGATGCCACGGAGTTCTATCGCACTGAAGAGGGGAGCTCTATGGAGAAGCTATTCTGGTCCCAATATATACTGGGGCCGGACACCCTATGCCTCTGAGTGACCAACTGAAGTAGCTGGTCGAACTCCACAATGCGGCCGAACAGGCCATGAGGGACCTCATAGTCCGGATGTGGCCTGGCGAGCCCCTGCCCGGAACCTACTTTGGCCTGGTGAAGCGAATGGTGCATGCCTATCCACGGCTAGAGGTTATCAAGCAGTCTGTATATATTGAGGGTGCCCGACGGGCCTTTGCCTGTGTGAAGGTTCATTGGGGCAAACTGGATGTTGAGCAGCTCATGAAGGATGGACCCCCAAAGGGCAAGGAGCATCGCTACCCCGAGATGTATTATAGCGGTGTTATGAAAGGCGCTCGGCTTGTGGTGAATGAATGTCCAAGGAACATTATTTTCGAGTAAATGTACTCATGTCGTCTGTGTAATATGAGGACGAGTTTGATTGCGCTATATAATGCTTTGTTTGATTTAAAATATTACCTTCTGTGCGGCCGTTTATCAAAACCTGAAAGTAGGCCAGTCGTCGGCTTCCGCCCCTTGTAACTTGTACTGGGGTGTTCGTGGAAAACCTAAACACTCTTTATCCAAATTCTTGGTCCTTTAAGGAGGTGTTTAGCGCAGCGAACCAGGCAATCAGACTATTCGGCTTTATAACTCTCACTTGTCCATAGAAGTCTATAATTTTAAATTTCGGCGAAGCCCCTAGTATTCGGAAAGCCGAATTGGGGCGTTATACATGCCTAAATCGGGAAAGACCAATTCCTCGCCTTAAGCAGAAAAAATCTTTAGGGATTTTACTACCTCGTGAACAGCGACCAGCTCTCGCCGCATCATGACATTCAGTTTTCGGCTTTCTCTACTGAGGTGCTCGTCCGGAAGAACCAGGACACAATCGCAGTAGTTCTCCCTGCGCTACCTTAGCCGATATAACGGAATGTAAGGTACCAAAACAAGGGAGCTGGGCTAACCCAACTATTGACCCAAGAAATGATTCGGAGCTGATGCATATAATGCTATAAGTTCGGGGTGCCGCACTGTTGAAAGTGTTCAGACTTATCTTGCCATTTTATGGGCTTGATAAGAAGCCCCTGGCAAACTGACCGTACCAAAGTGTACGGATGCAAATATTGAATAAATATTCAAAGGAAAATATGAGGATAGTAATAAGAAGCTAACGCTATGTATTACTTCCAATTTATTCGGACGATACGGCAAAACGTAGGTGTACAATTGATGCATTAAGCAGAAAAATAGGACTATTTGACATATCCTATCCAAGGGCAGGCTACATGCGTGTATGTAAGGACAGGTATAACGATCATTGGAGAAGACCACCTGAGTACTCCCTTGCATGCGATGCCTCTCTGCCTCCTTGGTGTACCTTCTGTTATGAGTCCTGTTATCCGATCTCTCTGAAGGGGCTGCCCGAAAGTGGGGTCCTGAAAAAAGAAAAAGGTATGCGGGCCTCATGGCGGCTGAACCGCACTCTGGCCGCATCATCGTCCTGCCTCCACCTATGCCCATGGTATCTTGAGCATGTAATTATGTACGCGTGGCACTAACGCTACTTGAATGGGGCTGGGGTGGAGGCTGGGTTGCTAATCGAGCTCCTGGCGTGCCTGGCGGTCCTGTTGCGGGGTACTCCGAACTCGCTTGACAATGTTCGGGGATGTCGTTGCTGGATTGGCTGTCTGTCGGAGGAGGCTGCTTTGTACTTCTGCCGCGAGGGCTGCAGTATGCTCTTCCGTACGGAGGGAGCAGTCTGTGTTTCCATTGACTGTTATGATCGCGAGGTCCTGGCATCTTGAGCTTGAGGTATGCATAGTGTGGTACCGCATTGAAACGAGCGAACACAGTTCGTTCAAGTAGTGCATGATAGCCACTACGGAAAGGGACGATATCGAAGATTAACTCCTCGCTTCGGAAGTTATCCGGAGATCCGAAGACCACTTCCAGTGTTATTGAGCCCGTACAATGGGCCTCTACCCCTGGAATTACACCTTTGAAGGTGGTTTTGGTGGGTTTGATCCGTGACGGGTCGATGCCCATTTTGTGCACTGTGTCCTGATAAAGCAGGTTCAGGCTGCTGCCACCATCCATGAGGACTCGTGTGAGGTGGAATCCGTCGATGATTGGGTTAAGGACCAATGCGGCTGAGCCACCGTGACGGATGCTGGTCGGATGGTCCCTACGATCAAAGGTGATCGAGTAGGATGACCATGGGTTGAATTTTGGGGCGACGGGCTCCATCGCATAGACATCCCTGAGTGCACGCTTTCGCTCCCGTTTGGGGATGTGAGTGGCATACATCATGTTCACCGTTTTGACCAGGGGGGGCAAATTTCTTATGTCCTCCAGTGTTCGGACACCGGGGCTCCTCGTCATCATCGTTGTGCAGCCCCTTGTCCTTGTTCTCGGCATTTATCTTGCCGGCCTGTTTGAACACCCAGCAATCTCTGTTAGTGTGATTGGCTGGTTTGTCGGGGGTGCCGTGAATCTGGCACGAGCGATCGAGTATGCGGTCCAGACTGGACGATCCCGGGTTGTTTCTTTTGAACGGCTTCTTTCGCTGACCGGATTTGGATTTGCTGAATCCGGCATTGACTGTCGTATCCTTCGCATTGTCGCTGTTGTTTCGACGCTTGTGTCTATTGCGCCGTGGCTTTCCGTTACTGTCACGGGTATCTGAGGGTCCAGGGTTTCCTGGCACTGTGTTGCTGCGAGCCAGCCAACTGTCCTCACCCGCGCAAAAGCGGGTCATTAGTGTCGTGAGTGCCGCCATGGTCTTCGGTTTTTCTTGGCCGAGGTGTCGAGCAAGCCACTCGTCACGGATATTATGATTAAAGGCTGCTAGGGCCTTGGCATCCGGGCAGTCGACAATTTGGTTCTTTTTAGTTAGGAACCGAGTCCAGAATTTCCTGGGTGACTCTCCGGGCTGTTGGGTAATGTGACTTAAGTCATCAGCATCCGGTGGTCGCACATAGGTATCTTGGAAGTCATCGAGGAATGCGTCGTCAAGGTTTTTCAAGCTGCCAATAGAGTTTGCTGGCAGGCTGTTCAGCCAGTGTCTGGCTGGCCCTTTAAGCTTGAGTGGGAGGTACTTGATGGCATGCAGGTCGTCACCGCGGGCCATATGAATGTGGAGAAGAAAATCCCCGATCCACACCGCGGGGTCTGTTATGCCATCATATGACTCGATGTTGACGGGTTTAAACCCTTCTGGGAATTCATGTTCCATTACTTCGTCAGTGAAACAGAGGGGGTGTGCGGCGCCTCTATGTCATGCTATGTCACGGCGTAGTCCGATTAGGTCTGGTCGGTAATGTCCGGCCCGGTCGGATTGATTAGTATTGTATCCGACGTGACGATCGGTGTCCCGAGCTGTGGTGCGCCCTCGTGATCCATAGATCGATCTTGGTTGTCCTGCATTGTTTTCCAGTATATCTCGCAGGTCCTGCGTATTGCCCCGGGCCGTAGTGAACCGGCGTGGGGGTGCGGGCTGGTGTCCGGCCTGACATGCCATTTTATCCCAGCCACGTGGTGGTCGGTCAGCCTCATCTTGTGCTGGAAGTTCAGGCTCTTCGACCTCTTCTTCTAGCGTTTTATGCTTTGGGTATCCCCTGCTTGGGGGTTTGAGTCTATATTCTTCGGCCGCCAGGACTTCGGTCCATCTGTCTGCGAGTAGATCTTGGTCCGCTTGGAGCTGCTGCTGCTTCTTTTTCAGGCTTCTTGCGGTGGCTATAAGCCTGTGCTTGAAGCGCTCCTGCTCTATGGGATCCTCTGGTATGCCGAATTCGTCGTCACTGAGGCTCACCTCGTCTTCGGAAGGAGGCATATAGTTATCATCCTACAAGTATCTGTCTGTCGCCTGTTCGTCTGGGCTAGCCTGCTCGTGTTCCTGTTCGGCTTACTCGAAGGTGGGTTGATCAGGATCATATTCCTCTTTGGCGCCATCTAGTTTTTCTTCTCCATTGCCGGTATTGTTGTGGCGAGGCCTGGAGCGGCGCCGATGACGCCCATGTTTTGCTTTCTTCCCCGAGGGGCTATCTCCCGTTGCCTCATCACCATTGTTTTCTTTGGGAGTATCCATCATATATATCATATGAAGAGGTGGCAGTCCAGCGCCCTGTGGGCGGTGGTTCCTGTTCTTCTCCCGCTTTGTCGTCTATACCGTCGATGTCTTCCGAGTCGAAGTTAAGCACGTCGGTCAAATCGTCGACCGTGGCTATTAAGTGGGTGGTGGGTGGGTAACGAATTTCTTCGTCGCTAGCTTCCCACTCGAGTCGGACATAGTTCGGCCAGGAGCCTCCTGACAAAGAGAGGGACCTTAATGAATTCAGCACGTCTTCAAAGGGTGAGTGCTGAAAGATATCCGCAGCGACGAACTCCATGACTGGAGCCCAATTAGATTCAATGGGCACGGATGCGCGCGGTCCAGAACGCACTACCGGAGATGAGTCCGGGGGTCCGGAGGTACAGATTTTCTGAGAAGAGGAGTCTGTGTTCGGATCCAACGCTAATGAGACTGCGGCCTCCGGGGCGGGGTCCATACACCCATCCTCGGGAGGCGCAGCCTGCCCTGGAACAAAGTCCGGAGCTGAAGCAGGTGCGATGTTCCGAATACTGGCCGACTGCAGATCTAGGTCATGCTCGTCGTGATTGTTCGGCGCGCCTGACACGGGCCCGAATCCATCGAAGATCAAGTCTCCGCGGATGTCGGCGCTGTAGTTTAGGTTTCCAAACCTGACCTGATGGCCAGGGGCGTAGCTATCGATCTTCTCTAGTTGGCCAAGCGAGTTGGCCCGCAGTGCGAAGCCGCCGAACATGAAGATCTGTCCGGGGAGAAAAGTCTCACCCAGGGCAGCGTGGTTGAAGGTTGGAGAAGCCATCTAGCCTTGCAGCAATGACACAAAGGAACTCTCAATGAAAGCACCAATGTCGGTGTCAAAACCGGCGGATCTCGGGTAGGGGGTCCCATACTGTGCGTCTAAGACTAATGGTAACAGGAGGCTGGGGACACGATGTTTACCCAGGTTTGGGCCCTCTCGATGGAGGTAATACCCTACTTCCTGCTTGATTGATCTTGATGATATGAGTATTACAAGAGTTGATCTACCACGAGATCAGAGAGGCCAAACCTAGGTAAAACATCGTGTCCCCTGCATCCTATTACCATTAGCCTTAGATGCACAGTTCGGGACCCCCTACCCGAGATCCGCCGGTTTTGACACCGACATTGGTGCTTTCATTGAGAGTTTCACGGTGTCGTCACGATAAGGCTTGATGGCTCCGTTAATCATCTTCAACGATGCGGTCCAAGCGGAGGTTTTTCTTCCCGGACAGATCTTCGTATTCGGTGGCTTCGTACTGTGGGCCAACTCGCTTGGCCATCTGGAGTAGATCGATAGCTACGCCCCTGGCCATCAGGTCAGGTTTGGAAGCTTGAACTATACTGCCGACTGATACGTCTCCAATGTATCTATAATTTTGATTGTTCCATGCTATTACATTACCCCTTTTGGATGTTTATGGGCTTTATTTTACACATTTATATCATTTTTGGGACTAACCTACTAACCGGAGGCCCAGCCCATATTGCTGTTTTTTTGCCTATTTCAGTATTTCGAAGAAAAGGAATATCAAATGGAGTCCAAATGGAATGAAACCTTCGGGAGCGTTATTTTTGGAACAAATCTGATCCGGAGAGCCTGGAGTGCAAGTCAAGAAAACTCCGCCCCCCTGTCTCGTGGGCCCCTCGGGCGTCCACCGACGTACTTCTTCCTCCTATATATACCTACGGACCCCGAAAACATCCAGGAGCACCAAGAAACACAATTTCCACCTCCGTAACCTTCTGTATCCGCGAGATCTCATCTTGGAGCCTTCGCCGGCACTCTGCCGGAGGGGGAATCGACCACGGAGGGCTTCTACATCAACACCATAACCCCTCCGATGAGTTGTGAGTAGTTTACCACAGACCTATGGGTCCATAGTTATTAGCTAGATGGCTTCTTCTCTCTTTTTGGATCTCAATACAATGTTCTCCCCCTCTCTTGTGGAGATCTATTTGATGTAATCTCTTTTTGCGGTGTGTTTGTCAAGATCCGATGAATTGTGGGTTTATGATCAAGTTTATCTATGAATAATATTTGAATCTTCTCTGAATTCTTTTATGTATGATTGAGTTATCTTTGCAAGTCCCTTCGAATTATCAGTTTGGTTTGGCCTACTAGATTGATCTTTCTTGCCATGGGAGAAGTGCTTAGCTTTGGGTTCAATCTTGCGGTGTTCTTACCTAGTGACAGAAAGGGTTGCAAGACATGTATTGTATTGTTGCCATCGAGGATAACAAGATGGGGTTTATATCATATTGCATGTGTTTATCCCTCTACATCATGTCATCTTGCTTAAAGCGTTACTCTGTTCTTATGAACTTAATACTCTAGATGCAGGCAGGAGTTGGTCGATGTGTGGAGTAATAGTAGTAGATGCAGGCAGGAGTCAGTCTACTTGTTATGGACGTGATGCCTATATACATGATCATGCCTAGATAATCTCATAACTATGTGCTTTTCTATCAATTGCTCGACAGTAATTTGTTCACCCACCGTAATACGTATGCTATCTTGAGAGAAGCCTCAAGTGAAACCTATGGCCCCCAGGTCTATCTCTTATCATATTTGCTTTCAAACTACTTTTATTTGCATCTTTACTTTTTGCATCTATATTACAAAATACCAAAAATATATTATTATCTCTCTATCAGATCTCACTTTCGCAAGAGGCCGTGAAGGGATTGACAACCCCTTTATCGCGTTGGTTGCGAGTTCTCAGTTTGTTTGTGTAGGTGCATGGGACTTTTGAGGAGCCTCCTACTAGATTGATATCTTGGTTCTCAAAATTGAGGGAAATACTTACGCTACACTTGCTGCATCACCCTCTCCTCTTCGGGGAAAACCAACGCAAGCTCAAGACGTAGCAAGAAGGATTTCTGGCACCATTGCCGGGGAGGCCTTCGCTCAAGTCAAGACATACCAAGTACCCATCACAAACCCATCTCGCTCGCATTTACATTATTTGCCTCTCGTTTTCCTCTCCCCCACTTCACCCTTGCCATTTTATCGCCCTCCCTTTCCCAATCTTGTTCTCCTCTCTTTTGCTTTCCTTTTCCTTTGCTCGTTTGGTTGGAGTAGATGCTTGCTTATTGCTAAACAAAGAACCTAAGATCTGTGGATCCTCATCCGCTTGCTAATCTCTTTAAGAGATCCAACTATGTTGAACCAATTGCTAGTGAGTTTTGTGCACTGGATTATCTTTATGAAGTTTTGCTTGAAATTCGTGAGTCTGAAAATTATGATGAAGAAATTTATGAAGAGATTCACGATAATTCCTTGAATAAAAAGCATGATTGCAATGATTTTCCTATAAATTATCTTGATGTCAATTGTGCTAATAATATGCAAAACCCTAAGCTTGGGGATGCTAGTTTGGCTATGTCTACTACTTGTTTCAATGATCATGATTGGGGTGATTCTTCTCATAACCTTGAAAATTTCTTTAAGCCCCATGATGAATATGAGATTGATAATAGTGTTTGCAATAATATTGAAGTGGTTTTGGAAGAGTGTCAACTTTAGATCCCACATATTTGGAGTGTGTTCAATCTTATAATATTTTTGATAAAAGTGGGTTCGAAAAGGTCATGACTTTAGTTAATGTTAATCCCACTATCTTGGAAGAGTGTCAACTTTGCATGCATGTGGATCATGTTGAGAATATGTTTTGTGATAGCTATTTTGTTGAATTTTCTTATGATCCTACATGTAATTATTATGAGAGAGGAAAATATGGTCGTAGAAATTTCCATGTTACTAAATTACCTCTCTTCATGTTGAGATTGCTATCATCTCTTTGTTCTTCCTTGCATATGCTAGTTTTTGCTTGCCTTGATAATTTGTTTGTTTACAAGATGCCTATGCATAGGAAGTATGCTAGACTTAAGTGTGTTTGTCACATGTTTTATGATGCTCTCTTTGTGCTTCAATTCTTGTCTTTCATGTGAGCATCATTGAAATCTCAATGCCTGGCTAAAAAGGCTTTAAAGAAAAGCACTTGTTGGGAGACAACCCAATATTTTTCCTTGCTGTTATTGAATAAATCTTGCATCTACTCTCTGTTTAGATGTGTTTTTATCTTTAAGTTAGTGTTTGTGCCAAGTAGAACCTATAGGATAACCTACGATGATAGTTGATTTGATTCTACTGAAAAACAGAAACTTTGCACGCACGAATATAATTTTGTTAAATCACAGGAATGTGATTTTGCGTTGATTATTTTTTCTGCTGTTCTATAGAAAAAATTTACAGGCCTTCCTATTTTCATAGGATTTTTATAGTTCGAGAAGTTTGCATTATCTACAGATTGCTACAGACTGTTCTGTTTTTGACAAATTCTGTTTTTCGTGTGTTATTTGCTTATTTCAATGCATCTATGGCTAGTAAATTAGTTTATGAACCATAAGTAAGTTGGAATACAGTAGGTTTAACACCAAAATAAATAAAGAATGAGTTCATTGCAGTACCTTATGTGGTGGTTTTGTTTTCTTTCACTAACGGAGCTTATAAGATTTCCTGTTGAGTTTTGTGTTGTGAAGTTTTCAAGTTTTGGGTAAAGCTTTTATGGACTATGGAATAAAGGGTGGAAAGAGCCTAAGCTTGGGGACGCCCATGGCACCCCAAGATATTCAAGGATATCCAAAAGCCTAATCTTGGGGATGCCCCGGGAAGGCATCCCCTCTTTCGTCTTCGTTCATTGGTAACTTTACTTGGAGCTATATTTTTATTTGCCACATGATATGTGTTTTGCTTGGAGCGTCGTGTATTATATTATTCTTTGCTTTTTAGTTTACCACAATCATCCTTGCTGTACACACCTTTTGGGAGAAGCCTATTTGATTAGAATTTGCTAGAATACTCTATGTGCTTCACTTATATCTTTTGAGCTTGATAGTTTTTGCTCTAGTGCTTCACTTATATCTTTTAGAGCACGGTGGTGTCTTAATTTTGAAGAAATTGCCAGTCTCTCATGCCTCACCTATATTATTTTGAGAGTATTTTAGAACAGCATGGTATTTGCTATTGTCATAAAGTTTGTCATAAAGTTGGTCCTAGAATGATGAGCATCCAAGTTGGGTATAATAAAAACTATCATATGAAGTGAATTGGATGCTATGATCAACTTGATACTTGATAATTGTTTTGAGATATGGAGGTAGTGATATTAAAGTCATGCTAGTTGGGTGATTATGAATTCAAAGAATGCTTGTGTTGAAGTTAGCAAGTCCCTTAGCATGCACGTACGGTTAAAGTTGTGTTGGTTGCACCGAAATCCGCCATCCATGGAGACTTGATCTTCGACGGATTCGAGCCCATGTTAGGTGAGTCGAACGGTCACGACGGGCATGACTTTGATCTGCCATCGGACAGTATTCGGGAGATCGCACCTGCGGCGGTGCCGGGAATCAATCCGGAGCAGATCGTGCCTTCCGAGGATGGGTGGATGGACCCCGCCACGGAGGCCGCGCACTCATCAACGTTGGAGCCGAACACTGATCCCACCTCCTGTGAGAGTGGTGTCATCGGACCCTCGAACTCGTCTCCGGCTACAGGATCCAAACCGTGTACGTCCGTGCCTATCGAATCTGATTGGGCACCGGTCATGGAGTTCACCGCCGCAGATATTTTTCAGCACTCCCCCTTGGGTGATGTGCTAAACTCATTAAGGTCTCTTTCCTTGTGAGGAGATTCTTGGCCGAACTATGTCCGGCTCGAGTGGGAAGTGGACGACGAAGAAATTCATCCCCCACCCACCACCCACTTTATAGCCATTGTCGATGACTTAACTGAC